>NC_092206.1:30821513-30969148 GCF_043381705.1 Parasteatoda tepidariorum | reverse complement strand
AAGAAGCGGTTGATGCATTCAAAACGCATGTTTTGGAGTTACCTCAATCGGACTGGAAAAAGTGCTTTGAAAATTGGTTCAAACGCATGCAAAAGTGTATTGATCATCATGGAGAATATTTTGAAAAACAATAAAACCAATTTCGATCCTACATATTTGTTTTTTCATTATTAGGCCAGAAATATAAATAGCAACCCTCGTATTATGCCCATTATGCTTTACATTTATAATTCGTACTATGCTCAAAGTGCCAAAATTTCCCTTATAGGTAACTTTTGGAATTTTGTTTTTAGAAATTAAAACCCCAAATTTTACTGATTATATGTATCAATTTTCTGATATTTTAATCAGTATATCAAATGCTATTGAGCTTTAAACTCCTCACAGTTGTTATTTGCACCCGATATTTAAAGAAGCATTAAAATAAAAAAAAATAATAATCTTAGTAAGAGCACGAGTTATTCTTTGGGTTGGTGAGTGATAAGAAGTAGACGCCTAGCATGGAGAAATCATAATTATTTTATGAAATAACAAGAGCTGTTCCTTGGATTGCTGAGCGATAAGAAGTAGACGCCTAGCATAGAGACATTTTAATTATTTTATAAAATAACAAGAGCTGTTTCTTGGGTTGGTGAGTGATAAGAAGTAGACGCCTAGCATAGAGAAATCTTAATTACTTTATAAAATAGCAAGAGCTGCTCCCTGGGTTGGTGAGTGATAAGAAGCAGACGTTTAGCATAGAGAAATCTTAATTATTTTATAAAATAGCAAGAACTGTTCCTTGGGTTGGTGAGTGATAAGAAGTAGACGCTAATCATAGAGAAATCTGAATTATTTCATGAAATAGCAAGAATTGTTCCTTGGGTTGGTGAGTGATAAGAAGTAGACGCTTAGTATAGAGAAATCTTAATTATTTTATAAAATAGCAAGAACTGTTCCTTGGGTTGGTGAGAGATTAGAAGTAGACGCTCAGCATAGAGAAATCTTAATTATTTCATGAAATAGCAAGAATTGTTCCTTGGGTTGGTGAGTGATAAGAAGTAGACGCTTAGTATAGAGAAATCTTAATTATTTTATAAAATAGCAAGAACTGTTCCTTGGGTTAGTGAGTGATTAGAAGTAGACGCTCAGCATACAGAAATCTTAATTATTTCATGAAATAGCAAGAATTGTTCCTTGGGTTGGTGAGTGATAAGAAGCAGACGTTTAGCACAGAGAAATCTTAATTATTTTATAAAATAGCAGGAACTGTTCCTTGGGTTGGTGAGTGATAAGAAGTAGACGCTTAGCATAGAGAAGTCTTAATTACTTTATAAAATAGCGGGAGCTGTTCCTTGGGTTGGTGAGTGAAAAGAAGCAGACGCCTAGTATAGAGAAATCTTAATTATTTTATGAAACTTCAATGTTTCAATCTTTTAATACAGTAGGGAACCGATTATCCGGAACGATCGGGACCATCGATATTCCGGATAACTGATTTTTCCGGTTTTCTGAATCTCTACAAAAAGCCGTTTTTTTATAGTTAATCCCAACTAAAAAAAATTGTAAATAATCTTAAAAAGAAGAAAAAACGATGAAGTAATACACTAATGATTATTTCCAAAATGATGGTAAGGTAAACAGCTTTCAAAAAAGAACGAAAAATCCTAAAATCTTATGAGGAATTTTTTTTTTTTTAAAAAAGCGGGAAAACTAATTGAATTTCGTTGCGGTTTTTTGGTTTTCTGATTTCCGGATAATGGGTTCTGTACTGTACTACTGAATGCTAGTTTTTAGTTCACAATTTTATATCTTAATGAATACCGCTTAACTGTTTATAGCATTTAATAGTTTGAGTTTTAATAATTTATCAATACTCTACATACGGGATATTTAGTAGCCTAATTTGAGCGAACAACTTCTTCTAATTGATCTATTATGATTTAGTAGTTATGCATTATGAAGATAACTATATAGCCAAGTATTATTAAATAAATATCATGTTCAAGGCTTCGTGACTGGCCAATCATATTATAATAATCAGTCACATGGCATTATAATGATGATTTAGATGACAATGGATTTCACAATGTTAATTGCTCGTCATACTCGTGAATGGATTACGGTTACTTGAATTTGAGCAAAGTCTAATGATGAAATGGATTTTCAACAATTATGACCGTATAATTCAGATATAATTATGAAAAGAGACAGTACTAGTACTCACAAATAGGGAAAAATGGAACTTATAATACAACAAGTAAATTAAGAATATTATTTTTAAAAAAACTTAATACTTTTTCAGGTCATTGCAAAAGCACATGACTGATCTTCTAATTCTTCGATTTTTCAAATAAAAATCTACACAGACGCAAAAAGATGCATTTATTTTCGCAAAATCTAATGATGAATTCAATTTTCAGAAATTCTGATCAAATAGTGGACTATATAAATATACAAAGAGACGATATTAGTTTTCCCTATTGAGATTGCTGGCATTTATAATTCAATAAGCAAACAATGAGTAATGCTTAAAGTTAGAAATTAAAATTTTTTTAAAAGCTATTTTAGAACAGAAATATATCTATTTAAGTAATGCAAGCGTATATTTTGATTATTTAAAGTTTGACAATTATTCATCTCCTCTCATTTTATCATCATTCTCATATTTTATATAATTTTATATTTTATATAATGCCAAATTTATTAAAATGCATAAATGGTATTTAGCTTAAATTTGTTTTCTAACTCGGATATTACACTGGGGAAATTTTTTTAAAAATTTGTTTTCGATTGCATGGGATTTTTTTAACAGATCTTAGACATGATGCCAAATTTATTAAAATGCATAAATGGTATTTAGCTAAAATTTGTTTTCTAACTCGGATATTACACTGGGGAAATTTTTTTAAAAATTTGTTTTCAATTGCATGGGATTTTTTTAACAGATCTTAGACATAATGCCAAATTTATTAAAATCCATAAATGGTATTTAGCTTAAATTTGTTTTCTAACTCGAATATTACACCGGGGAATTTTTAAAAAAAAATTGTTTTCTATTGCATGGGATTTTTTTAACAGATCTTAGACACTTTTATATCACTGATTTCAAATCTGCAATTTTTCTTTCCCCAAGCTCCAGTTTTTTTTAATGGCATTTTTTGTCGAAATGCGCAATTTTATAAACGTCATGTACAGGAGACCGCATAAATGTTTCAACTTACTTCCAGTGAAGGTAGGAAAAATTATCAGGATTAAAACTGCATTAGAACCCAAGCCCAGAAACGCCACTGTACCCGGCTAAAGACATTTCCCTATTACGACCAGTTCAGAAACATACAAATAGTTCATAATAGAAAAGGGCCCCCAGTTGTGTATGCCAACATTTTCGGGCACCTGTAAAATTTCAGTCCTGATGATGTACCCTAACTCCCCTAGAAGTTTGTCGCAACACTTATGCGACCCCCTGTTACGGATAACGCTTTTAAACTTGTATATTTCGACAAAAAATAGAATAAAAATGTTATTAAAAAACTAGCTTTATGAGCCAAACTAATTTCAGATTTGAAATTGACATTTCCAGATTCAAGTATTTGTATAAATACTACAGAAAATTTGATCCCAGTGTTATTCATTACATTGCTTATCTAATTAAATATTATTGTTGAAAAACTTTTAAGAATACCTATAACCTTAAAACAGTTAGCTACCAGGTGATAATTATTTAACTGTATGGAATAAAACCGTCATAACTTCTGAATGGTTTGGGTGATGGCAATTAGTTTGGACATGCACTCGCAACTTGCGGTAGTCGACTATTTGCACGTGAAAATGTCATCGGAAATGTCACAGAGTGTCTTATCGTATATTGCTTGCGAAGGATGACAGCCCGATTGTGGCTCAAAGGAAGTTTGCAACCGAATCATAAAAGTGTGTTAACAATCAAGAATTTGATTCGCAAGTTTGAGAGAACTGTTGGCTTTTCTGATGGCAGTGTTGGTAATGTCGGTCTGCAAACGAGTGGAAATACGTCTGAATCCGTGCTGTGTTTTGAACTAGCACAAGAAAATTGACCAGACGAGCTGCACAACACGTGGGAATCAACCCTGCGACAAATTGCTGTTGAAGACCTGCATTTCTTCCCATACGAAATTCAAACTCATCAGCTATTAAGTCCCATGGCCATGAAAAAACAGTTGTGTCTCGCCAGCACTGTTGTCGAGAGAATCAACAAACAGTATTTTGTTGTGAATTTGGTTTGGTTTAGCGTCGAGGCCCAATTTTTTTATTTGGATTTGTTGGACGATAAGTGAAATTGGCACATTTGGGGGACTGCAAATTCACAATTCGTGATCTAAAAGTCTCTCTACCCTACACGGGTGACTGTGTGGTGTCCAATTTTAATTCATGGAAAAATCGATGCGATATTTATTGACGACAAGGTGATTACTGAACGGTGTGTGAAGGTTTTGGAAAATGATTTCATCCCCAATATCAAAAGCACCCCTGATTTCGACAAAATGTGGTTCATGCAAGACAGATCTCGATCCCATCGGATTAAGAGAATGCTTGATATCCTGGAGAAGCACTTTGGGGACCGCATACTGGCTCTAGGGTACCCAGAAGCTATTAAAATAGAACTCTCTAGGCTACCATATTCTCCGGATCTGAGCAGATGTGATCTTTTTTTGAGGGGCTACATTAAAGGCATGTGTTCCGAAATAACCCTAAAACCTTTGCTGAATTGAAAAATGCCATTCGGGAGTTCTAGAAGAACATCCTTAAAATGCAACGTTATGAGCACTGATGAATTTGATACATAAATGGACAATATAACTGGTTTTTAATGATTTGTAAAAGCATTTGACGAAATTAAAAAAATTATGACATTAAGAATTATCCTTTATGTAAGCAAAGTTTAATATTTCCCAATTTTTTTTTTGCTTTAAATGTTTTTTTTAATAATATGAATGCATTAAAATAAAGAATTTATTGTGTAATAATATTTTAAAATAAAAATGAACTTAGTATTGCTTGAACTTTTGCGCGTACTGTTAATACTAAGCTTTATAAAGGAACTAAATAAACTGTTATTCCTTTTCGTTCAACACAAAAAAAATATTTTTATTTCTTTCAGGTAAATAAAAATAAATGCTTTCATTAAAACCTATTGTTTCTATAACAAAGAGATTTTATTCTATTTCACATTTCGCTGGATTTGTGATTTGTATTTTTAAACTGATATCTCTTTTTTTTTTGACAAGGAACGAAAGAAGTTTAATAGTTGTTATGGTTCAATTTAAGAAGGAAAACGTGTGATGCTTACAAAGAGGTAAGAAGAAGATTAATTTCTTTTAAGGGTTAAGAAGTTTGATCTGTCTCATTTCCTTTTGTAAAGAAAAATTCTGTAAGCAGAGTCAATATTTGTTCAGTTGCAGATTAGCATATAAAGAATTTGATATTTAAATAGATCTGAGTTTGCTTGAGTTAAGATGTTTTCGTATTAGTAAGGTTGGGACTGTAATTATGTTAATTAATGCTCCAATTATGCTGAGTTTATCTGATTTTTTTTTTCTTTCAATTAAATCTTAAAAAAAGGGAATTTGTCCTTAAGAGTCCTTAACGTAGTTAGAGACTAACGACAACGCAGCAATCACCTACAAAATTGTTCGAAAAACAGAGGTAGCACAGTGTTGGAATTTTGATTCTAAAATTATGGAAAAATAGCCGACAGCGGTCTGTCTCGCTAATTAGTCGCTAATTATTCTGTCAAGAACATTAAAATTTTATACCTTTACGGCTTTGAAACCGTTTAAATTTTGTATGGTAAAATAAAAAACACATGAATACGAAAATATGCTATTTTATAATCTTTTACAATTACATGGTTTTCAAACCATCAAATAAAGTTTAACCAGACGTTGGAGTTAAATTATGTTGTGTTTTTCGTTACTTAACGATATTGAAGTTAGGATATTTTAGGCTTTTTGCTAGGTAATGGACATTGGAGTTAGGTTGGGATTGAGTTAACTCAAACGGTTAAGATTACATATGAATATTTTTAGTTGCGATATAAGTATGTTTATATTTTGATTCTCAAGTCTCTATAAACTCTAAATAAATTTATAATTTACAATTTCTGTATACTTCCATTCTGTTAAGCATAGTTCAAAATCATTTTAATATTCAAACTGCTACAGGTATTTTTGATTTACAAGCTCATTTTGTTTTGAGAACTAGTGCATTTATGCAACCTAAATTAGCGATTCACGCTTTTTATTGCTTTGTAAAAATTACTCTATTGATTCTTATCATATCTTACTGTAATTAGAAATTTTAGTGTTACCAAATATCAAACAAGGTCGATGGATAAACTACGTCGTTGGTCATGGATAAACTACGTTATACTAAATAGTGTAAAAGGGCATTCTAGGTGTTTTACAGTACCAGGAGCTATTCTTGTGTTTTGGTGCTATAAAAAATCGCTTTAGAATAAAGTTGTTATCACTATTTTATTGGTAAAATGGTTTAATGCATGTCATTCGTCGTTTTAAGTATTGGATTTGTCACAGCACAATAAATTTAAAATTCAACGTGATTTTTGTTTTATTTCTGGCTTTCTTGCTGTTAACATAGTTTCCCAAAAAGTCGTTTCCCATTTAAACCAACAAAATAATTAATTTTCAAAAGTCAAGAAATTTGAATACGGCAGCAAATAAAATGACAAAAGAAAAATCTGGCTAATGTTCCAAATAAAGCAGTTTTCCAGTTAACGAAATCCTTACACACACTTCAACCTCTGAAAATTGAAATTTGTATTTACTACAAAAATAAAAAGAGTGCCACCCTTATATCTTAATCATTTAAAATATTTTAAACAGCTAATTTTGTGTTCTTTTCGTAAATGAATTCAGGCGAATCTATACAAATTTTGCTTGAAGCATAAACAAATAAATATGCATAAGGTAATTTCACATCTATTATACATTCAAATCTTTTAGAAAATGCTTTAATTCCTTTTGTCTCCTACGCTTCCTGATTTCTATGATTTTCAAAGCAATTTCAACCTCTTTATGTGCCGCCTTATTAAAGATAACGTAAACGGTAGTTCATTCATACATGTCTTTATCATTTACGCAAACCAAAAGTACATGCTAACTTTAATATAACCCAAAAGGAAAAGCAAATATTTGAAGAATACTTTAAATGAAACTTCTGAAAGAAAAATATTGTTTCACCGTTATTTCCAACTTTTATTGAAACTGTTTTAAAAGATTTTGACATTGAGGTAACACATTGCCTTAAATTTAGAAACCTATTGTGGACTTAACGATAGTTTATTTAATGATTTCGCTGGAGATTCATTCAACTGGAAATTAAAAGTAAAGTAATAAAATGAGCTAGCTTTGAAATATTTGCGAAAAAATGTTTTAAATATGAATATTTACATTTTTAACTAGATAAGGACATTATTTTGAAACATTTTTTGCAATTTTGAACCAAGTTTTAGCTATACACTGTTAGAAATTTATCGGAAAGAATGGTTAAATAACAACTTATTTAATTGTTCTTCAACTATATTCAAACAAAACGGTTAAATAACCGTAAATAAAATGGTTTTCAAACTGTAAACCGTGAAAAAACCGTCTATTGACTACTTTCCCCTAATATGGTTAAGCAATAAAATTTTATTACACCAACTATGTTATCCTCATTAAGCAACTTAGTACCTTGCAGCTGAGTAGCCGAGAGGTCAAATCTGTTTATCTCATGACTGACAGAACAGGAGAATGAGTCCCAGCGTTGACGTCAAACATTCCTCCATTACCTTCAACTCCTAAAGAGTTACCAGGGTCCCGCACTTTCCAATTTATGACCCTGGACTACTAGAATACTATACTTTTATTCACACATAGATGGAGGCACCATAAACCTTTTTAGCACAATAAAGTCCATATCTTATGATAAGTGAATAAGTTTCCATATCTTATGATAAGTGAAAAAACCAGATAAATTTATTAAACCAGTCCCCATGGTTCATTTGATAAATTGATTTTATGATACAATATAAAGGAAGAATCAGTAATTTAGGTTGAATAATACTCTAATTCTTAAAATAAAATGAGTTTGTAAATCAAACATAAGCGTAGACGAAAGAGTATTAAGATGAATTTGAGTTAGGCTTAACAGAGCAGGAAATGATAGAAATTAGACATTATAAAATATTTTGTTACAGTTTGCGTATACACAGCGCAGAGAAAATGTTAAATTAATTCCAACTAGGCTTAACAAAATCGAACTGAATAGAAGTTAAATCTTATGAAAATATTTGTCGCAATTAACAGATTTATGTAAATCTTCCCAAGAAAACAAAAATATTTTTTCTACACAACTAAAATATACATGATTTTTTTAAACAGTTTATAGGATCATTTTGTCAAATATATTCTACAAGATAATTGAAATTACTTGGCAAACAATCGACTGCAACGAATATTCTTGTTCAATCAGTAAAGATTCTTAAATTCACTTGGTAATAAATAGGCTACGATCTGTTTGCCAAATCAATCCGACCGTGGCAAATAATCGACAATAATCTTACTAATATAATGAGTAGATAGTTAAGCTTAGTTAGGTTTTGATATCCGTTATCATGAATCGAAAATTAGAAAAGCTTATATCTTCAGAAATAATGTTGATAATTCAGTGAAGTTGTTCATTGTGTGTAGCTGGAATATTCTATTATCGATTATAGTACTTCTAATACAAATAAAATACCAATTTACCTTTAATTTCAAAAATGTAAGAGGCATTCAAAAACGACAACAACATATACTCCAGCTTGTTGCCTACCATAGATGGCATCTAACTTGTTGTAAGCTTTATTAGTTGTTGGTATTTAAATTTCATCCGGAGTTGAATATTCTAATTACCGGCTGTACAACTCTACTTAATGTGCTGCCAATTTTCGGATACTAATGTTGGGGGAGGGGATATGTGTTGGGTTCGGGAATTAACTTTTCTCGGTTGATTTTGACCCAGTTTTAGCTAGTTAAAAATGGAAGCATTGGTGACGTCTTATGAAACCACACTTTAAATGGTTAACCATAGGTTGATCTTGAAGTCTACAGTTTTATATGCAGCATATACAAGTGATTTTTCTTTTTTAAAAAAAGTGAGTAAATATCAAAAAAGAGCTGTTAAGGATTTAAAATATTTCCAAGTACTAGGTTAACAAAACTAAGAAAAGAACTACTAGATAATATGAAATTTTTCACAAAATTAAAAGTTACCGTGTGAAATATTTTGGTGTATTTTTGCCACCATTTTCGGTGTTGAGGTAAACTATTTTTTTACAGTACATGTAGTCACATTTTTATACTAAATTTTTAACTGTTATAATTTTATGTATTAATTTATCCTCTTTTTGCTGGTTTGTTTACTAACTACGAATTTTCATGTGCATTGGATTTAATTAACTGCTTTATTGCAAAAGCATTACTTTTAAAGAACAAGCACACTTTTAATAATATATATTTTCATTAATTCTTTCAAACAATTGTTATTTTGTCCATTTTATATAAAGTTATGCACGATAGTTTCTGTTCTCTACTTAAAAATATATTTAGTTTACCTCAACACCAAAAACTTTACAGTGAGGAAAAAGTATATTTAATTACTAATCATGAAATAATTACTATATTGTGGAAAGATGCAACTAAGTATTCAAACATTTTTTAATTGAAAGCTGATATAAATGATATATTTAAGTTAAAAAATTCGTCTTACAACAGGAAATTTTCTCTTACCCCGAAGCGCAACACCTACGCTTTTGCTGTAAATAGGAATAATGCCCAACATTGCTTTTATTTCGATTTTATTGCATAGCATTCTGTGACCGTAAAGTTTTACTAAACAACTTTTCTTACAAAACTACTTATAAAAAAAGGAAGTCTTTTCAAGAAGACAAAGCATAAAACCTGCATTTTTCGAATGGTTGAAAAAGTATAAAAAAAAATCTCTTTTTATTTTCAAAAGAGGTGAAAATCACTTACTATAAACATGTATTGTATTCAAGAATCGGTTAAAACTTTTTTTTTATCCCCCTATTTCAACTGAATGAGATTCAAAAAAACCCCTAAAAAACTTCAAAAACAGTATTTTGGGCTTTGCATTTAAAATATATTTCTGGAGTTAGAGGAATTGTATTCAACAGTTAAAATAGACGAAAATGTCTTTTGTATTCTAAAAGTAAGACTTATTTTAGTATTAGACTGAAAAAGAAACTAAGTTTGTGAAATAGATATGCTTTTAAAATATTAAAACATTGACAGAAATTATAATTAGACGAAAATAAGAATTTAAAATAATCATCATATTAAAAAATATAAACAGTAACAAAATAAAATTTAAAAGTAGGTAGGAATTTAACTTTATGAATTGTGTAAGCAAATTGCGAAAAAAAAGAAATTGTTGAGTTTCAATTTTATTATAAAGTCAGTTATGATTTAATGCAATAAAATTTAGGTAAACGCAGTATTACATATTTAAATTTGGATTAATTTAAAATGAATAATAAGCGATGAAAATATCTTGTAAATCATTTGTCAATTAAAAGTAAAAGTTCCAAATTCCTAAGATGATTTTAGATTAATTAAAAACACTAAAACAATAGATTTGAATAAAATAAATAAGTTCAAATTTAGTTTATTGTATACAAATCAGATTTACATACTTAAATTTCGTTCAATTTAGAATTAAAATAAATCATTAAAGTATAAATTCGCAAATAATATTTTAATTCGAAGAAATAACTCCAAATTCAGAAGAATTTTTTTTCTTCAGATTAATTAAAAGTGCAAATTAATAACATTGAATAAAATAATTTCAAATTTAAGTTATTGCATTCAACCTAGACTTACATATTAAATTTTGTTCAATTTAAAAAAAAAAAAACTTAAATGCAACTTAGTAAATCATCTTGTACTTAAAAACAAAAGTTTCACACTCATAAGAGTGTTTCAGATTAATTATAGCACTCAAAATAATACACTTGAATAAAAGGAATCATCTTAAATGTAAGCTATTGCATTTATAAATTAACCATTGCTTTTAAAAATTAACGAATCACGATATTCCAATTCTTAGTATGATGTGTAAAATTGAAAAGCTATTTAAATATATTTCGTATAAAGTATTATATTTATAAGTCATTTAAATACATTGAATTTAAAAATAAAAGAAGAACTTTACAAGAATGAAAAAGAAATATATGAAAAGTTTAGAACCGAAAGTTGCCTATTAAAATATCACTTTCAGATTTCCGTAAGTTGAAAAGTAATGAACTAAGGAGAGTTCACGTAAAAATTAATTATATGCACCGAAGCCATTATATTATGACCACCCTGCTAATATCATATAGCACCACCATTAGACATCAAAACTGCTAGCACCCTCCGCGGCATTGATTCCACAAGGTGCTGATAGGTAGTCTGAGATATCTGGTACCAAGCGATCACCAACTGGTCCTGCAATTCCCTCACATTGGGAGGGGGTAACGTGGCAGCACGAATTCGGTTTTCCAAGTAGGACCACAAATGCTCTATTGGATAAAGGTCGGGTGAATTTGGAGGATAAGGCATGACTTGAAAGTCACTGGAATGTTCTTCGAACCAATCCATGACGATTCGACCCTTATGACATGGTGCATTATCCTGTTGGTAAACACCATCCCCCGCAGGAAAAACTGTTGCCATAAATGGGTGAACGTGGTCCGCAACTATGTTCAAGTAGCTTACAGACGTCAGGGATTGTTCTATGAGGATTATGGGTCCTAATGTGCCCCATGAAAACATTGTTCCTAGGCGAGCCTATTGTTATCGATGGAGGCTGGTCATCATAATGTAATGGCTGTTCGGTGTATTTAAGACTAATATAGTATTCTTTTTTTTTAAAAAATACTTAATGTTTCTCCACGGTATCTAGATCTCTATACATAATTTGCAAGTGTTGTTCAAAAAGGATATAGTTGCTACACTTTTTCCCAAACTTTTTTTAGAGTTTGGTATTTTTTTTTTTTTTTTTTTTTTTTTTTTTTTTTTTTTTTTTTTTTTTTTNTTTTTTTTGACTTGACTGAAAAATACCGTACGGTTTTAGCTCTGCTGAGTATGGTTACTTCGGGCTAATCTACCACTCAACCTTGCATTCTATCAATCAATCAATTGCTTGTTAGTTTTTCTTATATATTCTTAATATTCACAGCATTCTTCTAAAAAACCCTTTTTAAAATAATTTATTACTTCAGATAATTTTAGACAAGATTTAAAATGCATGATATTAAAATGAAAAATTCAACATAGTGGCCAATGAAAATAATCTTCTATTTGAATAAAATAATCCAATTAATTTTACTTAAGATAATGCTTTTTTTTTGTGAAGATTACTCATTTTATTTCCTAGAAGAAAGCTTCATCAAATGGTTTAATGAAGCAAAAGGCAAAATAAAAGGTTTTTCGTCTCGTTAACCCATTAGTAGTTGGAATGAGGAGTTTACTGATGCCTAAATCCATTAAATAGGAACTTACTTTTTTTTTAATTTCAGAAAACTGATGCTGCTTTTGATATTACTTCCAGATCGAAGAAACAACATATTGGTGAAAAGAGTTGTTTGACTTTGAAACTTTCTTTGTTTGGAATTGTTTTTGTACTTGTTGAGTTCGATTTTAGAGAATAAAAGATGTTAGAAGAAAATTGTTTTTAAAAATTTAGCTTTCAAGGAATATCAGAACTCACGAAACAATTCACCTTATTGTCGAACGTGTTTCGCGTTTCCAACGGTAGGGGGCAGTATTTGAAAAAGTTGTCTCCATTTCCGGTAGAAGATACTAGTTAGAGAATATTTGCTGGTGTGAATTGCTTAAATCCGCATCTAAAGGATTAGGTAGTTGCATATTAATATAGGATAATTTTTGAAGTTATACTTCTTATGCGACTTCCAACAAGGTTGCGTTAAACGTTTAACGCTACATTTTTATTGGCCGGGAAAGCGCGTGGTAGGATCCAGTTTTCCCTCATTCATTTCAGTATTGTTTTGGTTCTCACTTGCATTAATGTATTGTTTTTCTATAAATATTTTTTTAGTTTGTTTTGATACACATATAATTTAATAGGGTAGTATTTTTTATTTTCAAATTTAGTGGATAACAATTGTAAAAAATGAGTGAAAACAATCCCACGGACAATGCGACGGATTTAAGGTTATGTCAAGGTACGTCTCTTGTGAATATCAATTGATTGTTAGGTTTTCTCTTCTGAAATTACATTATGACGCATTCACATACATTATTAATACAAATACATTTTCCAGGGCGAGACGATGAGGCAACCACAAGCACTTCCACTGGTTCAAGAGGTCCACGAGGGAAAAATGCACAATATTACCGTGATTACAGAGCACGGAAGCGAGCGGAGCAGGAAAAAGAGTCGTTGAATAGAACTAGGGATCCTTCTACGACTGCTGATTCTTCTACAATTAACGTCGCAGGTTGCGAAGTTTAACTTCTTCCGCGCGGAGGGACTCCACGCACAATTTTTTTTGATGTACTTTTTTATATATCTTCATCTAACATCTTTTTACGCAAAAACGCGACACAAAAATTAAATTCTGAATAACTGGATATAAAAACAAATTAGGAACGTTAACAAAATGATATGTCAGTGCTATGAAGTCAGGGGACGACAGCAAGACTTCCAGTAGGCTTTCTTTTGGATTTGGATAGATGGTGAACACAAATTCAGGCTATCGAAATTCCTATAAGAAGTTGAAAAAAAAGTTCCGAGAAATTGAATTTTAAAAAAGTTGTATAGTTAAAATTTTATTTCTCATGAACTATTCTACCGATTACACTCATATGTTACTCATGAGTTACTTTCTTTAAAATGATGTACAACATTTTATTCCTTACTATTAAAATTTTTTTCGACTATCATTAAATAAAATAATTAGAAATAATAAATATTAACTAAAATTTATTGTTTGCATGGAGTTGTTTTTGGATAAACGAATTTTATAATTGTATTAAATTTTTTTTTTAATTTGATTAAAAAATTTCTTGAGACGTGGCGAAATACCCAAAAATTAAAATTAAGACTACTAGGTCCCAACTTAATATCACTTTTCTGACCAAATTGTGGGGACAATATTTCTCAAGTTGCTCATTCAGAGAAAGGGCGTTCTTGTTTTCGTAACTCAAAATATTCTCGGCACTAATTAATTACCTTATTTGAGGTCATTCTCTTGAACCATTAAAATTGAGTCTTAGAATGTGAAGGCCCGATCATTAGATCAAACGTCACTCAGGGTTGTCCGTTTTTTTTCGTGCGCTGTACATTTGGACACAATATAGACTAAAAATGGCATTTAAAAAATTGTAATTTGATAGAGATAAACAGATTGCAGATTTGCAAACAGTGCTACAAAAGCATTTAGGATCTTTTAAAAAAATCCCTTGTAACTTAAAACAAGCAAAATGAATGAATGAATAATAAGTAAATATATGCAAGTCAGACGGGCGAGCGGTTAGCGTGCCTGACTGCTAGGCCAATGGCTGCTGGTTCGAATCCCACTTAGGGCATGGATGTTTCTCTCTGTGCTGTTCTCTGTTGTGTGATGTGTGAATTTTGCACACCCTATAAACGGCTATCTCTGGCAGTGGGGCGTGGGTAATGTTGCTCGCCTCCGTGACTTAGGTTCACAAGTTCCCACTGGGTAACGTTAAATGAGTAATACTTCCGGCATGTTCCTAGGCGAAGGACGTAAAAGTTCTGCCCGTGCTATTAGAAAAAAAAAATAGTGCGTGGAGTCCCTCCGCGTGGAAGAAGTTAAACTTCGCAACCTGCGACTTTAATTGTAGAAGAATCAGCAGTCGTAGAAGGATCACTAGTTCTATTCAACGACTCTTTTTCCTGCTCCGCTCGCTTCCGTGCTCTGCAATCACGGTAATATTGTGCATTTTTCCCTCGTCGACGTCTTGAACCAGTGGAAGTGCTTGTGGTTGCCTCATCGTCTCGCCCTCGAAAATGTATGTGTATTAATAATGTATGTGAATGCGTCATAAAGTAATTTCAGAAGAGAAGACCTAACAATCGATTGATATTCACAAGAGACGTACCTTGACATAACCTTAAATCCGTCGCATTGTCCATGGGATTGTTTTCACTCATTTTTTACAATTGTTATCCACTAAGTTTGAAAATAAAAAATACTACTATATTAAATTATATGTGTATCAAAACAAACTAAAAAAATATTTATAGAAAAACAATACTTTAATGACTTTTATTATTTTTATGCTAGTGAGAACCAAAACAATATGGAAATGAATGAGGGAAAACTGGATCCTACCACGTGATTTCCCGTCCAATAAAAATGTAGCGTTAAACGTTTAACGCAACCTTGTTGGAAGTCGCATAAGAAGTATAAATAACTTCAATAAATGAATGAATTGTTCGACAGTGTCATTTTAGTAAACTGGATTTTTATTTTTATTTTTAAAACGCGTCCTTCTGTGTTCAAGGGAATTAAAGGCAGAGGTTTTATCGCAAGCCAATATTTTGTTGGAATAAATCTACTCCATACGCACTTCTGCCAATATTTAAATGATTTACTCTAGCTTTAGAGAATATTCGACTCAAAAAAGCATATCCATACATGCATGAAAAAATATTTTTGAATAGGAACCACGACAAAAATGCATAGATATTTTTTTAAAGGTATCGGATATGATTTAAAAAGGGTAGGAAAATATGTATCTCACGGTTAACATTGATAAGTATCTACAATATTTTCTCGAACAAATATAAGAATGCGCAGAAATTCAGAATGGATATCCTGCTCTCTTTTATTTCCAGAGTGCTTCCGGAAGATCTTTTCATCAAAATCTGTGTCAGGAAAAAAATAACTGATTCTTTCCTATCCAGACACCAGCACATTTCCTGTCTGTTTCGAATCAAAACAAACTCTGATTTTTATAAATAAAATGATGTTTTCATAAAGGAATTCAATTTAAATTTTTTGTTGCGAATTCGAAGAAAGGATTTTTAAATATTTCACCGTAAGAATAAAACTTTTATTTCCGAATTTAAAGAGCAAAAATGTTCATACATTAGAGAATAGATAAACTTTGTTACTTAAACAGAGAGCAAAAATCTGATTTTAAGTTTTTATTAATTCAAAATAATTCACAATGTGCGATGATAATTTCACAAAGTGTGATATTCACAAAATAATTCACAAAAAGCGATACAGTAATAACTCTTTTAATACTTCTTTTGAAGATAATGTATTAATAATCTTTTAATTCCTTAATTTTGAAAAATTGAGAAGTGTTTTGTAAAAATTAAAAGAATGGTTTTAATTTAAAATTATTTCATATTTATTTTAGTTTGCAAATTCAATCTAAGTGTTATTTTTAATCTCATATTTATAACTCTTTCTGAATAATTTCGTTTCTTTTAACATAAAATTACTCCATTTCCTCTGAAGAATAAAAAGTCTTTTTGAAAGCTTCAAACCTTTTAATCCTTAAGTATAAATTAAGTTAAGGCAGTGTTATAAAGTTAAATTATTTATAAAAATTTGAGGCTTATTTTACGTTTTTAAAAATATGTATTAAGAATTTTCAATTACTTATTAAAGTAAAATAGAAAATTGAATTAGAACTTAGAAATAATGCATCTTAGCTGGACAACTCAAAAATGTACATACAAAGAAAAACAAACAGCTAGGATTTATGAATAAATGTAATGCTGCCCGCATAAATCTAATTTTTAAACAGTTTTTATTTCTTCAGAGAATCCTAATAAATTTATTACAATAAGGAAGTAAGTGGATTAATAAAATTTTAATATAATATGTATATAGTTTGCAATTTTTATAAAGTGTTTTTGGTATTTTAGTAAATATAAATATTTTGATGAATAGCATTACGAATTATAAAATAATAAACAATAGGAAAAGAAAAGGTTTTGAAAATATTTAATTGTTTTTCAAAATTGAGTCATCACTTTTTTTACGAATTCTTATATAGTTAAAGAAAATTTAAATGACGACATTAACCTTAACTAACGTTTCTCAACACATGTATATTTGTATTGACGAACAATATTACTTCATTTTTACAATCACTAATTGTAAGCAGCATTTGTGGAAGCTTAACAATATGTACGATTTTATTGATGAATAACAGTATGCGTTAGTTAAATTACATTATTATGTAACATCTATACAATAACAGATGAATTTGAAGAGATATTTTTGAAGGATTAAAATAATTAGGTGATATTTTCGAATGACTAAAAGAATATAACGCTTATAAAATGGCTTATAGTATAGTCTGTAACACTTAAGGACGACTTACATCATCATGAAATATTTGCGAGTGGCTAGCAGCATCATGTAACATGTAACACTGTAAAATAACAGTATTACAAAATATTTGTCAATTACGAGTAAAATTATGTCCCTTTTTAAAAGGACTAACAAAAGGTAAAATTTGAAAAATTGCGTACATTATTGAGTATTATTTTTGATTACTTACTGCATCCTGCAACAATTATAAATAGCATGAAATCTTTGTAATTAACTAACTAGTTATAGTTAGCTAATTTTTTAATATCAAATTAACTAACAATAATGTATATTATTTGTTATAACCAAAAAAATATTAATATTATTTTATTTATAACTTAAAAATCGAATTATTTGTTTGAACCTTGTTACTAATAATACAAGGTGCACTTGTTAACTGCCTACTGGCATAAAAGTACAAGAAGAAAGTGACTTGTTTAATTCCAGTAACCATACATTATGTAATTTATGGGAACAAAATCGAACAGATTTTCTAATGCATAAGTACTGTACTTAGGAGTTTGATTTCTTACGCAAATAAATCCAAAAAGTAAATGAAAATTTGATTTGTTTGGTTGAATCTTGTGATAAACAATACATGGTACTCTTATCAACTATCTTCCGGCATAAAAGTACAGGAAGAAAATGACTTGATTGATTCCAGTAATAATATATTATGCAATTTATAAGAACTCCATCGAATAGATTTTCTAATACGTCAATAACTTACAGAAGTATTGATATTTATAAGTTTGATTCCTTAGGCGAATCAATCTCAAAAATATATAAAAATTTTACTCAATTCTTCTTTATCATGTACAGACAGATCAACCCAAGAAATGTTGGCCATTTTTATGTAAGATGTTTACTGATTTATATTGACAGATACATTCATTCTTGGCGCCATAAAATAGCATTTTTTTTCTTGCTGTCCATTTCAAAAATTGCTTCGCAATATTTTTATAAATGTATTCCATTTCGAAGGATCAGGATCTTTTTTTACAAGTACTTCTAGTGTAGGTTTAAGTGTGAAATGATATTGTGTAGACTTAAAATGAAATGTATCTTTTATTGACACGGAAAATTTTTTGTACATTTTGTGTTAGATATGTTCATATTCTTAAGACATATTTTTCATTTGATTTATTGTGCGTTTTAAGAAAATAGTAATACTTAATTTTTATTTTCTTGCCAAAATATTGCATGTGTTTAAGGCATTATAACTATTATGTTTTTAGACCAACTTTATTATTTTGTTACGTTTTAAGAAAAAAATTCGATTCATTTATAATTTGTTTATTGGTGAAAATTAAAGGCAGGCTCTGTTCAATACTGACTAAATAGCTAATATTAAAACATTGATTACGAAATTGTAAATAGTTAGCCTTTTGTCCGGAACCTGGTTGTCGCTTTAATTAATGTTATAGTTAAATTATTTAATAATTAGTATTATATACAATAAATATTAATCGAAATTTTGCAGTTGTTTAATACAATGTTGCTATGAAATTGGTTTGATGATGGTCTTTCGGTTTCATACCATTATAAAATTAATTATTCGAAGCAAGGAAAATTTAATAATTATGCTATGAATATTACATAGTCAAAATTTTATTAACTTAATTCACTTAAACATTCAGTAGAGTAATTCTATGATCTTAAAATATTATGAATAAAAGGTGCTTTGAATTTTAATTACCTCCTACACGTGCTTCAAAAATAGCTGTTTGTTTTGATTCTTTTGCATATAAATTGAATTTTGTCCATAGATGAAGTGAAGAGAGGGGGGAGGCAGGAGAACATATAAAATTTTAATACTATTTTAATACGTTCAAACTTGTTTAGCAACCAAAC
This sequence comes from Parasteatoda tepidariorum, assembly GCF_043381705.1. NCBI lineage: Eukaryota > Metazoa > Arthropoda > Arachnida > Araneae > Theridiidae > Parasteatoda > Parasteatoda tepidariorum. Next base: position 30,949,908 of record NC_092206.1, on the reverse strand, counting down.
AAGAATTTTTTTTTCGCGTTCTAAAATGAAGACACACACTGAGGAGAAAAATTATTAAAATTACCAGAATATAATAAAATATAATATGTTTCAGGTTTTCTTGGTAATACTAAAAAACTCGTTAATGTTTACAAAAGGTTTTATAGTATTATAATGCATGATTATATGATAAAATTATGTAAAATTTAATAATATCATCTTGATATCATAGGACATGGCATTAAAACCATTTATTCGGTTAAATTTACTTTTCAGTTTTGCATATTTTGCTAAATATGTTGATGCAAGAAGTACAATTATAAAATTCAGAATTTCCGGCCAACTGTTACCATCTAGAGGAAGAAATTACCAAATGGATGATTTGAATACTGCATATTTCAGCATTATTAACTAGAGTTTTGTTCTATTTCTTGCCAGAAATTTCTTTGATATACAGTATTCTGTTAAATCTACAGTATGGTAATTTTACCAGAATTTTTTCTTTGTGTAGTTTAAAGGGGAAAATGAGTTTCAGGCAGTATTTTAAAGTAGTTTTTTGACTCATTTTATATTTTTTTGTATACATTTATTATAAATTATGATTTTGAAACATTATGATTTTTTTAAAAGTTCAGAGATAGATAAATTGCATTGAAAGCCATTTAGAAGTAATGGATAATTGAATTTTTGTTTTCAATATACATTCTTTCCTTGAAATTAGAAATATATTTTTACCTTTCAAAAAAATGTCAAAAAATAAAACTTTTTGCCATTCTTTTTAATGTAAATGAAAAATAAGAAGAACTAGTGCTCTGCAGTAAGTTCTGTATTCAGAGAAGAATTTTGAATATTTGCCGATACATTTAATATTTTTTAAATGCAGAAAATAACACATTCTTTTATTTAGGCATCTACAATGCCTTTTTCTTGTGTATTTTGTGAAAAATTATTATCCGAAGAGAAAAAAAAATCTGCCTACCCCCTCCCAAAATATACTTTTTCTTTAGTCTGTTTCTGACAAATAAAAAATAAATCAAAACTATGTATATATATATATATATATATATACAGTCAATTCGCTATAACTCGAAGTACGATAACTCGAATATTACTATAACTCGATTTTTTTATGAGGTCCCGACCCTTTTATCTTCAATTTCATGTTAATTATTCTCGATTACTCGAATTTTACTCCCTTTAACTCGATTTTTTTTGNACACCAAGCGACTACGTGAATGTCGACATTCTCCTGATTCCGGTGTTTCACCGTAATATATATATATATACATATATATATGTTACGGTGAAACACGTATATACTTTTTTTAACTTTCTTAGTGTTTACTTGTATTTATTTATTTATTATATATATATATATATATATATATATATAGTTCAAAGTGTAGAGAAAACAAGGGAAAAATTACAGAACAATGAAAAAAGGGAAAAAAAAGAAAAATAGCAATAAAAAAAGCATAAAACCGGAAAAAAAAACAAAAACATTTTTTAAAAAATTCGGAAAATAAAATATATAATCTTTTCATCAGCTCACACGATTATATCCGCAAAAAAGAAAGCTTTCTAATATTGCATCAATATAGCCAACGCAAAATATATTAATAAAATAGTGTGAGAAGCACTCAAAAAACTTTTACAAAAAAATTACAACAAATAAATTAGAACGCAATAAGTAGACATATATCACGTAAAAACAGAAAATAAAATATAAAGAAAAAACAGAATAAAACAGAATAAAAATTGTTTTTCTTTCTTATCATGGTAACTTAGAGCAAGGCATAAAATCTATTTATTTGGTTAAATTTACTTTTCGATTTTGTACTTTTTTTGAAGTGTGATAATAAAAACTATAATTTTTAAAAACAGAATGTCCGTTAAACCGTTTAATATGATTGGAAAAATATTACCAACTGAATGGCTCAAAGTTCAAAATGTAGAAAAAACAAGGCAAAAATTACAGAACAATGAAAACAGAGGGAAAAAAAGAAAAGTAACAATAAAAAAAAAGCAATAACAATAAAAAAAACGGTTGTACAATATTTTGTTTGTTTCTATTGGCATGCGTTTTGGATTTTTCGTTTGTTTTCCTTAGCAAAAGGAAAAAAATATATAATTTAATATAGCCTAAAATTTTGCAGCCATCAGAAGTAGTATTTATTTATTTTCAAGAAAAAATACTTCTTTATACATCTGTCGCAAGAAATTATGACTTACATATGAACTACCAAATGTTTTTTTTCTTTTTGAAATAAAATATTATATTTTGTTTATATTCTGTGAATTTTATATTAAATTAGAAAAATAACAAACAACCGATATCCTTCCTGCGTTCTAGAAAAGGAAGGAAGATCATGATAAGATTCTATTCACATATATATTACGAAAAGTTTGTCTTAAATTGTCAGGATTTTCATCTCTAAAGCGGTTACCGGAATTCCGAACCGCAGCAGTATGAGATTATTCGTAAGTAAATAATATTTCTTTTTGTCTTAATTTTTAAATAAAAATTGCGTAAAATATTTTGAGATAAACTAAAAGATTTATTTCAGTGTTTTAGTAAGGATTTTAGTATTTTTTAATAAAATAGTTTTTAGTATTTTTTAATTAAAATCTCGTACACCTTGCTATTTATTATCATAAAAAGTTTATGAAGCAAATAGAAAATACTGCTTACGTGGTTTTCTTTCATAAAGTCATAAGGAAGTTGTTGTCCAACAAGAATTTCGCTTAAACTTTTCCTCCTTTTCATAATTTGAATTGAACTGAACTTAATTTTTATTTTGTAGCCTAAAATGCATGTTTTTCAAAGTATGTATGTTCACTATTATAAATCTAATTCAAAAAAATTAATAAATGATTTATTCACATTACGTGAGATGATTTAGCATACTGATTTAGTGCTATGATATAATAAATTATATGTTTCCAAAATGGGAAAAAAAATACTAGAAGTTAATTACGTGAACATTGTTCAAATTACATGAATGAATTGAGCCGAATCTCTCCGGGATTCTGAATATATTTTTGGGTGCCCTTACCTAACTCGTGCCATTTGTTCTTCAATTTGATAAAGGCTTTTAAGCCGTACTATGTGATGAGTACCCATGCCTGCATATGTATGAGCTATAATAAATAAATTAAGAACATTTTTCAAATTGCTCAAAGGAGTATTTTTTACGAAAAACGCTGAGCATCTTGAAAAATACACCAAGCTTTTTGTTCGTACTAATCATAAGAAATAGGTGAAAATTACAAAAAAATATTTCAAAATAGAATAGATTGTTGCTAATATGTGTGTATTGAGATAGTCGTTTTATGGTCCACATGGGAATTCTTTACCGAGAATGCTATAAAACGCTATTTACCTTTGATATAAATAGATATTTATTTTTGATGAAAATGTAACTGTAAAAAATTTATAAAATATAAAGTAACTTCTTTAATTATTTGTTTGTAAAAAAAACGAGACGACTGCTTTTAACATATTTTAATACTATTTTTGTATTTAACAATTTTTATTTCGAAACATAATTAAAATTTAAAGTGAAATTCTTCCTGAGAAAGCAAAATAAAATGCAACGTAAGCAGATTTTGGTGAAAAAAAAGTTATATCTTTTACGAACCTAACATTGATACGTAATTCTTACTCGAAAGTGGTATTGCTAACAAGTTCAAACACTTACTGAATATCTATTTTCGTTTGTAACTACCATGAACGAATTATTCCTGATGAAGATAAACTGCGACGGCAACACATTTTGCAGACTATCAAGTGAGATTCCAAATCATAGAAAGAAATATTTGTCAATTAGTAAGTCATCCTTCATTCATTCACTGTGAATATTTCAACCATAAAAGTATAACGCTTAAGTACAATCCACCATGAAGTCATCATCATGTATTTTTAATAGCTTCTTTTCTCTCTATTCCATACACCACTGCACAGATATTAGGCACACACATAGTTAGTTCAACCACAGTTATTACCCCAGTACAACTCTCTAGTAACACTGATGGGAAACGATTAGTTCCTGGCTCGTATTTGAAGCGCAGTTAAATTCACAGCTCATTTGTTTAAAAGTGTTTATTTTCTTTAAATTTGCTCTGTGTCAAAAGGAGAAAAAGAAAAATCTATATTAATATTTAATAGAAAAACGTTTCATGTAGTAATTATAAAAAATAACACTTACCCATAAATGTATTCTTCTGATAGTTAAAAGAGTTAATGGTGCAGGGCAAGATATAAATGTGTATTATGTGCAACATAGATATAAGTTTACGAACAAAAAATGATTTAGTGAAATTAAAATATTTTAATCAAATTACTTTAAATACTAAAAAATCCTAATAATTAGTATTCCGAATATTTAGTTATTAGTCATTAAAAGAACAAAAACATCCACGCATTTTATGGAATAAAAATACTAAAAAAAAACGGCTAAAGAGAGTATTTCAAATTCTATAAGAAAAATAAATGAAAACGAGCAACTCATTTTCCAACTAGTAAGAAAGCTTGATATAACGGTGGGGCTCTGAAAACGATATGCAATTGTTGTCGTTTTCATTTTTTTGAACAGAAATGTTTAGTTTATCTAGATCTTCTGACTTTAGAATAAAAACTTTTTAATACTTTTTGAGAATACAACTTAAGTTTCAAAATAACATTGAAACTAAAATTTAGAGATTTCTACTTTTGAAATATGGATATAACTGCCTAAGCGAAGAATAGTTATTTTTCCCTAATTAAATTTAAAAAATGACTTTACAAATATTTGTGATAAAATAACTATTCTTCTTTTTTTTTAATAAAACCATAAAGTTTGCGAAATAAGTGTATCAAATGGCACAAGTCTACTAACGAAAAGAATTATTTCACGAAAGTAATTGTTGCGCGATTTTTTAAAAATAATATTTTTCATTATTTCATTAACGAAACAATTTAAATTATAATATTGTTGATAGTTAAAATATCCCATGTATCACTCACAATTCGAGCTGATTTTTAATACAAAGAGAATTTAAAGTAAGTCTTAAAATACGACAAAAGTTTTGTCTTATTTTCTTCGGTTTTGGAAGCATAAGTATTTGAAAAAAGAAGTTTGGATGAAAAAAATTTGAATAGAATCATCGATTTTTTATCGAATTAGAAACAGAGGCTTGGGATGTAGAACTATTTTACGAATTTTAAAAAACTTATAGATATTTTACCAGTTCTATATAAAGAACTAGTTCATTATTCAAAACTATTCTAAAGAAATTTGAAAAACAAATAATCAAAACAATAAATTATCGTCGAAACAACTGGTGCTCTTCATTTTCCAATAGTTGAAATAGAAATTAATCATGTAAATCTAGTACTCTGAATGATACTTTTCAGCAAAACAAAAAAATTTTATATTTCAAAATTAAAACTGAGTCTCTGAGATAAACGTTTTTGTAAATTTACCGCTTTGTATGGTAATGAGATTTCCGGTAAAAAAAATCCAAAACATCGTCGATATTTAAACCATTCATTTGTTAATTTTTACGGAGACGTTTTTCAGGAAATTTTGATTTCAACATTATAGTTCTTATGAAGTAAAAAGTACAAAACTGAAAAATAAATTTTACCTAATAAATAGTTTTTATTCCATGTTCTAAGGTATAATGACAAAATTACCAAAGTTTATTACTTATTATAATACCCTATTTTATGGTTTATTTTACCAAAATTATTTGCAAGGCCCTTAAGTAAAAACATTGAGTTTTTGGGAGCTCCCATAGAGCTAGAAACGTGACAAATTTTATCAAATTCTGATAATTTTGACCACACTTTTTTGGCAGTGTTTATTTACGCATGTCTAAAAACTGGAAAACGTTTATGATTACGTTTCTGTCTTATTTTGAAAAAAAAAAGGTTTTTTCTTCCTCTTGAGAGCAGGTAAAATAGTGAACTGTTTTTTTTGAAGTGCGGCAAAGGATTTTAGGTAACCACTTTCATCTAAATGGTTTTAGAGCCACGGTACGGTAAAAAGTTTACCTACTACTTCACTGACAAATTCATCGTTTTTTTATTTCTTTGAATTGAATTCATGTAGTTTGCTTCTTTCAGATATTTCTTTCAGTTCAGTCCCATAAAATTCTTAGATTTTAACTCTTTAACGATGTTGCCTGTCGATAAATCTAAAAATAAATTTTTTGAAGTAAATTATGATTTATTATAAGTCTTTAAATTGTTCACTATTTTTTTTAAATCTTAGATCTATTCTTAGATCTTAGATCTGTTTACTAAAATTCACATATATATTAATAGCATACAATATTTATAATTTTAAACTAATAGAAAAATAAATACGAGAAAGCATTGTTATTGTAGATTTTTCTTTTCTCTGTTTATTGTAGTATTTATCACATGACAGAACAAAAAACAGGAGTAATAAAACGGAATAAAATATGATATATAAATAAAATGAATGATAGAATGAATGAATATGATATATAATTATGATATATAAATAGAAACATGTCGGAAAACATTTTAAAAATGATTTATAAACTGTAAGAAAAATATTTAGAATTGATTAGAGAATTTTACGTTTCTACTTAAGGGCACTCTATGAAAAAAATTTCAAAACTCATCTTTTACGGATAATTTTTATTCAAATTTCGTAAAATACTCAACCTAGAAGTCTCAAAGAAGCATTGTTCGGCCATGCTACAAATTTTATCGTTACTAAATTGAAAACCATCTGGTATCAGCAATTTAAATCTACTCTATCAAATAACTGTTTCATTTTCGGGTTGCTAGAGGGCTCAAGTGTCACGTTTGGATACTGAAAACGATCCACAGTGACGTAATCATAATACTTTTTATAAAGTTTCTTTTCCCCAAACGCGCAGAACGATCCTCTTCAATATTAGAAAGAAACGATTAGTTTTATAGATTTGACAATTTGCAATCTATAATTTAACATCTCGGTCTTATTTTTATGTATTTCAGTGCGATTAAGTGACATGAACGAATAATTCTTCTCCGTGGTTTATAGTTACTGTTTTGTTTTCTTCTTTATAAAATTTATTAAATCGAGACAGATTGCTTGAATTTCTGTAAGGGTTTTTCAGAATCATTTTTATGTCAAGTCTTTGCATGGAAGCATACAATTTTATTTCCTAACCAATTCGGAATCTTTTATTTTTAGATTTTATTTATATTATTCGTAAGAAGTGTTCCTATCATATATTTATTTATGCATTCTATTCATTCTCTCATATGTTAAATTCTAATCTAAGCAGATAAAAGAAAAATCTAGATTAGTAATTTTTCGAATAACATTTTGTAGGAATAATAAGCAATAACGCTTTTCCGTATTTACTCTTTTATCAGTTTAAATTATTAACCGTTCCTGGCATCCATATAATTATGCATTTCATTCAATTTTGAAAAAAAAATATTAACACAGACAAAGGTGAGAAATTAAAATATTTAGGTTAAATCGTAATTTACCTCATAAAATGTAATTGCGCCTTCATAAACACGCGGGAGCTTTAAAGAAAAAACATTAAAAAATTTATGGAATTAAAATAAAGCAAATAATCGAACAATTAAAAAGTATTTTTGAAGTTCAACTGAATAATTTTAACAAAAATAAAAGGATAAACTAAAAATAACAAAAATAAAAGGATAAACTGAAAATAATAAAAATAAAACTAAGCTTTACCGTAGCAGTTTAGCTTTTTCTACCATTATAGGGCACGGAACTCATTTACTTTAAGCGTGCCGCCATTTTAAATCATTTTGAAAAAAAAAAGTGTATATCTCTCCATTATGAGCATTTCTTAAATTCTTTACACTAAAATATCGGCACATTAAAAATTTTTTTTTGTAAGAATAATTTGCAAGATTTGTAAGGTTGTGAAGCCTCTATTTTAAATTACTGCATGAATGAACATTACATTTATATTCAGGCAACTTTTTATGGCAAACACTAATAGTCTATGGCTGATTTCATATTTAGAACAAAAATTGCCCGTTTGAAGAACATGTAATTTTATAATTAGTTTAACACAGACAAAAAGATTTTCACAAATTATTTCCCAGGATTAAAATTTATGCATATTTGCAAACAATATACAAAACTTAAATTGGATTGGTTAGTAGAGTTAATTTTCGAGTAAGACAATTAAATTTGTTTAATGTAGTTTTATTTAAGTATTTACAAAATTTAACAATGATTTAATTATATTATTATTTCGATAAATATGCATTTATATCATGATCATGATCATGATCATTATCATAAATGATACATATACAGTGGTGGCCAAAAGTTTCGTGGTGGTTTTTGAAANAGTGTGGACACTTTTTGAAAGTTTCATGTTTTCCAACTTTGTGTGCTTGTAGAATATATTAAGTTTCACTTAAGTTTTGTTGCATTCAGTTCTTAAAGATATCTAAATTTTTATTTTGAGCTTATTTAAATCTTTTAAAATAACATTGTTTGAAGTAATACAATAATTCTATCAAGCTTGAAACATTTTCAAAGTCAAATTCTTGGCCATAGATGGCGCCACTGAACAACAGGAAACGCACACTCTGCCTTAAATCTGCTCGGTTTCACCAAGCAGGTCTGCCCGTGTAGCATTAGAAACAACAACAACATTTTCAAAAGCAATATAGACTTCAAAAGATTTAAACATATAATTATTTGACTGAAAAATTAAGAGGATTTAGTTGAAAATTGTATATTATTTTAATATTTGAAATAACTCAATATGGCTAACTTGCTTAGAATGAGTTTTCAAATCAATATTACATTTTAATTCAAACATATAATTGGAAGTTTTACGGAATTACGATATTTGAAGTAATCACATTTAGCAAACTTGAAACATGATTTCAAATATATGCAACTCGAATTTATGGAACATTTAATGAGTTTTAGTATAAATTACATTAAATTAAAATCTAAACTTAAATTTAATTTATTTTGTTTGGAACATTTTTCATAATAAATCTAATTTGCCAAAAAGGCTCCCAATATCCCTATAATCTGAGCAATGCGTTTTATATAAGAATGACCAATAGTTATTAAATTTGTTTTTGAAGTAATACAATATAACGAATAAGCTTGAAAACTATTTTTAAATCAATACAAATCAAATTTCGCGATACTTAATATTTGATTTTTCGTTATTTGTTCTGTCGTAAGCAGTTAACTGAAAATTTTAACAGTCATTAGAAATAAATGAAACAGCACAATTTAAATAAAAACATTGGACAATATTTAAATTAATCCAATTCCAATTCACAATCTATACAATTTAATATTTTATTTCATAATTTATATTGATTAGGGTATTTAATTAAATGTTTTATAGCACTAAATTGTTTGAAGTGACACAATTCACCTTACACATAAATACTACTCAAAAAACATCACATAAATGCTCATTAAATTGAAAATTAGATTTTTAATTTAATGTATTAAATAAAGTACACAAAATGAAATCATCAAATCACTATTGCATGATTTACTCTTAACTTATTTTCTAAATTCTAGAGCAAAGGTTTTCAGAACTTTTTTTTAGCCATAAAACCCTAAATAATTGGCATTCTTTTGATGGAAGCCCAATAAATTTTCTGTTGCATTTATATGAATATTTGACTTCGCCTAATTCGGATGTAAGAGCATTAAATCTGAATTTTTTTTGCATCTAAAGCTAAAGATATTTTTAAATGACATGATTAGTCGAAACACATTCGAACGAAGCAAAAGTGCAAAAATGTTATTTAAAACGAACGCTTAAAAGGGAGTCACCTCAACTGTTGCGGCATCATCTGGATTAAAATGGCATATGAACTCGGAACTGTCAAAGATGTCTCCATACGTGGTTAAGGACACTTTTCTCTTAAAACATGTTCAGAAACACACGAAGAAATAGTTCATAAAAGAAAAATTATCCTAGCGGCATATGACGACACTTTCGAGCATGGTTTTCTGTGTAATTTTAATCCTGATGATTTACTCTAACTACTCTAGAAGTTTTTCGCAATATTTGCGTGAGCCCCTTTGACTTTGATGCTTATTAACTTATACATTTCAAGAAAGATAGAATAAAAATGTAATTACAAAAATAAGAAGAAAAAAACTGTAACTAGGATTAAACACCGATGGCTGATTTGAAATCAGTGATAAAAAGTATCTAAGCTGTGTTACGAAATCTCATGAAACAAAAATAAACATGTACACCTGTGCAATCCATTAAAAATAAAAATCATGAGCAATTATGGACATATAAGCCTAAGAAAGACTATTTATTTAGAAAAACTGTGAGAAATGAATCTTTTTCATTCTTTTGTCAATGATAGTCTTAAAATTAAGTCTTGTTTTAAATTAGTTTTTTGTAGCATGCAAAATGAAAAATGCTAAAAATGAATTAAATTTGCTGAACTACGTCTTTCGTTAAGCGAAAAAGAACTGTTATAAACGTTTGATTTTTTTATCATTTGAGTATCATTTACATAGCTGAATTTAGATATATTATTTCGAATTGAAAAATTTGATAGGAAATACCAATGCAATTTTATAAAAGCATATTATTTGTATAATGAATTCAATAAGCGGTTATTAGAAAGTAATTGTATATATAAATATATATTTTCAATTTTGATTTTTTCAACTGGAATTTTATTCAAACGATTTTATGAAAATAAGTAAAATATGAAAAGAACAAATTATTCTACGGATATAATTAGAAAATTAAAAATATATAACAATGTTAATTACTTTAATAATGATTAAAAAATATCAAACTCTCGAAACCGCTATGATTTTACTACGGAGCAATAAGGCTTTAGGGAACGCCTTTTGGGAACCCGAGTCCGGAACCAAACTAGTACATTTTGAAAAAAAAAAAAAACATTAGATAACTTTATATTCCTATTAATGAAACTTATTTTAGAATTTTCGTTTGACAAACCATTGTTAAATTAGTTTTCACGATGAGTTTGCACTGTTCACAAATGATAAGCAGCTAAATTACATTGAAAATTTTACTAAATAACATTATTTGTAGTACTACAATAAAACTAACAAGCTTGAAACATTCTTTCAAATCAATACAACTCGAATTCGCGACACTTAATTTTCCTGTCACGGACATACAATTTCAGTTCTTAGGGCCATGTTGAGGGGAAATTGCCTTTTTAACACAAGCTTTGATAACGACACTGCTTGAAACTGCATTTGCTGGGGATGACTCTAATCTTCATCGATCTGGGAACGGATAAAAAAAAAAATTCCTGGGGCGATAAACAGGAGAAAAAAAAACTTAGAATGAAACATAAAACTCAGAAAAAGAATAAAAACGATAATGCACTCTCTATTCTGCTAAGACACAAATTAAGTTGAAATTCTTTGCTATATCGAAAAGAAAATACACTGTGAGAATAATGATTATTTGTTATATCGAAACTGCCTTTAAGCGGATAAGCTGTGTTTTAGAGTAAAAGCTTTGATACTTCTCAAGGATGAGAAGGAAAAAAAAATGTAAGTGTTTTTCGTAAAAAAAAAGTTAATGCGTTCTTTTGCATGTGTTTTGCATATTAGAAGAAATTGAGAGCCTTAAGAAATATTGGTTTGCTGCAACTCAAGCCATTGCTATTTGCTATTTTATAGTAAATATGTTTTGTTATCACCGTCTTTATTTATTAAAAAGTTATGGCAATATTGGTGCTGTGATTTAAATGCAGTTCATGCGTATGATCTCGTAAAAATTCCGTTAACTTGAATATAATCTTTCTGCAAAATATTCCGGATCAAATTACTGTATGAAGTACCGGCACTTTGGATGCATCATCCGTAAAATCTACTTTTCCGTAAAATTCATCTTTGACAAAAAATTTTATACCATAATTTTTTCAGTAATATTGATTCAATTTGAGTGATTCAGTGATTTTATGATAATTATTACTGTAAAAATTAAGGTACATTAGATTTTTTGTTTCGCAATATGTTGCAGCAAAAATTGATTTTAAGGTAAGGAACTACCGGCGCACTGAATGGTGGTACTTCTTACAGTAATTTTTTACAGTGTACTTAACAATTTGATATAAATATGCTATCTTTAGAATGAGCGTGGTCTATACAAACCTAGATTTTCATATATATTTCGAAATTTTAACAAATAAATCACTCTTTAAATGAGAAGCAAAAATAAAAGTTATATACAGATTTGATGTAATAGTATTAACATTAATCAAATCTACGCCAGAATCTAAATTTCCAAAACATGTTTGTTTGTTGGATTTAACTCAAAAATATTCTTAATAATCACCTTTTAGTTTCATTAAACAAATAAGTCCGTTTTGATGACATTAATTTTTCACTGCCTTGATTGCTAAAAATAATGTGTTATTAGATATTAAAGAAACTTCATTAAATGAAAAAGATATGGAGTTGGTCTTTGTAGCAAATAAATTTTTCTTACTATCAAGTATATCTTTCTATCGCGACAAGGTGGTATGGTGGTCAGAGATTTCATCTCATGTTAGAAAGGTCTCGGGCTTGAATCCCGGTCAGATGTGAGGAACTATCTTTGAACTATTTGTCCTTCTTAGTGGGGGAACAACGTTGGCCCACCTTATATGATGCCCCTGAAGAAGTGGTTAACACATCTGCCTGATTAACTAAATCAAATATAAATGGGTGGACATTGAAAAAAATACATGTCTTTCAGCTTTAGTTCCTCGGAATTATCCATTTCATGGTAAATCATAATTTTATCACATTTTGTTTAAATTTAATTATAAAATTGCAACTTTTAAGGAGCTAATTTCAATGATGATTGACACTAAATAATACTAAAACCAAGTATATGCTAGCAAAGGAAAGACACTCAATCATCTAAATAGTGGTCATCATGAGTTTGAAATTGTACTTTGTTCTAATTTACTTAGATCTTTGATTACAAAATAAAAAATGGCATTACTTCTGAATTCTAAAAACAAATTTCATTGGGTTAATAAAGTGTTTTTAGACTTCGTACGTGATTGAGATCTCACTTTTTCTCCAAAAAAAACACACACNAAAAAAAAAAAAAAAAAAAAAAAAAAAAAACGTATGCGTGAAAAAAGTTTCATATGCATAAAGCTTCGTTTAAGCCAGTCCTAACGTATGGTTCAGAAACCTGGCTTATGACGTACATAAAATATCAGGTTTTGAAGAAAGGTTTGCAGAAATATACTTTGTGGTATGGGAGAAAATGGCCTTTGGTCATTTTCTGTCACAGAATGGAAATTCTGTAAATTTTCATTTTCGGAGAAAATTTCATCGAATTTTTAAAGAACCCAATAGCACTAATAATAATATAGTTAAAAGAATGATCTGGGCTTCTCATGTTACCAGAATAGGTTTAAAAGAGAAGAAAGGAAATTTTTCATGTCGAAGTCCTTCACTAGTCTGATGGAAGGAAAGCTGAAATAACAATGGTTCGATTCTGTGGAATCAGATTATAGAATGATTGGGATGTCCCAGTGGGATCTTCAGCAAAAGTCCTTGGCTCACCTTGGACTGTTGCACCAAATATGATTAAAAAAATCCTTAAAAGGATACACCAAGTTACTTCTGTTTAGTTTCGTTTCCTTCACTAATTTTATTAACTAATACAAAGATTGCATTGATAAAAAAATCAGCAAATAATTGTCTTTTTGCAGTATAAAATAATTTATTAATGAATAATATTTTTAAAAAAGTAAAAATACTAAATCGATTTAATTTTACCATTTTTACCTTTAAAGTAATTTTTGAAATATCTTGTACTTTTTTTAAATTCCAGGTACCACTTTTGGCAGTGGCAGTTTTTGTCACTGTCACAGAAGCTGGCATGAGCTACGGTGGAGGAGTTTACAGAGGTGGAAAAGGAAAATATGATGGCTATAGAGGAGGAGGCGGTGGACGAGGTGGGGGATTTGGTGGAGGTGGAGGACGTGATGGCGGATTCGGTGGTGGTGGACTTGGTGGAGGTGGATTCGGTGGTGGAGAACGTGGTGGTTTTGATAAAGGAATCGGTGGAGGAAAGTTTGGAGGTGGCGGAGGGCGAGGAGGAGGCGGTGGATTTGGTGGTGGAGGACGAGGAGGTGGATTTGGTGGTGGAGGACGTGGGGGTGGATTTGGAGGAGGAGAAGAGAAAGGTATTGGAGGTGGATTCGATAGAGATGATTTTGGTGGAGGTGGAAGGGGTGGTGGTGGTTTTGGTAAAGGTATTGGGGGTGGATTAGATAGAGATATTGGTGGAGGAGGAAGAGGAGGAGGAAGAGGAGGAGGTGGATTTGATAGAGACATTGGTGGAGGTGGCTTCGGAGGCGGGCTCAATCGAGGAGGTTATGATGAGGAAGACTTTGCTGGTGGACGAAGAGGTAAAGGAAAATTTGGAAAAGTCTAAGATATGGATTAGTTGAATTAAGGAAAAAAGACTTGAAGACTTACACTCAAAAGGTTGTGATAAATAAAAGTGAATAAAACTTTTTTTTCTATTTTTTAAAATACACAGTTTGTAACAATTTTACAATATTTGTTTTCTTTAACTTTTTTGTGGACAGCATATTGTTTTCTATTTTCCTGGAATTGATTACTTTCTGTAAAATGCATTTACTTATTTTTTGTGATTGCAATTGTGTTGCATTGTTCTTAAAAATAAATTTGTATTACAATTATTAAAATTTTTTTTATTTCCCTGAAGCTAATTATTTTTGTGAAATACTTTATTATTTTAAATGATTTATACTGTGCTGTATATTTTTTAAAAAATAAATATTTATGAAGCAATTTGATATATTTTTTAGTGTTGGCCACATGTGTATAATTATTTAAATTTTACACCATATGAATTACTAACCAATATTAGTGTGACTGTCAGAAAAAAAAAAGATAATTCATAAAATATCAAGTATATTTTTAAGTTAAGTTCATTTTATTTGAAAAAAAAAAAGAAAATAAATAAATAAGTAAATAAATATAAATAAATTGAAATCAAAGCACTCTACTAAATTTCTATCACTTTAAGTGAAAACGTAAGGAAAATGCAAATTATTACTTTCAAAATATCAGTTCTCTTTGGAGACTTTTTGTTTTTTAAGTCGATTAGGTCATTCACTCTACCAGGAACGTAATATCATTTATTTATTCAATCACAAAGGCCGTCGAAAATGTTTTCAGTTCATTTTCAAATCATGAAATTAGATTTAGTTTTAAAAAACTCTTTGATTGCGTTTATTTGTTTTTTATACTGTATAAATTTAAAAAAAATGCAAGAAACTTCAATTAGAGAAAAAATAAGCTCAATTTAAAATATGCTATAGTAAGTAAGATGTTTTGAAAAAATTACCTTTAACGAAATGAAGATAATTTTTTTAAGATACAGATTTCATTGAAAAAATTTATACCGTTTAAATTACGTTAACTTTAAATGTTGTTAAATTGTAATTTAAAATGAATAGATATTTGCATTAAGTTTATTAATAATTTCGGGACAAGGGTCTTGAATATAAAGATTGTTAAATAATTAAAAAATAAAATAAATAAGAATAAAAATGGATTCTCGAAAATTTCTGGTGCTTTTTCCTTCTTGAAAAAGAACTAAAAAATCACTTGCAGAAATTTAATATAAATTTATATTCATTTTTGAACATAGGAGTAAGTACGATGATAATTTGACTTATGATTGATGTTTTAAATTTCTTTGTAAGTCTCAGTATAAATCGTATTAGCATGGCTAGTAAAAAATAAGGGATTTTTTTTGAAATAACTCATATCATTTCGATAT
This sequence comes from Parasteatoda tepidariorum, assembly GCF_043381705.1. Classification (NCBI taxonomy): domain Eukaryota; kingdom Metazoa; phylum Arthropoda; class Arachnida; order Araneae; family Theridiidae; genus Parasteatoda; species Parasteatoda tepidariorum. Next base: position 30,934,110 of record NC_092206.1, on the reverse strand, counting down.
TGTAGAACATTTTCAAAGCAGAAACAAAAAACAAATCGATTCTTTTTCGGGGGGGGGGGGAGAAGAAAAACGAAACTTGTTTTAAGAAGAATGTCTTGAAGGGGACATGATCAGCTACTTCGAAAATCATCACCGAGGGAAGAGGGGGATAAAGTAATCGCATTAGAGCAAGTCATTTTCAAGATTGTTCACTTTATCTCTCCGCTAAATGGACCAGAATAACTTTAAGGGTTGCTGATCCTCGTCTGATAACGCATTTTCATCCGAAGATTATTTTATTCTTCTTTCCAGAAAGGAAACAGATTAAAGATTCCCATCACTGGAGTAATGAATTGATGCACTTCCGAAAATTCTAAAAATTAGAATCAAAAAAGTTTTAACGTGACAACGGTAATGGAATGCTAAAAAGAGGTGCGTACTGCTCTTTTTATTTTGTTTAAATCATGATGTATGAAACAGTATAGTGTCAAGTCTATATGATAAATTAAGAAATTTTCATGAATAAATGAAAAACACAAAATTTTGGCGATGATTAGGTACTCTAAGAATAAAAAAAAACACTTATCACCTTGAATAATTTATAAACTAATAATTTTCGCTCACATTCTGTGGTTTTTTATTAAGTCTACAATTATGATACAATATACTGCAAGGTCTATACAATAAATTGGAAAGTTTAAATGGATAAATCAAAGTCAAAAAATTTTTGTACAGAGATTTCCGATAATTAGGTGCCGTTTAAAAAATAAAACTTAAAATCTTAATCAATTTTAAACTAATACTTTTGATAACATTCTGTGTTTTTTTTTTATTAAATCTAAATTAATGATACAATATATTGTTAAGTCTATAGGAAACATTGTAAAGTATACATGAATGAATGAAACAAACAAAATTTCGATATAGATATTTCCAATCATTAGGTGCTCAGAGAAAAAAAAATTATCACCTTGAATGATTTCTAAACTAATAATTATCACTCAAATTCTGTGTTTTTTTTATTAAAAGTCTACATTTATGATGTACTATACTGTTAAGTCTGTACAATAAATTGGAAAGTGCATGTAGATAAATGAAAAGCAAAACATTTCTGTTCAGATAATTAGGTCTCTTTTGAAACTGGAAACTTATAAACTTAATACGTTTTAAACTAATAATTTTTATCACATGCTGCGGTTTTTATTAAATCTACCTTAATAATAAAATATATTCTTAAGTCTACCTGAATAAATGAAAAATAAAACAAAATTGGCACAGATATTTTCGTTAATTAGTTGCTCTGAGAAAAAAAAATATCACCTTGAATAATTTCTAAACCAATAATTCTTGCTCAAACTGCGTTTTTCTTAATTAAGTCTACATTAATGAAACAATGTGTTGTTAAGTCTATATGATGAATTCTGAAGTCAACTTGAATAAAGATAAAACACAAAGTTTTGGAACAGGGATTTCCAATAATTAGGTGCTCTAAAAAAGGAAACTTATCGCCTTGAATTATTATTAAAGTAATAATTATTGTTGGCATTCTAATGCTTTTTTTATTGAGGCTACATGCATGATACAATATAGTGTCGAGTCTATATGATAAATTAGAAAGTCTGCGCAAATAAATGAAAAACACAAATTTTGGTGTTGAGATTTTCAATAATTCAGTGCTAATAATTTTTTTAAATTAACAATTCACAACCTTAATTTAACCACAATTTATGCATGATTTTTTGAAAACATTTTGATATGCATATTAATTAGAGTAAATTATTGTACAATATAGTGTTAATAAAATAATATTATACAATGTAGCAACGTTCAGTTATTATACAATATATCGTACTAAGAAGTTATGGCATAATTAAACTACGCAATATATTGAATCAAAATGATGTATTGAGAAACCTTAATGAATGCATTAAAGACACAAACTTTTGGAACACAGATGTCAAAATATTGTGAATAACGATGACAAGATCCTGCATATAAACTTGAAAACTTGCAACTTGTAAGTTAGCTTTACGAATCACATAAATTTCTGAAAATCGAAGTTTTCACGTTCTTTGATACAGTCTTCCTGCGTATAGGGGCACACAAAGATATGCACATTAATTGTCATAAAATATAATACTATAGAGTAAAACTAATATTGGTGTAAAGTAATAAAGTGAAATGAGATATTAGAAAGTAATTAGGGGGGAGTCGGGTAGCCCCGCCCACTGTCAATTTCATATGTATAGAATATTTTTTCAAGTCAATGGGCCATCGGACATTAATTGTTATATTAAAAAAAGATTATTTTCAAAGTTTCAAGTATTTATGCAGCTGTTAACATGGTAAACAATAGTTTTGAAAATATGTTGAATGCAGTAGTCATGAAATTAAGAAAAATTGGTTGAATGTTTCCATTAAACTTCATTTTAATACTAAAAAAACAATTTTTTCTATACATACAGCATTAAAGTATGTAGTCTTAAGTTTAATTTGCACAAAGCAAGAAGTCTATATGTGAAAAATTGTTCGAGTAATTACAAATTTACAAAAAAATTGGATTTCGGGTAGGCTCGCTCACAATAATGTCGGGTATCAACGACCAATTTTATTTCGTCGATAAATGTACGGTTGCAAAGATTATTATTTTATTGCTTCAAATTTGAATGTTATATGCATTTTTAACAACAAATATTGTTGTTATTAAATGATAGAATTCACTAAAAGTATATAAATATGTAATAAATATAATAATTTTGTGATAAAAATGATAAACGAGGTTTACCTATTGTCAATACATTGGTCATTTTCATTGACACCTGAAAAAATAATCAAAAAACATAATTTTTGTAATTGGGCGGGGCTACCCGACACATTTTGAAAAGAGCTTAAAAACATGCTTTTTTGAATTTTTTTTTTTAAGTTAAACTATTCTTTTTTTGGTTTATTATTTTTGTATTATTTATTGGATGATAAAACAATAGAAACATACAAAAATATTGATTATTACTCAATATTATACAGAAATATAAGCAATACTCCTTAAATGAGGGGGCTGCACGACTCTCCCCTAATTACACAATATATTGCTGAGTAAAAAGATGAGTTCAATAAGAAATAATATGAGCTTAATTTCGAGTTTAAAAGTTAAGATAAAAAATATTATTTTGTCAACATTTAACGGACAATTTTTCAAGATCCGTTTCCCAGAAATTGTTTTATAATTTTAAATAATAAAAATTATGTATTAGGTATTTTTTATGTAAACATACTTTTGCATAGATTGTCGACATATGTGTCTGATATTTTTTGAATAGTTTCTTGTTTTAAATAGCGTTATATGCTTATTATATGATTGGAGTTTTTTTTCTTTCTAGAAAAGTAAATTCTATCACCCATTTTTCCCACGTTACAGAAGAAATGTTGACGATGAAAGAAAATGATAATGAATTTGGTTTTGAAACAGTTAAAATAAAAAGCTTAAACTTGTTCTTGGTCGTAAACGCATTATATTCTTACCCTTTTAACGGAATTTAGTTACCGTTTAAGTAGCGAAATAACAAACTGAGTCAGAGAGCTTCTTAATTCTACTGGTATTTTCCTAAAACAACACTTTTATTGCAGTTGCAAATAACTCTATTTACGGTAGAAAGCTTTAGCATGTAGTTTCTCTGGAAATGACAAAGACTCATGAGAATGACCACGCAGAGAAAAAAATTTAGCGGGAGTGGTCAAAACTCTCCATTTTATGGTAAAAACTCTCAGAATATGGTAAAGTTTATAGCTATGGGAACATCAAAAGCTCGGTAATTTTTATTGAAGATATCCTTTTAATTAAAACTGGTCTATCTAACATAAAGGCTAAAGTTGAGTTACTTATTATTAGCTTAAAATGACTGTTTTTTAAACTTTTAAGCAAATATGTCATTTTCCTGGCATTTAAGATTTGGTGAATTTCTATTTTATTTTTTTCATGAGTAAATATCAATAAAATACACTCCTGTCTGTAAGATATTATTAAATGCAACTAAATAAGTATGCAAAAAAATTAGATTATTTTGAAGATTTCAAATTTGAAGAAATTTTTTGGTCCGAATGTCATGTTTCCAAGGAATCACCTATATCTAATTTAACATTACAGTTTTATTTAGCTAAAAAAAGAATAACGAAATTTAAAAACTTTCGATGCGATTTCCGCGAAGTATTTCGAAATATTCTTTTATATTCACTTTGGTGCAATATTGTTTGCAATGCCAAGTTCAAATATTTGATTTTCTTTATGTATGTATGATCAAGGAATTTAAATACGGAAACGGATAAAAATATCCTCGGGGTTTATTTTTTTCCTATTTCTGTCCTTTACAATTTGATTTTCTTGATTTCTCCAGAAAAAAATAATCTTTCACTTCCTATATTCATAAAAAAAATATTTTTAAAGCAAAATAATTATAATTAGGAAATATTTCTTTCTCAAATACCCAAATTGGAAAGTTGTCCACGTGTAGGTATTTTTGATTGAAAAATGCTCCAAAGAAAACGAAATTGGGAGATAAACATGTTTTTAAAATAAATATAAATAAATAACTTCAAACACTCCGAATATTTTTAAAAGTTTTTGCTTTTCATTGCTTGAAGTGAGGCTCGTTTTCCAACAATAAATGATGGTGGGGATGCTGGAGCCACTATTTTCGACAATTCTAAATTTTGTCAGTTAATTGTTGTTTTTAGAATATCACTGGAAAACAACACAGAAGTAGAGTTTATAATTATGAAGAACTTTAATATGACTTTAAAAAATGACACAAATGAAAAAAAAAATAAAGATATTCCTCATATTTATTGAATTTCGGAAAAAATACACCATATTTCAGTAAAATATTTTATAAATCAAAAAATTCACTAGAAAAAAAGTACGGTCGAAACTAACAGAATATGGTAAAATTTACCGTGTGCTTCTGGCTCTATAAAACATCAAAAACCTCGGTAATTTTTACCGAAGTGCTTTGGTAATGATTTTTATAAAATTAACAATAAAATATGGTTTATAATATGCGATGAATTTTAGTAAATGTGGTAAAATTTGGTAATTTCCTCATGATGGCATAAAAGCCATGGCATGAAAACCATTTATGCGGTTAAATTTCCTTTAATCTTTGTATTTTTTATTAAATGTAAGTTGAAAGAACTTCGAAAACAAAAATTTCATCAATTTCCAAATAAATAGCTACCATATAAGGGGAAAAATCAGCATATGAATCATTTAAACTCTGCATATTTCTATTTTATTTACAAGAATTATGTTTATTACTTACGAAAAATGTCATAACTAAAATATACGGTAAGTTTACCAGAATTTGTTTCTTCATTTAGGGATCGTAAAACTGACTTTCTCAATGGAAATTACACCATTACTAGAAATTAAGTCTCATAAACGAAAAATGCATATGACCGAAGTATGTAAGACTGATATTTCCTCTTAAAGAAGTAGATGTACTTTGTATGTAGAGGAAATTGAAAAAAAAATGAATTGGGAAAGAAAAATTAACAGTATACTGCTGTACCAATGTTTTTTTTAATGTTTTTTTTTCATGCATTGGTCCATCCAAACATAGATTCACATATATACAAATTCATTGACTTCTTGTTACGCCAATTCATAAATTAGCCAGTTCACAAATACTGCAATTCACTCATTATCTAATTCACCAATTTACCCATTCATTGTTTGGCTGATTCACTGACTAACTTATACGCCAATTCCCTGGTTCATTCATTTGATTCATTCCTTCTTTCGCTCTTTTATTACTTTAGTCACTCTCTATATCAAAAATCATTCTTCCTTCAAATCATTTCATAAACAAATATCAGTGATTTTTCCAATCGTTGACTCAGCTTTCACATATTTTCTGATTCTATGCATCGCACTACCCAAAATCACTGATTTTTCCTATTTATCAGAACTCCAATTTACGCTTATTCATCCATCAATTTCTTTAACTAATAGACCGATTCCTTTGCTGCTGATTTGCTTCAATTTTTCCTTCGTTCTTTACTTTCTGTATTCACTAGCTATACCCAAGTCAAAATTTTTGATGGTTTTCCTTTGATGCACCAGCATAATCTTGATGGTAACCATCAATAATTCCATCATGGACCATTATATTTTTTGACGGTATCTAACCATCACCTCAATGAAGGAATTCGGACCGATTTATGCTGGTCCAACATAAGAATAGCGACTTGTTTTGATAATTTGTTCTTGCTAAACCATCAGAAATTTCCTTCATAGTTTCTTAGAAATCAAATGTTCCAACAATCATGAACCACCATTACCTCAATGTAGGAATTTGATGGTGATTTATGATGGTCCAGCATAAAAAAAAACTCAAATTGTTTTGATGGTATATTCCTGAGAACCAACAAGAATTCCCATTAAACCATCATGAAAAGATATAGTTGGAACCATTATAGACCATCAAAGACTGTTGATCCATGAAAGTCAAACTTCTCTTGATGGTTAACCATCATAACCATCATAGAAGCATCTTCCGTCACGGAATGATGGAAGTCTACCGGCATATCAGAAATCATGAATATGTAAGGGAAAATGTTGGATGATGTTGACTATCATGAATCTCACTGAAACCAAAATAAACCATCAAATTTGTTTAATGGAACCATCAAGAATTTTGAGTTGGTTATCAAAAATAATTTATAGCACTTATCACCATAGAAAAGCTTCGATTCGTAAGAAACATAAAATATTAGCTACATTACATAGGTACCTAAAATAAATAGGCTTCTAACTGATTTCATTATTTGCATTGATTTGGTTCCTTAATTTATTGTTTTAAGTCCAAAGTTCTTAATGGCATTTTAAATGGCCATTTTCTAAATAATGCAGTTGCAGGGTCATAAAAATCGAGAATTCTAACAACAATAAATTCCTAACTTCGGAACTTAAACGAGTTTCTGTCACAATGTTCTTTGTCAACTAACACGCCGAAAATAAGATTCAATCTAACTTAAACTGGCACTTTCTTAGATTTTATGACTTCAAAATAAACTTTGCTTTATTCCCTGGATTTTGTCAACGACTTTGAAGAAAATTGAGTTTATTGAAAGCCGTTTTCTCGTCTCTAAGTTTAAGATAGTTTCTATTTCTTTTTCTTTGCAATTCGTAAGTATCAAGAGAGGGAATTCAAATAATGGAGTTTTGTAAGAGCGTTTTTATAATGTCCTAAATCCCATAATCGGGGTTGGAATAACTTTACAATAAACATAAATATTGCACTAAATGCAATTTTATTGTAGAAAGCTCCATTTTGAGTAAACTGACAAAGATTATAATTTTACTAGTCATTAAAAACAAGTTTCTAAAGCAATTGTCCCTCTTCTCATATATTTGTTACTCACTGTTAGAGAATTTTGTTTCCGAAATTATTGTAAAATAACAGGCAGCAGTATGCCCATTCAATCAACAGTAAAGTTTACGTTAAAGAAGATTATTTATCTTAATTGTTATTTTTAACCATTTACTACTAGCATAGTTTCAATACCCAAAAAATAAAGTTTAGTTTTTTTGAACGAAAGCAACACTGAGACTTGAAGCACCATTCTGTCGGTCAAGGGATGAATTGACAGATAAGTCCTCTTGGATATAACATGTACCCATTTAATGCTTGGCCTAGTTGATGCCACAGCATTCTGGATATTTAACCGTTTTCGAAAGTTATTAAACGCTTTTCTTCACAATTCACAATTTGAATACCTTCTTTTATGGTTATTTGGCTGCTTTGTTTGAATATGGCAAAATAATAATTAAAAAAATTGTTATTAAACCATTTTCCCGAGAAATTTCTGACAGCGTATGTCTACCGCATATATATTGTTTACATATCGTAAAACATTAGACGAAACTAATAGCTAGAAGAATCTAGGTCATATCAATATTTGAATTATTTTCATAGCTCCTATAAGTTGATTCTGAGATTAGCAGACACTATTTTTATTTCTAAATTATGAAAATATTTGATCTATTAGAAACTAAAATTATTTGTTATAAAAAAGGGGATTATCTATTTAATGTATTAAATTTTCCAATTGCGGATCAGCAAACGTTCATTGTAGAGACAGAAAAAATGAGGGGAAACATTGTATTGAGATATATCTTGTTATTTCTTAAATTTGATTAAAAATTAGAAGAAAAGATAGATAGATAGAAAAAACAATATTTGATGAATAAAAACAGAACTATGTAAAATGCTCTTCGTTTTTTCATGTTATTTCAATTACATAGTAAAGAAACAATTTTGAAAAATTTTTCGAAAGGCATTTTTTTTTGAAGAAATTTCTGCGTTATTAATTTTAATTGGCTTAAATATCAAATTAGTTAAAGAAGTATGTTGGACGCTTTTCCTTCTTCTAGACGTTTCCTGCATATTTATTGTATACTTATATGGTTCATAAGCCAATAAGCTAAAGTAATAGCTTGAAAAATCTAGGGAGCATCAATGTTTGAATTATTTTTAGCAATTTAGAGATACAGAAAGAAAGAGTCTTGATTTTTCGAAAATTGTTAACTACTAGTTGTTGGTTTTTGTTAAAATTAGGAAAAAATTATTATTATCTTTAAGCTATTATTTTGTAAATTTGGATTCCGCTACAAAAAAAAATATCCTTTTTATCATTCTCTCTAGAATAATGGCGAAAACAGAGATTAAAAATATTTAAGAATAGCTCATCTCTTGTAATGATAATAAAAAAATCTTTTATCATTTGCATTTTTAGATAAAAATTTAAAGATTCTGATAAAGATTTAGATAAATTTAAAGATAATAAAAAATATTTAAGAATAGGTTATTTTTTGTAATAATAATAGAAGAATCGTTTCTTACTTGCTTTTTTAGATAAAAATTTAAAGAGATTAACTCAACTCCTTTTTTCTTCTATACTCCACAATTTAAAAAAAAATCAGAAAGAAACATTTTTTTAAATTCTTTACTGCAAAATACGTAATATTATTCGAAAAATGAAGAAGCACTTGTCTTAAAAGCACAAATGGAGATTCAATTACCCAGGGGAATGGCGCCCTAAAAGAATTCTCTACAATTTGTTTCTTCTGCTGCATTTTGAATCCAAAAAAAAGAGTTACATCATTAATTCTCGAAAATGTTTTGCTCAACAGTGTAACAAGCAAAACATTTTAGTGAGATGGAGCTAATACATAAAATACGCTTATTTATGTTTGGGAATTTTTATGAAAAGAAAATTGTTTTTCGTTTTTAAAATTAGTTTCGCTAAATTTGTTATAAAATCAAAAATATTTTTTTTTCTAAGATGTATGCGGAAGATTTGAAAACACTTACATAAGGCTTTGATTTTTTTAAACATTTTCCAGAATTAACCAAACCCCTGAGACTATTTTTATGATAATAGTTAAGGATTAAGCGTAAACTGTGAAAGATTTTTAGAAGCTTTTTAATGTTATTTTTTTAAAAAAAAATGCCTGATATTAAATATTTCATAGTTAAATATGGAATAAAAATTTATGATAAGAGAATACAGAAACATTGCAGCGTTTTTCAAACAGACTATATATTGAAAATGAGTTGCATCATTTTTGCTCAAATAATTTAAATTTTTTTATTTCTTATTTTATTTCGTATTCTTTCCTTAAAAGTTTCGTTTTTTACTATGCGCGAAAATTTTTTTCTCAACTTAAGTTTGATTCAAAATTGCGTGGAAAAGGCAGCTTTAGAGGCAACAACCACTCGAATATTTCCATATCGTACCTTATTTTGCATGCTTTTAGCGTAAAAAATATTTAGATTAAAATTACTTTATAATATATTTTTACGTATGAAATGTCAAAATTTTATGCAACTCACTATATACATTAAAATTATTTAGCGATGGTGCATACCATACTCAAAAATATGAACGGACAACCCTGAATATCTTTTGATCTAATCGAAAGTTTCATGTTCGAGGACTCAATTTTAATGGTCTGATGGGGGCAATTAAATATGATTATTAATAAGAGCAGACGATAAGCAGGTACTTTCTCTGAATAAGCATAATTTTTTTCCCCGACGGATTTGAATATTTGACCCCCAAAATATAGGGTGTAGCCCAGGGCTCGAAAAACTGCCCCTCCGTCCGTCCTCGGCGGTCAAAAATTCCTCCCGGACTACGAATTTCTCTCGAATCCGACGTCCGCGCGGACGGCCATTTTCCCGTTAATGTTCGTGGTACATTTTCAATTTTTGTTATCTTGCAAGAGTCTAGAACTTCACTTCTAAAATGACCCTTTAATTTTGAAATACAGCAACATACTGCGCATGGTGGAATTGATGTTTTCTCTGTCTGGGAGTACTGCTGCGGTTGAAAGGGGCNAAAGGTCAAGTTATTTCATAAAAGAAATACTTGGTTACTATTAGTAACCTAGTATTTCTTTTATTACTGCATAATGTAATCCTAGTATAACTACTAATTCATTGTGCACTTTATATAAATGCTTGTAATAAATATGAGAAAATTATATTTTTATTTATTTAGAAGCGACGGGTTAGTTTCAAAGGAGGACGGGTACATTGTTGGACAAGCCGTCCTCGGGGACGGGTAAAATTTCTGAGTTACTTCGAGCCCTGGTGTAGCTGCAATCTAGAAAATATGATCCCCATAGTTTGGTCAGGAGAACGATCTAAAATGTGGGCCCCTTAATATTCATTTTACTTTTTGCGTATTTCAACATATCTCGAGAACTTTTTAAGCGAATTGAAAACAATTTCGGCACATAACTATAAACTTCTCTTATCCAAAGACAATTCCATGCAAAAAAGTATTTTTAGGTAAATATTTATTATTATTTATCATTATTAAATAAAATAATAAAAAATAATTAAAATTTATTAAAAAATAGTGTTTTCATGTAATTATTTTTTGTAAAACAAATTTTAAAGCCTGTTCCTAGTATAATTTTGTTTCTACCCTTAGGATGTAAATATCTGATCATTAGATCAAAAGTTATTCAGCAGTGCACAGGGAGCAAAAAATAAATGGACCACCTTGAAAAACCTTTGATCTAATACTTTGATCTAATACTTGACACAATTTTAATGGTTCGAGGGGGAAGATTTGAAATATGCTAAATAATTAGGGTAGAGGATATTTTAAGATACGAAATCAGAGACAATGCGTTTACATTTTCTCTGAATAAACTTAACTTTCTCTCAACGTATTTGGATTTCTGACTCAAAATATAGGCTGTAGAAGCAATCTGGGATCTATGTTCTCAATAGTTTAGTCAGGTGAGCAGTCTAAAGTTTGGACCCTTTAAATGTTCAATTTATTTTCTGCGTATTTCGTCATGTCTCAAGAATGTTCTAAGTGTTTTGAAATATTTTTTCACACAATTTTGACACTCGTTTAACCAATAATAATTCCATGAAAAAGTTAACTTTTAGTAAGCATTTATTTTTTATTTAACGATAGTTAATAAAATGTTGAATAGTAAAGCATACAATTTTTTACATCATTTTCAAGTATGTAATTTTAGTTGACTAAATACAAAATTTGATCAAAATCGGTAGAGATTTGCATTTTGCTGTGACAGAGAAATCTCATTTTAAGTATACGACTTTTCAAAATTTGATTTCGTACGAGCCATTTGAATGATTTTGTGTAAATTTTTTTTAAATCCTTAAAATGAAATAAGAAATTGCAAATCCAAGCAGTTAAAAAATTTTTTTCCGTTATCATTAAGTAAAATAATAAAGAGTAATAAATATTTAACAAAAGTTGTTTTTTCCCAAGAAATTATCTTTAGATAAATGAACTTTATTGATGAGCACATATTTTTTTTTAATTCTTTTAAAAAGTTCTCGAAATGTAGCGAAATATTATGCAGCCATATTTTGCAACCGATTGCAACCATATTATGCACAGCGAAATATTATGCAACCTATTGCAACCATATTTCCCAGATTGCGACTTCCCTCCATATTTCGGGGGTCAGAAATCTAAATCCGTCACAAAAAAGTTATGTTTATTATAAGAGAAAGTATGTTTTTTGTCTGCTTTTGTAGCTTAAGATATCGTCTGCACAAATTAATTAGCATATTTGAGGTTAACACTTTGAACCATAAGGATTGAGTGAAGATCGAATCATTTTTCAAAAAATAATCATGTTTACTGTACATTAATGACAAATTTCGAATTACAAGTGCATATAGATGATAATAAGTTTTGACACATGTAAGTTACGAAGATAAAAACTGCTCTATTTAATCTCAGCTTTCCTTTTTTTGAAAAAAATAATTCCGAGTTGACAATAAAAGAAAAATGTTTTTTCTTTAGTTAAGAACTTAATTTCTTTGATTCGCAAATTTTTTTAACCGGCTAATTATTTATAATATGTAAATAATGGAAAAAATATCAGTATAGGGAATACTGGACACTAGCTCCTCCCTTTTTTTTTAAAAAAAAAAGCGAAAACTAGTTTAGGGAAAATCGAGTAATGGACCTTACCTTTAAAAAAACATTTGAAAATCCTCAAATTGATTACGTAAATTAATGTAAATAACCATTTTCTTCTAATGCTTTTACTTATACAGTCATTGATTTCATCTCTGAATTAATCTTAAATTTTTTGTTCACAAATTTACTTCCATTAAAAATTTAAAACTTAATTTAATACTATGAATATATATAAGAGTGTGATAAGTATTTGAATAAATAAATTGTTTTAAGAAAATTACACTTCTGAATTATTCATTATCTGTTATGGTAACTATATTTCATTAAAATAGTTTGAAGAAAAGAAAGAAAAAGTGGATTTTTATTTTAAGGAAAAGTTCTTTTAATAATTAATCTTTTGTAATAATCCCAACGTTAATTAAAAGAATGATATCTTTTAGCAAAAATAAAAATTGTGAAGGAGTTACACACTTTTATATAAAAATACAAATGTATCATGTTTAATAGTATAAAAACTTCATTAATTACTTATTTTTTACGAGAGATTGAATTGGAATTCATTTAATATTGTGAAAAAAGAAATATTTTCCTACTTCTTCTTTCTGATTACATTTATTTTGTATCACAAATTATAATATTTCATTGTTTTTTTTCTATCTTAAAACAAAGCAATGTAAAAAAATTTTTTTTTCATTATTTTTTTTTTTGTATAGCTTAAATTTCACTTCAACTTAAGTATTTTAGTTTCAAATAAGTTAAAACAAATGATTGAATAAAAGGGGATAATATAAAGAGGTTTTTTGCTTTTTTCTTACTTTACTAGAGTACTTTTGCTTTTACTTTGCTTTTACTAGAGTACTTTTTAATTACTACATTATAAACAGCATTTTAAAACACCATATAAATGCAAAGGAAATGGAAGTTTTAAGTTTGATTGTAGGTAAAATTAAAATCAGCCCTTCTCATATATACACATCGTTGAGAAATTCAAAATAAATAAATATTTAAAAAATAAATAAACCTAAATTTCCTTAATTTCGTTGAATTTAACTAGCTCTTTACAACCAATAAAGATAAACATAAGCATTAGTTAGAAACAGAATGATTTGTGTTCTAAGCAACCATTTACTGTTAGTCTTATGAAGTATGAATGTAAAGTAATGGATAATAGGAAATATAATTTTAATCCATTACGCACAATTTTTTTACATTGCTATGATTTGAATGAAGGAAAATAGTTGTATATGCTAATACTGAAATTAAGTTATCATGTATTTTTTCTTTTTCTTATGTTATTTCTTTCTTTTAACAGCTATCAGTTAAACTTATAAAATAATGGCAACGCGAACATTATAAATCTAAGTTAAAGTCCTAAGCTACTTCAATTATCTATGCATGTTTTTATTTTTAATGATAATAGAGAGTTTCCGAAATCGTACCTCTCCTAACTCTAATCAGTTCTTATTATCGAAGAAACATCGTATAGAAAATGCTCTAGCTGATAAAGTATGAAGCTTTTTTCATATGGAGATCAGTGCAGAAGAATTAGCCTCGTAGTGTACTTGTGTTCAGTTTTTACTTAAGTTAATCGATTTTACTATTTTTAACCATTATGTGTAAGGATATAGCACAACTACAGTTATACGCAGTATGATTAAGACATCATATTATTATTAAGCAACTTTGTCTGTTATGTTCTACTGGTTTTTTTGTTGTTTTTTTCCCCTTGTGTTCAAACAGTTGTTTGAGTACTGGAACAAACGCTGCGTAGTTGCTTAGATCATACCTCGCGTGCAGTCGTAAATAGTTTCGGTATAAATTAGGAGCAGCGTATCATCTTCAAATCAGAACCAGGTTAGATTTTTAGCGATTTAAACTGTACTTAATCTAAACTGTCTGAGAACTAAGCTTTTACCATTTACCAAATTTCTCATCTTGCAAGTGATTATAATAAGATTGGAAGCAAACAAATATATTGAAATAATCTGGTGCGTAAATATTTTATCAAACCGACTTTTTGACTGCAGAAACCCTCTTTCTATACCTAAATCCATCTATACATGACTTCATACCATATCTATATATATCTCATTTTGTTCTTCATATCCATACATACCGCATTCTATACGTAAAATGATCTTGCAACAATTGAAAAAAAAGATTGAACACATCCGATGCGTAAATATTTAAGTAAGCAGACTTTTTGGCCGCAGAAAACCTCATTCCATACGTGACCTCATTTCTATATCATAAGTATACACGCCTCATTCTATACGTAAATTGTAATCTATGTGTAAATATTTAACTAAACGGACTTTTTGACTGCAGAAAACCTCATTCTATACGTGACCTCATATCTACATCATAAGTATACACGTCTCATTCTATACGTAAATTGTAACCGATGCGTAAATAATTAACTAAATTGAATTTTTAACAGCAGAAAAACTCACTTCATACGTGACCTCATATCTACATCATAAGTATACATGCCTCATTTAATACGTAAATTGTAACCGATGCGTAAATAATTAACTAAACTGATTTTTTGACAGCAGAAAAACTCATTCTATACGTGACCTCATATCTATATCCTAAGTATACACGTCTCATTCTATTGAGTTATTACACGCCTCATTCTGTTGAGTTATATTCCAATGGGCCTGAACCCATTGGAATATAACTCAACAATTTCAGTAAATTAAATTATATTTAATATCCTCATGATTGCCGACCGGCCTGTGCAGGGGCAGGGAACTGTCCTTGCATCAGAAAGGTTCTGGGTTCGAATCCCGGGCAAGGCATGCATGTTCTTTCCTTCTCTGTACTATCTGTCCTCACTGTGGGAGCGACGTTGGCCCACCTAATATGGTGCCCCTGAAGGAGAGGCCAACAAGATCGCCCTGTAAAATGCCTGAATTGACGGATGTTAACACAGGTGGGCATTGGAAAAAAAATATCCTCATGATGATATTTATTTTTCTCATTCCAAAGTAAGAAAAAGGGATGAAAAATATTTAAGTGATGAGCTTTCTGTCGTGTCTTCTATGTTATAGTTTTTAATCGAACCAGTTTCCTCGCTTTGTAAAACTAAAAAAAGAAAGATGATTATTAATTCCAAAAAGATACAGTACAACAAATATATGTATATATATTAATCAATAAATAATACATGTTAAATAATATTACCCAAAGACTATTCTTCCTCATGCTGACATAAAAAAATAAGTGTTAAAAAGGAAATTAAAATCAGTTAATAACGAAAAACAATCAATTCGCACTTTGGAAGTGATGAAACAATTGTGACTTCTCGATATTTGATTTTTTAGAAAAAGTGGTATTTCATATTTCTGTTACCGAGAAAGTGCAATTTCAATATTCGGTTATCAAAGTAGAGTCCCTTTCTCTTCATATATAATTCTCTTTATTTCGAGTTACAATGGAAACCGATTATAGAAATCTGAGTTCATCAGAAATGGAGAATACCAGGTAGAATAGTATTTAAATTTATTGAAACTTAATTTGAAATTTTAAGCCTTTTCCAATTATACTAAAGAGCAGAAATTAATTCTCATTCTTTCTATTTCTATGGGATAAATTTAAAGATAGGTTTGGTAGCTAAAATTACGTAATTGCATCAATCATTTGCATCAAATTACTGTAAATACTTATTATTTCAGCTTTAATAGATATTTAAGCGAAGAAAAAAATATAAAATTGTTAATAAAGCATTAAGTGGACCAATCTTAAAAATCTAAGTTTAGCTCATTTCTGCTGCTTATTTTAACGAGCATTTTAAAAGATCTCGATTTTTTTTTGTAGTTGAAATATCGACATTTTTCAGATAGAAGATGGAGAAAAGTTATGAGGCGCTCTTTTGAAACTTATTTTTCCCGATTTTGCTTACTCTCTCCTGAAATAATCAATAGATTCATTAATCAGAGCACCAAAAACAGCATTTTTCGGAAATTAATTAGAAAATTTCTTTTTTAAAGTGTTTTCCGAATAACTATTTATTCTCTGAAAAATAAGTTGATAATTTATTTTTGTGACAGCCAACAGTTTGTCTGGTGAAAAAAGAAACTGTAACTAAGTTATCATCATTAGGGCAACTATGCGTGAACTGGGTTGAGGAAAATAGCAAATGATGAAAGAACTGAAAATACGTGTTCGTTCAACCAAGTTTTGAATAGCATTTATTCGGTCTTGTTGCATTTGCAGTAATATTTTTGAATGGTTAGACTCAATCATGCAGGAAAATAAGCACAAATGGTTGAATTTATAGATTTATATTTAGAATAGTATTTTAAGTCAAATATAAAGCTAATTAAAGCGCGTATGTTTTCTGATATATTTAAGATAAGTGTGTTCAAATTACAGATTTTTAATAACATTATATTTCATGGATAATCGAATAAATGAAAGGTTTCAAATTTTACTGGAATCAAATATATAAAAGTACACAGTTATAATCTTATAATTTCTTTTTCATTTTCTGCATAGTAAAAACTTAATTAGTACTTTAAATTTGTAAGATTATAGATATTTTTACGAGAAACTTTATTTTAATAAAGCCTAGCAATTAAACAAACAGAAGTGTTTTATAAACATTGCTGAAATGTCCATGAAAGATAATTTATTCATATCTATGATGTGCTGCCATCTATATATTAGAGATTTTAACTATATTTTGTAACCAGCTCCACTAGGATTTGAGCCATGGACTAAAAGTTTTTGCATATCTTTAATAATGTACTAAGATAGCGTAATTTTTTATATTTTACCAAAATTTATATTTCTAAGATCGAATAAAAAAAAACATTCCAGCGAACATATATGGAAAACAAACTATGTTTTTAGGAGATTAAAAAAAAGTCCGGATTCTTGAATAGAGTGTTTTGTTTAATGTAAGATATCTAGAACATTTATTTTTAATTTTGCTTTAAAATCACTGTTATCATTAGGTAAACGTAGGCTTTTTTCTTATTGATGATAGTAATTGAAATTAAATCTAGTTCTTCAACATTGATCAGATAATAAACACTTCACCGATAAATATATGTTTTCGTGGGAAAACGATATTATCAATGTCGCAACTTTAAATTTGATACAACTTTAGTAAATGGTTTAAGTAGGAAATTTTTCCTATTATAAATGTGGTATCTTGTAATCAAAATTGTGACTATTTTCCTCAAATGTTTCCTGAAAATCTATGCCTGATGACAATCTAAGTTTTAATCATTTTACGTCAATTACAAGCAGAATTTATCGCAATATTGTTGCTGAAGAGAGTTGAGATGCAGTTGGGGTTCATGCTATCGCGCTGTTTTCGCCATACCTGAACCCTACATTCTGCATGGTGCAATTGAAAATGCTATTCATCAGATCACATGGCCCTTTTCCTGTCATCTACTGTAAATACTTATGCTCCTTTGCAAGCTGGAGAAGTCTACTCTTGTTCAAGGCTGACAACAGAGGCTTTCGAACAAGTCGCTGGCTCCTATAGCCTATACCAGGGATGGCCATCCTGCGGTTCGCGAACCACATGCAGCTCTTTGAAGGATTATTTGTGGCTCTCGATAAACGCACCAGAGTTCTCTTTTCCTTTTTGTGCTATTATATTTTAAAAAAATTATTATCGTTCCGTATGAGTTTCAAAATGTTTTTTAAATTACTGAGAGCTAATATGAAAGACTAAGTGCAACGTTGTTCAATTTAAGGTGAGTTTTCCATTTCCAATATAATTATGACACAAAAAGCATCGGGAGAATTAGAACTAATTGAGGTGCAAGAAGATCAAGCTCTGCAATTAAAATATAAGTCGACGCCGATTACTGTATTTTGGAAATTTGTACCAGATTCTAAGTATCCTGTATTAAAAAGGGCTGCTTGTCGAATGATTTCAATATTCGGAACAACGTAATCAAGTGAATAATTTTATTCCACTTTAAAATTAGTAAAATCCAAACACCGATCAGTATTAACCAACAAGCATCTCAAAGAATTGCTGAGAAGTGCTGTCACCAATTATTCTCTAAATTTTAAAGAATTATCAAGAGAAGTAAAATAAATGTGTTTAATTTTAAATTCAAAACACATATTTAATACTTTTACTTATATGTTTTCAATAAATATAATTTATGTAAAGAAAATTAATACCTCTTTTGCATACCTTTGAAATACGTATTTAATTGCGGCTGGCGAAAAATTTAAAATTTTGAAAAATGGCTCGACTATGTTAGGAGCTTGGCCACCCCTGGCCTTTACAGTGTAATGTGCGGCGCACAGTGCGTTCAGAGACGTTTGCAGTTGCACCTTCATTAAGATTCCCAGCTATTTATTGTTGCTCTTCTGTAAGACTGGAGAACTCTGGCAAGTCTCCTTTCAGGTCGAGTATTCAGTAGCTTGTGACGACCACAAGCCTGACGTTGAGGCCAGGTTTTCTGCTTGGTAGTCCACAATTATAACTGCTGCTCTCGAACACTTCACAAGAGCAGCTGTTTTGCTGATACTGGTTCCGACGCTTCGAGCGCCTACAATCATACAGCATTTCAAACTCAGTTAAATCACGTTTTTTTGCTCAGATCTTCGCGCCTAAAACAGTGCAATTGATGGTTCACTTGCCATGATTTTCCTTTTTGTATCTGTTGATTCATGTAAACGTAATTAAATCACAACTTCAGTATATTTTGAAAGAACACCATCTATTTTTATTTACTTACGACTACTACACGAAAGTGTTGCCATGCAGATACAACTAAGTTCTTTTATTTAATCTCGTACTGGCGTGCAACAGTATCTATCTCGCTCTCTAGCGGCAAAACTGTGACGCAATAGCTCATTTTGCATAAAACTGTCAGGTGGCTATAGTAATTTGGCCACTCAATGTACATGTCTTCTTCAGAATCATTCATAGGGCTATATTAATATACCAAATTAAAATAGCAGAAATAAACAGGTTTAGAAGGTTCTTCTAATTGAAATTAGCATTTTTTCTAAATTTTTATTTTATTTTCTCACATTAATTTTTCCTCATTTTAAAAGGAAATGTTGTCTTCACAAAATATATAAGTTGTACCAGTCAGAATTTACTTCTTTGGCTTAAAAATGGGATAAAAACTTTTAATCTATTTCATAAATTTGCATAGTATCTTAAATGTGATGGAATAACTCATTATTTAGATGCTAAAAATTTAGGAATCTAGTGTGCGTGGGGATTTTTATTTTTTTTCCACTAAAAAAAGAGATTGTGTTTGCTTTTTTATATGTTTCTCAGTTAAAAACAAACTGCTCATTATGAAAATTTCAAAGCTGAAGCATATCAGTGTTTATTGTATCAAAAATTTAAAGCATAATTTTTTCAGGTTTTTCAATTTTCCTTTTATAAAGATGTTTCAGAAAATGTATAAGCTACTTTTATAATATTCTTCTTGAATGGTGCATTACAGAGAAATCTAAGCAATACATTCATTTTAAAATATTTTCAAACATTTAATTCGGACCCAATTAATGATATTTACAAAAATTTTCACAACACTAACATTTAAATTTCAAAACTTACAGAAAACTTTAAATTAACTAAGTGCTTAATAGATATTTAAACAATTCTTCTAAGCACTCAAGTCTAAAATAAGTTTTATGATCAATGCAATCATTATATTGATTCAGCGAACTGATTTTACATTCGACAAAACTCAGATAGGAATAAATATTTTATGTGTTATCAAAACTAAATGTATATATTCTGATATTTTCAATAAATTTAATTAGAACTTAAGAAAATTGAAGTCGTAAATATCAATATTATATTTCGATCTAGTTTCTTGATGTAAAAATAGCAATTCTAAAATAATGAAAAAGGAAGAAAAAAAAAGTAATCGAAGGCAATCTAACCAATGAGGAAAGCCATTAAATTGCAGCATTGATGGACCACTATCCACAAAGTTTAATTAACATGCATGAGGAGAAAAATAGGAAAGTCAATATACTTTCTGCCTCCAACGGTCGATAGCTTCAGGCAAGTTAAACAGAAGAAAAAAAAACCCAAAAAGTTGATAGTTGATCAAATATATTCTCGATTTTTCAAAAGAAAAGATATCTATTTATAACTAATTTATGTATTGATAACGATTTTTTTTAAATTTTTATAATGATATTAATAATAACTTCAAGGCAAAGCCAAAATTAATTTATTTTTAAATTTAAAAAAAAAAAACTTTTTTAACAAGCATTTGTTTGGAAATTTCATTTCTATTTATTTTGAGAATGATACAAAAAGTATGATACAAAAAGTAATTATTAATTTTATTTCTAATGGCTATTTTGTAGAAAGTAGTGTTTAATATAGATCTGGTATGTTTTTAAAACAGCTTTTTTTTGTTTCCCTGCATAAAATGCAAAATCTTACATAACATAAATACTGTCATATAATTAAAACACTTTCAAAACAATATTCAAATAAAAGGCTAATTTTTTCTTAATTTACAGCTTTGTTTTAATTTTTTAATAAAATTTTATGTAGTTTCAATTGAAATTGCTAATATAAATGTGTACAGAATATCTTCATATTAATACAAATAAAATCCGAATTTAAGACACTTTTATGAAAATAAATTTTATACCTGTCTTTAAATTCAGATTTATTCTTGATTATTCATTGACAAAGTGAATTAAATTTTAAAAAAATGCAAGTGATTTTATTTATTTGTCATGCACTTTTATATAAGAGAAAAGTAAGTCAGTAAAATTCAGTTACATTATTTAATATTTAAAATGTATATTTTTGTGCAACGGCTTGTATCTTTAATTCGCATTTTCAACCTCTATGTCCATTTTTTTAAAGTGAGTTTTGGAGCTAGGTTCATTTTGAAGCCAACTTCCTTTTTTTAAACTCGAATTTTGAGTTATATTCGAAATAAAGAAGTTTAGAAGAAATATACTTTGAAATGTATGTCATGGTGCACAGTGTACGAAACCTTCTGTTCCGAACTAATTGAGTTTTTTTTCAATGTCAAAGGTTTGGGCACTTTATTATAAGTCTTCATATAGCATCGTGCGAATTGGAACCTCTTTACCTCAGCCTGTCAGTGCTGGTTGCTCTGGTGCTGACCATGAGGACAATACCTGAGAGTTGTCACCCTTATGCATTAACTGCAAGGGCGCTCATTCTGACTACTCCAGTTGTCCCAAAAAGTCTTAGAAAAGAAAGAGTTAGAGCACGTCATATGCCATTTCTGCTAAGGCTACTTTGCGTACAGTTATCTTTCAAACAGATACCCAACTCATGGCACAACAAACAGAAAGCTTAAATTAATTTAACCGGACCATCTAAATCCAGTAGAATTAATTCAGTTCCTCCACCCCCAAACTCATTCCGAATTTCATCCTCTGAAAAGTTTTAGCCTGTCGTAAAGAAGCGTCCGAAACTTCAACCCAGTCAAAAGGTTGACAACTAAAAAAAAAGATTCAAAGTTTTCGAAATATTGTCATCAGTCAGCTTTTGATGTTTTAAAGAGGATGGATGATGCTGTAGTGTTGCTTATCGGAGTAGTGTATGGGAAAATATGATTTTTGACGACTTACCCGGAGAGGTAACTTCTAAAAGGTAATGTGAACTTCGATTATCTCTTGGATTTGTCGTTGTATACGTAACATCATCATTGTATACGTAACATCTGACATCAGAGATATTGTTTTCCGATATCACGCTTCACGTTTTGTGCTTTAAGCGGCACATTTAACAACATCTGGCAATTTCAATTTAGTTTAAGTAGAAGTGATTCGCTTAACCATTTAGTGGGCCATTTATTTCTAGTAAAGGTAAATTAAAGAATTTTTGGAATTGAAATTTATGTAGGAATAGTAATTGATATAAGAAAAGAGAAACTCATTCAGCTTATAAGAAATTAATTTAAATTTTAATGCCATATTTTTTTGATGGTAAATATATTTACCGCGACCTATTAGGAACTTATTGACGTTTATTTTTCTTTACTTATAAAATTAATTTTATAAATGCTATGAACTTCAGAAGGAATTATGCATTATATAACTTTTATGCGCTTTCTTACACTAAAAAATGGTTGCCAGTTTTATTCAAATGCACTTCAAGAAAGCTGAAGTTAATAACAAATGGAAATCTATATAAAAAGTAGTAGAAAAGTTAACATGGACTTTAAAAATTGGTGGTGAGCATCCTTACCACGGCCTTAGAAAGGGTTAAAGCACTCAAGAGATATTGCGAAATACATATGAATTGAAATTGATAAAAAAGTCTAAAACTTTTACCCTTGTTCGACCAAACTATCGGAAGCGCATTTTTTAGATTGCGGATACCCTCAATTTCTCAGAGTAAAGAAATGTAATCCATACTTATTCAAAGTATTCAAATTTATTCAGGGAAAGTATGTTTTGATGCCTGAATTCGTAACTTTAAATATTTTTGCAATAATTAATTAACATATTTAAGCTTACGCTATCAAACCCATAATATGGCATTGTAGAACTTTAAAGTGCAATCATTAGGTTAAAAATTATTAAAATGTAATTTTTTCACAACTTTTTAAGGCGCTTAATTTAAGAATCGTTTTAGTGTGATATTTAGACTTTGTTTTATACAATAAAAAAGTCTTAAGAGCTAATTATGTAGATTTACTGATATTCTTCTTTATCTAAAAAAATAACAACAAAACAAAGATGCTAATTTGAAAGTAAATTTCAGTCGTTAAATAAAATGCTATTAAAATATCTCTTAGAATGCCAGAACTTTTCAGGACCCTTAGATTGAGAATCCTTTTAATAAGAAAATTTGTTTGGCATTAAAAAATCTTAAGTAAGAAATACAATAGATTTCTAACTATTCTCCTTTATCTGAAAACCACCCAACAAAACAAGGTGCTTATTTGAAAGCAAATTTTAAACAAAGAATCAACCGCCTAAAGAAACCATTTTGAAAACCAGAAATAAATTCAACAAAATATATCAAAAACTCAAATTTTTGTTTCGGGAAAAAAATATCTAAAAGTACTACAAGTGCCTTTTATAATACTGAGAAGTATGGGAAAAGAATTCTGATTTATCATAAGTGGAAATCTCTTACGGTAAACAAGTATGGTATTCACAACTTTCCTATGCTTTTTTTACTTTACTTTTATAGCCTCAAACCATTTTGAAGTACTTACTGAATACTTTCAAATATTGTTCAGCATTCTTTTTGAAAATCTTATCCAAGAGCTACGAAGAGAGATGTAAGTGTATAATTCTAACAAATATTTGAAGAAAAAAAAGTAAGATATTATTTGCTTCTTAGGCAAAATTTAAATATTCGTTTTTCTGAATATGATAGATAGCCATTTTTTTTTAAGTTGAAAGTTTGAGATGTTATTTCAAGTATTGAAAAGAAACACTATTCTGAATCTTTAAAAAAAATAATTTTTAAGAACCAAATTATTTTTTTAAAGCATATAAAGCAATAAGATAAAATGATTTTTCAAATGTGAACTTTTGGAAGAAGTTTTGATAATCACTGTGCATTTACGTGTGAAAGGTACCTTTGTACCTGTAAAAATTAATTACTTTTTCAACGAATTACTTTTTCAACAAATTACTTTTTTAACGAAAACTGTTTCTGACAGGTATATTCGAAACTATGTTGGGGATTTGCATTTTGACTTTATGATATGAAATATAAATTGTTTTGGTACCAATATTCTTGAATTTTTTCTTAGAATTAAGAAGTCAAAACTGCAAAACAACTAGAACAATAAAATGCAGCTTTTTAAATGCAGGAAATATTTTGTTGTAAAAGAAAACTTTTTTATAAAGGCTATATTTATTGATTACATCTCTTTTAAGTTTGACTTAAATACGCATAATATTCATAAAAGTTTAATGATACAAAATAGTCCTTGCTAGAAAATGTTTAACACTATTATAATCGGATTTTAGATAAATGTTTTCAAGCTTTATCTAATAATGCTAATATTTTTTATTCTAATGACTTCTTCTTTTCTGTTTTTTTCTTCAGAAAACTATGCTATGTTTTTTCTTTACAGAAAACTATGCTTTTTTACAGAAAACTTTGCTAACTGTCCTCAACTTTTATTGAGTTACCAGCTTGTTATCATCTAAGTAAGATAAGTCAGCAATATTGCTAAGTCTGCTTCTTACTTTTGAAATAAACACGTCAGAAAAGTGTAGGAAGAGATAAATTTCACGGAAGTTAGAGGGAGAGAAGGAAGGCAGAATGATGATCCATATTAAACTTAAAAAAAAAATTAGGTAGGTAACACTTTATCGCCTCAATGTTGGTAACTACATCATTTTTCTGAGCAAACATGGAAGTAAAAAGGAAATCAGGATGGATTTCCGGCAGTTTTGTTTTCCTAATACTTCCGGAAGATTTCCCAACTGTGAACAATTCTAGAAGGGAACAGAAAAAAAAATAATTATTTTTTTCCAGATGCCAAGCACACATCCTATCCTTCCAGAAAGAAAAACTCAGAGATATTTCCTCCAGAAAGAAGTAAACCTTTGGATGCTCCATAAGCAAGGGTTTAACCTACTTTCTTTCATTAATTGGCTATAGCGAAGGAAAGGATTTGTTGATAATAGAAGAGGTTTAAAAGGATTTACTGGAGATTTCGACTTTAAAACTTAATTTTCTTTCAAAGGATGCCTTTTTAATTTCTTTTTTTTTCGCACAAAACTTATTGTTGATAGAGATTTAGTTTACTTTTCAAGAAGATTTACCACTGATGGAATTAATTGAAGAGTAGTTTTAATAAAAAAAAAATAATAACGGAACAATTTTCTGTTGAGCAAGAATGTAACTGAAAAATGCTTGAAACTTTTAAAATTGTAGCATTATCTAATAAAAAAGAAAAGATATATTGAACTGTCTGAAAATGATGAGTTTATTACTGGGTGGTATTATTTTTTATTTAGTTTCGATATCAATTTCGAAGTAAATTTTTAGTGAACTACGAATTACTTTGTAGTAAATGTGAGGAAATGTATCAAATAGGTTGTTAGTGCTGAAGAAATGTTACACATTCTAGCGCAATGTTTGATGTTATGTAAAATATCGTAAGAATATTTGAAAACTGAATTTAATTAAAATATAGTTTGACATTAGTGCTAAGACTAGATTAATGTACACTGCAAAAAATCCGGATTGAATTACGGTATTAAAGTACAGGCACTTTGGGTGCCTTATCCATAAAATTCTATTAAACCGCAAAATATTATACAGCAATTTTTACAGTAATATTTATCTAATTAGAATGATTCAGTGATTCAACTGCAATTATTGCTGTAAAAATTACAGTATATACATTTTTTGTCCCTTAATATGTTCCGGAAAAATGGATTTTACGGTAATAACGGCTCCCTTAATTCTTTACTGTACTTTGATCCAGAATTTTTTTACAGTGTATCTGTTATGAAGGAATTATGTTATCTCATACTTGAAGAGTTAAGTAGTCATAAAATTTTGGTTGGTTGGTTCTAATACCATTTGCCACACGGGCAAGCCAGCTTGGTGAAACCGAGCAAATTTAAGGCTGAGTGTGCGATTCTTGTTTTTCAGTGGCGCCATCTATGGCCAAGAATTCGACTTCTGCCACATCATACGTCACACCTGATTATAAGGCGGACCCATTCATACATCCATTCATTCATATAAAATTTTGATGCTATAAATAAGAAATATAATCTCAAAAAATTTATACTATCCGCCTAACCAAGGAACTCCTCCGACCGAAGAGTCTGGGGTTGTTTGTAGCCAAGGAAACAGGGAGATTTTGATAATTGTTATCAATCTGGGAAAACGCAGTCCTAAATGCTTACCCAAACATTGAGTTGAAATACTTTATACTTGTAGTCATAGCCACCGATAGTGATGCAGAGAAGATGCGCTCTTTAGTTAGCAAGATAATATGTTACCGTTAATGAAAATGAAAAGTTTTACTTTTTTCTCTTGTTCGAACAATTATCACACGATACGTGATTACACATTTATTAAATCTCTGATATAAGTTGAAATATTCAAATTTTGCAGTTAAAAAAATAATAAGTTCAGGATGAATGCGTATTTATTGTCCTTAAAGTATATTTTTAGGGTCTTTGTTAAAAATAAATTTAAAAAAAAGCATGCAATAGGGGTTTAAAATTAATGTTTAAGCGACGGCAAAACAAAATAGCTTTTAAATTGTGTCTTATCTCACTAAAGTTATTGGATTCAAATTAAAGTAAAATTAACTTTGAGAGGCCCACACTTTGGAAAGCTCTCCTTACCAAACTGTGGGGACCTCAGTTTCCAGATTTCGAGTAACCCTTATATTTTGGGAATCAGAAATCTAAAACCGTTGAAAAAAAGGTATGTTTATTCAAAGAAAGTATGTTTTTGAATCTGATTTTGTGCTTGAAAATATCGTCTGCACTGATTAATTTCAATATTTGAGGTCACCCTCTCGAACTTTTAATATTCAGTCCTTGAACGTGAAAATCAGATCATTAGCTAAAAAGTTATTCAATGTGTTCCTTTTTTTGGCTCCCTGTTTTGCTTATAGAATGACTGAATTAAGTTTCTGAAACATGGTATCAACCAAAAATTATTGTATGGTATGACCATCGAATGCAAATAAATTTTTAAACAGCAAATCAATTAAACTTAAGCTTCAAAACTTATACTTCAAAACACACAATTCAAGAAATGAAACTGATTTAATAAATGAAATATCTTCTTAATGAATGTATTACTAAATCAAGGAATGAATATTTCTTTTATTCTATTTGTCGCAAATACTAATTAATAAAGACTAGTTATTCTTACAACCAGAAAAGTTATGTGGAAGTAGTTTTTTTCCACATAAGCTCAGTAAAATGATATTTCTTAGGATTTATGGAACTAATAAGGTAGGGATTTCTCTTGGGTTGATTGGTTTAGGCAGAAAAATCAAAACCATTCATATCATTTGAGATCTGAAGGCGCCATAGAAAAAAAAAGTGTTTGTTTTTCCGTGTCTAAATAAAATCAATGTAAGTACAAAATAGTGGGAGAGATCTGTTGTTTTTTAACGATCATTTCCGGGTTGGAACTAAAGAATGTATTGCTACGTTGATCATCAAAATTAATTGATATAATATTTAGCGTTGAATGAAATTTATGTAATTTATATAAATTCATACTACAAAATAAATTTAATAAGAAGTAATTTTACCATTTTCTGAAGAAAAAAAACGAATTGTTAAAGTTTACAAAACTGTTTAGGCAATTACAAAAATTAAGACACACATTTTTTTAAAACAATATAAATAGTTATGCGAAATTTTATTTTCTTCCTTTTTATAACTATTAATCTATAAGTGTCACATTATTATTTTTTGTTTGATTATCGTCGCTGAGCAGCCGATCCAAATTTAAGTTTACAGCTGCTAATGCTGAACTCATTACCCATGTAATTTTAAAACCCGAACCAGAAGACGAGGGAATTCCTAGATTAAAATTTGGGTGAAATTAGTCCTCGTGGAGGACTTCTTTGATGGAACTAACCCGCATTTGAGTTATGCGGAGAGGAAAACCACGAAAACCTCGATGGTTAGCCTGACGATTAAGGAACTCTAACCCACTTTCCGACTACCCCTGAGGATATTTTACTTCAGCACTGTGGTCGGGGTGAGCCGGGTGAATTATTCGTATCGATCGGTTTCCTCTGAGATGCGAATTCGAGTTACCTCATTGGGAAGCGAGCTCTCCCATTATTATTTTTATAGTTTACAATCAGCGCTGAATAGCTGACCCAATTCTTAGTTTACGACTATCAATGTTCAAATCCATAACCTTGTAATTTTAAATCCAATCAAGAAGACAAGGGAACTCTTGGAACAAATATTGGGAAAAATTTGCTTTCATGGATGACTTTTTGATGGAACTAACCCGCATTTGCGTTACTTGGGGAGGAAAACCGCAAAAGCCTCTCACGGTAAGCCTGACGGCAAGGGAACTCAAAACCATGATCTGTATATATATATATATATCGGAGGATATTTTAAGCCATTGTGGTCAATGACGGGTGCGGAATTGCTGGGTTTCGAACCCGATTCACCTCATTTGAAAGCGAGCACTCTATCACCACGGCTCTCACATTATTATTTTATTTTATAACCGTCAATGAACAGCCGACCTAATTCTGGGTTTACGACTACCAATATTTAACTCCGTATCCTTGCAATTTTGATCTCAATCCAGAAGACAAGGGAGCTACCGGATCAGTACCCCCAGGGGTTTTGATTTGTTGTGGGAACTTGGAGGACTTTGCGACCCCGGCAGATTTGACATGCGCCAGTCAATACTTAGTACACTGGAATTTCTCAGCCAGCTGTATTTGAACTCCCGTTCTCACAAACACGGGTTCAACAACCAACCAGGCTATCCAGACACATGGTTTAATTTAGCATTATCAATTAACTTAATTAAATAAACATTATTTTTTAAATTCTTTTACCCGAAAGTACTCTGTTGATATTCGATTGATGCACTGAGAAAAAAAAACGTGTGGGGAAAACAACTAGAATAATGTATAATTTATCCGCGGAAACACCATAAAGATTGGTATTTTTCGCTACCAGTTTGGTATTGTTTTTTAATTTTGGCAAATTTAACAGTAAAATATAGTATTTCATGCAATAAAATTTGATAAATGTAACAATATTTGTTAAGTTTATCATGATATCTCAAAACATGGCATAAAGCCATTTATTCGGCTAAATTTACTTTCCAGTTTTGTAAATTTTACTAAAGGTGTGATAATAAAAACTAAAATTTTAACTGTAATTTTCAGAATCAAAGCTTCTTGTTAACTGCTACCATTTGAACACAAAAATTAAATGAAATTTAATTTTTAATACCAATATTAAGTTTTTAGTTTCAGAAATGTCATTTCCAAACTGTGCGGTAAATTTCTCAGAATTGTTTTCTCCGTGTTAATGCTTCTCTTTTCATTTTCAAATAAATCTAAAATTAGACTTTTGCAATTGCTTAGAAGGAAAAATTATGTCTTTGTTTTTTTTTTCTTAAATTGATTTCTGTCAGCAATTACTATAGTAAAAACAGATACAACAAAACATTTGTTTCAAAACCTATGTGAAATATTAGATTTTGGGATATTTATTATTTTTTTTGTAATTTAGAGATATTTTAATATATATATATATATATATATATATATATCACGGGATTCAACAATCATTATTGGTTAGAAAAAGAAGGTTCTAACTTACGGAATCCCTAGGATCTTCNAATAAATATATGTCAATATTTTCATGATTTACTCTTTTTAACAAAATCTAAAGTCGTCTCTAAACCGTATATTTTATTTAAATTTTTTGGCTTTTTGATGTTTGAAAAAAGTAAGAACAAAGTAAAGTTTGTCAAATGTTGTGTAAAGAAATGCTTAGGCATCTAAACAAATAGTTTTTAAACCTTTCAACTTTCGTGCAAAACGTTGTCTTTAAACGATTTTCAAATAGATTTGTTTTTCAAAGTGACTGATATTTTTAGCTGATTTCATATACACAAATGACAAATGATTTATTAGGTAGTATACATAAAAAAACATTCCACTGTGCCGTTTCTTTGTTCAATTTTGAAACTAAAACAGACATATCTAAGAGCTATAATTTTAAAGCAAATATTTTTTATTTTTTGTATTAAATCAAAAGAACAATGTTATTTATTCTAGAAAAGATTAAAACATTATTGGAGTAAAAGAATAGCTGTGTGCGAAAAGAAACAAGAGAATTGAAAAAAATATTTACATTTTGAGCTAAATAATAAAAGAGACTTCCATATAAAATGTAAAAATTTTAAAAATTGGCTCTTAAGTTAGCTTACTTGTGTAATTTAAAAAAAAAAGAAGTTTAATGCAAGAATAGAAATACGCCCCAAATGAATACTCTTGACAACCCGGTTAAGAGAGTGAAAAAATTAACTGTGTCGTAGTCTTTAAACAAAACCTTTTCTATGAACCTTAAAGATTCATTATTTAAATTACTCATGCGTAAAAAGTAATTAAGAATATTTGAATATTTCCTTTGAATAAAAAAATGTTTCAGACTGAAAATATTTATATTGTCTGAGTTAGTTGTAATATCGCAGTCTAAGGATGAAATTTTTAATCAAAATAAAAAAAGAAGTTATTAGTGACTATTTTAATTGTTGTTTATTAAAAAAATTTATGACATTTTTGTGCTAATTCAAAGTTAAAGAAGACACGGTGTCAATTAAGAAGCACAGTATACGAAAAAATTTAAGTTCCATAAATCAGTAATCTTATCTTTTAATATAAAGACTTGGTTGCATACTCTAAGAAAAAGCATTTCAACGTTAAACCATTATGTCATAAATAGGAGTCATGGTGGCTCAGGGGATGCAGCGTCAGCTTTCTAATGAGGTGAACCGTTTTCGAATTTCAGCGGTAGCTGGTTGATACGAATTCCACTCCCAGCTTCCACCGACCAAAATGCTGACTTGATAAATCAAGGTTTAGAATCAAGGGTTAGAATCCCCTTGCCGTCAAGCTAACCGAGGTAGGTTTTCGTGGCTTTCTTCTCCATGTAACGGAAAGTTGGGTTAGTTCCACTAAAAAGTTCACCACGAAGGGCAAATTTCACCTAATACCTGATCCAGGAGTTCCCTTGTCTTCTGGATAGGATTCAAAATTACAAAGCAGCGGAGTTGAACGTTAGTAGTCGTAAATCCAAAACATTGGGTCGGAAGACCTATAGGTCCAATTTTTAAGTGAATTCAGCTGAATTACACAATTTTTTCCCTCAACAATTATTTGCATATCACGAATTATTCCCTGTATTTATACACTGTAAAAAACTGCGGTTCAAATTGAGATAAAGAAAGTACCGGTACTTACCGTAAAATGTATTTTTACAAGAACGCGTTACGGAACAAAAAATCCTATATATCGTAATTTTTACATTGATATGAACTGTGCAATCATTTACTAACTATATAAATTAATTTTAATGTAAAATGACGGTTGAATATTTTACGGTAAAAATGGATTATACGAATGAGTCAGCCCAGCCAAAATGTAGGTACATCATACTCAATTTAATCTGGAATTTTTTACTATATATATATATATATATATATATATATACATGAAACATTTAATATAAACATTTTAACACCATTTTTTACAACAGAGATTTAAACGACTTCAATTTTAAGACTGAAAAAAAATTAATTTACAGACATTTATTATTAAATTTATTAACATTTATTAAGACAAATTCATAGACATTTATTAATAAATATAAATTTAAACCTCATCAAAACTAAATGAACTAAGAGATATAATTTGTTCAGGCAATGATACTGAATATTATGTAATCCATGCATGTAGTTTTTTCAGTTCGAATTCATAAACACATAAACTTTTTAATTCAATAAGATCAGAGGTGATTATCTCGAAGGGAATTAATCTTGTTGACGCAGATACGTTAACAACACCGGTTCAGGAAATAAGGCTTCTGTTAGATATGCAATGTGAAAAGGATCAATTCGCAGACAGTTTCTGGATTAGACATTTTCACACTTATCGGCGTTTATATAATACTGTAATCAGCTTATTTGGAATACATGAATTCGTATCCCAGAATACTACAAGTTCTTGGCATTAGATTATATTTATTTGGATGGGACTAATGATGTAACATTCAAGGCATTTCTATTTATTTATTATCAGTCATATTGAAAATTGGCTCATTGAAATCTTAGTTATTACTGTGGAATAAGTTACTGTTTTATTTATAAGTTGATTTTGTGTCGAAGTTTGTAGTTTAAATACTTTTTAGTTCATATTCAAATGGGATTAAAGATTCCTGTGTGGAATAGGCCAAATGATACAATAAGCTATCTAATTAATCTTCATATTAAAAAAAATGAATGTTAGTCTTTTCAAGGTTATATCCAATTACGATTGAATTTGTTACAGTTAGATGTACGAGGGTAGTAACTGTCAACATTAGAGCATTTTACTCCAAATCGTTTGAGCGGAATGCTTCCAACAACGATTTTCTAATTAGATATATGCTATAAGATTTTTTCAACTATGATATTTACTGTGACTTCTGCTAGCTTTCAGCTTTAATAAATAAAAAAATAATTTCTCTGAAAGTTTAATGCAAGTTTTTCGTTTTAGATATCATCGATATTTATCATATCATTGGTAGTTATTGTAGAATTTGAAAGTGACGTTGCCGAATTAATATTTAAAAAGTAATGCAAAATTATGTATTTCTTTTGCTTAACGATGCATTTTTGAAAGTATTTCGAAAAATCTAAATAACAGAAATAAACGAAAAAATACATTTGAAGTTGTGAATGCAATGTTATTAAGTTCAGTGTAATAAGTTACGTTCAATTATTTTTTAAGCGAGAAAATTGAGTGTGTCAAATAGCATCATTTTCAGAGATGAATAATATTATGAATAGTTAGTTAACCTTTCTTCTGGTAAATATAACTTCTAAAGCACGTTATGATTGCTTTATAAAGTAAATCCACTGGAAAATTAATAAACTATTACAAAAATCTTTTCATCTGATTTTTCTTTATTTTTTCTAGTTGCTTTTAGCAAACAACTTCTTCATTCAATGGGAAGAATGTCCACACAGAAGAATAATGCGTATTTAATATAAAAATGTCAAAACATGACAAATTTTTTTAAATTAAAAATTTTTTGTGGTTTTTTATCTTTTACATTTTATTACATTGTATATTTTTGTATCCCAATAGTATCCCTTCCATGAAAGTTTCCAAATTTAGAAGACCCTAAATTTGGAAATTCTCTCTAGAATAAAACAAACCCAAATGCATTTCTTCCCAAATTAGTATCAAAGTAAAGTGGTTTTTAATTATAGAAGATGGGATGCAGCTTTAAAAACATCTACGTTAATAAAAAAAAACAAATTAAAGCAAGAATTATGTCTAAATGCTAAAAAAAAATAATAAGTTACCATTCTAAATATTTGTCAAAATATTTAAAAATACTTTTGATTTTTAAAGAACCAAATATATTTTTACATACTGAAATATTCTTTGAAATTTTCTAAACGTTATTTGCAGTTTCTGAAAGTGACTTCCCTGTTAGACATTTTTAGGTGATTTGAACTGTAATGTATTTCAAAGTCACTGCAATCGTAGTAATTTTGCTAGAATAAAAAAATTACTATCATAGGTTGGTTGTCTCAGGCTAGACGTAGAATATGCCTAGCTTGAGACAACCGACTATATCCTGACTTACTGCCCAATATAAATATGAAATACAAAAAAGAGAAATATCTTCAATAGCTTTATTTTTCAATTCAGAGTAATTAAAGACACGTCCATTCACACAAAGGGCATATGGCTGAAGTTTCCACACTGTAACAAATTCTGGATCAAATTACAGTATAAAGTAATAACAGTTTGGGTGCATCGTCCGTTAAATCCATTTACTGTAAATTCCATTTTACTGTAAAATGTTATGCAGTAATTTTTACAGTTATAATTAAAGTGATTCAATGATTTTACGGTAATTATTACTGAAAAAATCACGGTGTGTTAGATTTTTTGTTCCATTACATGTTTAGGGAAAAATATGACTTTACTGTATTAAGTACCGGCATTATGAGTGGCGGTATATTTTACCGTAAATTGATCCAGAATTTTTTTACAGCACACACCGATTCTATTGAAATGCTTCAGGGGATAATCACAACTGGCCTACATACGATAACAAGAGAGGCTTATATTCGTTGTCTCTTTCGAACACCCATAATGTTGTTTTTTTAACTTTTAACATATTATCATACTTCTCAAGCCTAATTTCACGATGTTATGGTAAAATGTAATCGGAAAAATGGTTCACTTCTGCACTTGATTAAAATAGAAGCACAATGTAAAAATTAAGTTCTCATATTTTGCACAATTTTTTTCGTTTTTAATGAAATCCTTTCCTGGTATATACCCCAAGCAAAAAAGCAAAGTGACGAAATAGCTATCGCCATTTCTTCGAGGAAATGAATTTCATCAAAATTAAAGAAATACATCATTTAATTTTTTTTCCTAAAAAAAAAGGAAAAAAACCTCGTAGCTTCTAATATATCTGACTTTTCTAATGCAACATATAGGTGCGGGCAACATACCGACCAAACAACCCAAGAAAAACAGAGAGAACAGAGAGATAAATTACGCACATGCCCGATGCGGGAATCGAGCTCGGGATCTTCTCGGTACGAGGCCAATTCTTTGACCCAAATAGAGTCTGTTGATTTATTTTGTCAATTTATTTTTGATCGACTAGTCTTGATTCTAGTAAATAATCTTAATCTATAAGTTGAGGAACTATTTTCGGCAAATTTGTTTTAGTTCACGTTAAGTCAGTATTTCGTAGCTCTGGTTTTTTAATAAATAAATAAAAAAAACTCGTTGCACCTTGTGTATTTGGCGTTTCTTATAATAAATTTATCGTGGACCTCATACAGCTGGTTCAATGTCGCTCAAACAACGCATAAATGATAGATGGAACAGAGAGCTAAATTGAACCCAAAGGGGGATTCGAACACATGCTCTTCCTGGTACGAGGCCACCTCCCTGACAACCATACAGCGGTCGGCATGATTTGTCCCTTTATTTTCTGTTGTCTAGTTTTCATTCTCTTTTCGTCCCCCCCCCAATGCACTACGATGAGGTTCGAGATCACAAATCGCATTATTTTGTGACGAAATGATCCTCAAAAATTAACGAAATACAGCTCAAGGATTGATGAATCGTCAGAAGTGAGAGTTGATGATGAAATGACTCTCTGATAATGCAAGTATGTAACGCAGTA
The DNA here is from genome assembly GCF_043381705.1 of Parasteatoda tepidariorum. Classification (NCBI taxonomy): domain Eukaryota; kingdom Metazoa; phylum Arthropoda; class Arachnida; order Araneae; family Theridiidae; genus Parasteatoda; species Parasteatoda tepidariorum. Next base: position 30,898,761 of record NC_092206.1, on the reverse strand, counting down.
TAGTTCATGGTTAATATGATTAAATTTGCTATCGATTTTTCAGAGAGTTTTCAACTTTTTTTGATTGAACGTTAATTGTTATTCTGACATAAGCTTTGCATTAAAAGAATGTGTTAATGAATAATTAATTTTAATTAGATGTTAAAAAAAGATAATAATTCAAGCAATGAAAAATTATTTTTGCGACATAAATTTTCAATATAGGGTTATTTTTTTTATCTCAAAGCCTAGACAAGTTTTAAATTTTTTTTGTGAAGTTAGTACACTTGTTTTAATAATTGAGCATACTCTATCACGCGTCTCTTTCATAAATCTTCTTAACAACTCAAGGAATGAATAGTTAATGAGATAATGCGGTAAAAAAAGGAAATAAAAAGAAATTAATTGTCTTCCTACTCTTGGCGTCTAGGGATTAATTATCAGTCGAATTTAAATTTTTAAGGTGGAGAAAAGCAACAGAAAATTAGCGCTCTATTTTAAGGAAGAACGATTAATTATGATTATCAAAGAACTACGTCACAAAAAGAAGTAAAAGGTTTATATTTTAAATAAAAATATGTGAAATCTTTATGAAAAGTTTAATAACATTTGAATTATGAAAGAGTAATAAATTTAAACTACTAATTTATGTGTAAGAGATACGTTAGAGGTGAAGCTGAGTTTCATTTAGCAGGACTCTAAAAATTTAAAATGTTAATATGATCTGCCTCATATATTAGTTTTATATTAGTTCACAAAATACATGATTGGATGAAACTATAAATACCTAAACATCTTTTCGAAATCAATATTAATCAAAGCAGAAGAATGTACATTTGTAAATATGGCTGTTCATTCAAAGCAACTTATTTCCTTACACAAAAGAAAGTCAAATATAAAAGTAAAAGTAAATGCAAATATTAGGAAGGAGCAAATTTTCAATAAGCTTTATATATTCAAAAATCAAGTGCATTGGCATAGTCGATTTTTATGAAACCTTTAAAGCAAATGTTAAGTCTAGACTTTTCATTTAAAGAAATTTATTTCCCTTAAAACCAAAAGATGGAAAGGTAAAAGTAAATACAAATCTTAAGTAGGAACAAATTTTAAACAAAATTTAAATAAAAAACCAACTGCATTGAAATTGCTAAATTTTATCAAACATTTAAAGTACATGTTAAGGCAAACTTATTACCTTACAAAACACAAAGTCAAAGTAGAACCGTAAAAGGAAATACAAATATTAACCTTTGAGATGTACTGATATAAAATATCTCATAATCATCTCATCCGTACTTTTGTTTTGTAACTTTGAATTCAATCCAGAAGACAAGTGAACTTCTGGATTAAGTATTAGGAGAAATTTGCTTTCGTGGAAGACTTTTTAATGTAACCAACCCGCATTTGCGTTACATGGCGAGGAAAAGAACAAAAATCTTCCACGATCAGCCTGATGGCAAGGAGACTCCAACCCATGATCGATCCGTCTACCATCGAGAATATTTTACGTCAGTACTGTGGTCGGTGCGAACTGGGTGCGGAATTCATATCAACCAGTCATTGCTGACGCTTAAACCTGGGGCAAGTCATGGGGAGGCGAACACTCTATATCCTAAGCAACCACGACTCTCTCAAACATGATTTGATCGTTTGGTCACCGCAGGTGGCCAGCCGATCCGCGAAGCGAATTTATGGCTTTTCGTGGCCACTGCCTAAATCAACCTCCCTCACACTTCCGGAGGTCCTCAGGATCCTGGCCCCTCAGACACGGAAAAAACTCAGCCGTCACCCAGGAGACTCGTGTGCAGTCCTGCACACTTTGATTGCCATTTTTCAACATGATTTGCCATTTTTCATTACTAGTTGACAGCACGCGTTCATTTTAAGCTGAACACCGTCTATGAAACTGTTTAATATTTTATTCGAGAACGCCATTTTAAGATTCCTCAATTCTAAGCTCTGTATCTCGTCCTTCATATTTTTCTTTTAATTATTCATTTACGATTTCACTAGTCATAAAACGAAGTATTAAATGTTTAAGTTTATTGAAAATTTTATAAAATTACGTAAATGCCAAATAAAAAAATTTATGAAAAATTAGAAAATAATATTGAAAGATAATAATAAAATGCCAAAATGTAAAATTGACATTTTTAATAGAAGAAATTTTTTTCCATATTTTTGATAATATTTTAAAAATTTGGTAAATGAAGGGGTAAGTAGGAGCTCATTTTTAACGATCCATTTCAGTAAATCTTTATTCATTATATATTTTTTTTAAGATTTATATTCATGTTGTGTGAAGTTTCTTTCTATATCAAAACAAATTAACACCGTTCTCATCACCAGTATCACTGAAACAAAATTTTTAGTGAAACGTACACCCAATTCAAAACTATTGGATTAAATTGCCATAAAATTCTCTATATAACTAAAGAAATGTTTAAGAAACAATCTGATATCTGATAATGAAATCGGTCATTTGTTCGAGTTATTATACGTCATAGTTGAGGATTTTTTGCTAGACGTAAATCAGTTTATCGCAAATAGCTAATAATGGAATAAAAATGCTTAAGTTTATTAAGCTCTTAATTCTAAAAGTGAGTAAAACATCTCTTTTTGTTAAAATTGCAAATTAGTTTTGGAGTCATAAAATAATTAAGTTATTGGTGTTTTAGTTACTGACAATTATAATTAAAATAAGTATTACCGTTAATAATAATAATTACCAATAGTTAACTAATAAAAGTATAATAATTAACTAATAAATAACTAATGCAAATAATAATTAACTAATAATAAAAATAATTAACTTATTTAAAAACGTTTTTATTTCTTATTTTACGAGGTATTTTCTAATATAATTACTTCTAATATAAATGTTATCAAAATATTAGACGAAGAGGGGGAAATCGAGTGAAACAATTTCTGATGGCAAAAAAGCTCTCGGTCCGAAAAAGGAGCTAAGACCTTTGTAAAGTAATTGTATTAATATTAATAATTAGTCTTAATTGCAATTATGAATCATACGTTAAGTTCACTGTGATTAAGTTATCTACACTATTTTTATATTCTTAAAGAGTCCTATTTTACAATAAGGAATCTAAGAAATAAGTGCGATTTTCCACATTGTTAGGTTAAATTAACTAGGCAACAATTGTGAGCTATAAAAAATTCCTCGTATTTCCCACTTGATTAAGAATTCGTTCCTCTTGCAAAGATTTAAATATATTCCAACTACAATTTAAAACACAAACTCTAATATTCTACTTTTTACAAATCTTGGAAACTAAAACTGTTACATTTAAAATAAGGAAATTTATTATTTATGAAGCAATTTTCCAGTTTAATTACCCGACACATTTCTAAAATGAAATATATTTCCCAGCAAAGCTCTGCTTTACGCCAACTGCGAACGCATCAGAGAAGGATCTTTAAATAACACACAGAAAAAATTAACTTACCTCATAAATGTTTGCTGCCAGTTCCATAAATGTTTCCTTAAGTATTAATGGGTACGAAGTAGATCGTTTTGAAATTTCAAATATTTTTTCCTTCTTTGGTTGAAGCTTAAAACTAATCTTCAGAATAATAAAGTTAGCACGTGTATTCTCTGTATTTTATTTCAAGATTCTTGCATGGAAATGAAAGTATTAAATTAAAATAATGAGGAATTCTTAACAAATTAAAATTTACTTATATGCGAGTGTTTCCACTAAATATTATCGATCCAAATATTTGTTGGGAACTAATAACAATATCTTTGTTGTGTGAAAAACATCTAACTATAAATAAAAATCGAATGATGGTGTCGCATAATCCAATGAAATCTTTGACAATACGAAAGTGTTACGCTTCAAATGAGTACCAGTGAAATAAAAAATAGCCATTATAAAATAATAGATCTTACTAGATTCACCAGGGAAATTCTTAGACATAGAAATCGCATTAAGTGAATAATTATTATGGAAAATTATTATCGATAATTATACGTCGAAAATTAGTTTTACTCCCAGAAACAACAATTATTGCGAAGCAATCATTGGTCAGTGGCAGTAAATAAGGGTCTTCAGTGGCAGTAAATAAGCCTTCTAGTAACTCATAAAATGTTTTTTCTTTGTAATCTCACGCTTATTTTATTTCAAATATTATAAATTTTTTAGCATGCTTCGATCGTACTATTGCGGAGATCATCAGGATATAAACGAAAATGATCTAAAGCTGATGATATCACACAGAAAGCAAAGTTCTCTCTCTCTCGTATGCCTGTTAAGACAGAAAGGAGTGCGACTGTTATTATTTTCCAGTGGCGCCATCTATGGCCAAGAATTCGACTTCTGCCACACCCGTACGTCATACCCATTTATAGGGCGGATCCATTCATACATCCATTCAATCATCGACAGATCGTAATTTTGACCAGAATCAGAGAATGTTCAATCACCAATCCAGTACCGCCTGAGGTATTGATTTGTAATGGAAACATGGAGGACTTTGCGACTCGACACATTTAACGTGTACCAGTCACCATTTACTACACGGGAAGTCTTTGGCAGGCGAGGATCGAACTCACAAACTCTCAGACATGGGCCCAGCTCTCTACCCACCAGGTTATCCCGGGCAAAAAGCAAAGTTGCTAGTAAGAAGTAACTTAAAAACATGACAGGTTAAGTTGGCATCCTTGGACCACAGTTATTTACAGCTAATAATATAAATTGATTTTCAGTTACTGACCCAAAGTATTATTTTTTTTAAAAAAATAAATAAATATTTGAAAATACGGTATACTTGAAACATCGTAACTTGTTGACGTTCATCGTATTAATGAACTGCTGCGACTCCGAGTCAATATATGCATGCATATTACTATTTAAATATTTCATGTGTTTTAGAGAAAAAGAATTTAAAGTTCTTTATCTCTTTATATTAGAACTAATGCAAGCAAACTTACATAATTTAAAAAGAAAATTTTGTACTTTCATTGTTGCATTTTTCATCACGACATTTATTGTCAATTTAATAATTGATTATTTATTTAAATACGCTATCTCTAAATGTTCGCCAATTATAAAAAAAAATGAGTTAAACCCTTGATAATGAATAAAAAAAATATGCATAGGGCACAAATAATTTCTAATTAAAAATTCATGATTCATTCAGAAAATAAAATTTGCATGTGAATGATTAATTGAATTGCATTTCTATTTGAAAAAGCATTAATTTTAGTATTTTTCGTGAATTATCTGTTTAATTAATGAAACAGCTTAAGACAAACACAAGCAGTGTCAAAAATGTTTATTTTTCCTTCAGACTCGTATTTGCAAACCCATAGGAACACGTTAAGAAAAAAGTATAATATAATAATCGAAACAGAAGAAGAAATCTTAGAAGATTAAGTAAACTAATATTTAATCAGTTAATGTTTTTACTTTCCCAATTATAAATTCAAAGTAAGCAGTGTTTGTAGAAATTTTTAAATCAAATTTCAGAAGAAAAGGTATATTACTCTTTTATCGAACCATTTTTAGCAAGAATAGAATAACAATTAAACAATTTTCAAGAGAAATGATTTATAAAATATTTTTTATTCATCAGATGCATAAAATTCAAATTTAACTCAATGCGAATTTATACTTGAAGGATACAAAGCAAAATAGTTTGAAATTTTAAGGTAATTTTTGTAATACTGATAATCTGCTCATAAATTACAGACGCTTTCATCAGTATGTTTACAAATAATATAGCTAAAATAAAATATTGAATTGTTTTTAAGAAAGTTGTACAGTTAGATGCAACGCATTACGTTTTTTCCCCATACAATCTTCTCATTTACGTCTGGAAAGTCTTGAAAATGGGTGCCTGTTTTCGAGAGCTGCATTGCTATTTCCAATTTGTATATTTAGGAAGCAAATGAAGTTCTTAATCAAGTACTAACTTGCCAGTTTTGTTTCCTGATATTATTTATTTAAAGTCGAAATATGAGTCCGATTTCTGCACGTAGACTGTTATCTATAGTTGAATAAATTTAATTATATACTTTATTCAGATAGTATCAATGTTAAAAGATATGAAAAATATAGTTTTCAATTCTGTAAAATTTGTAACTATTGTTAATATATATTTATTATTACAATAAGTATCTAAGTGTACTATATTAAAGAAACAAATAAAAAAAGAAGGCTGGGTAGATAGGGGGTTGGATTCATGTCAAAAGGGTCGTGAGTTCGATACCCACATGCCGTAGACTACGCGTGTTGTAAATGGTGACTGATGCACGTTAAATCAGTCGGAGCAAGCGAAAAACATACCATCTGTCTTAAACTTGCTTGGTTTCACTGCGAAAACTTGCTAGTATTGACTAGTGGCATTATAAAAGCCGGGATAATCTGGTTGGTAGGCAACTGGGCCCATGTCCATAGAGGCCGTGGGTTCAATCCCCACCGGGCGAAGACCCCCGTGGTTGTAAATGGTGACTGATGCACGCTAAATCTGTCGAGTCACAAAGTCATCCATTTTACCATTACAAATCATATCTCCGGTTGAGCAATGGCCTGTGCAATTGCCACCTTTGAATAAAACACAGAACAGACACATCAATCTGAAGCTGGGTGGGCTAGGTGGGGAGAATAGAACCCCAGTCACTCACAAAGACAACCCAATGCTATAACTACTAAGAAATCCAAGCTCAAATTTTCAAAGAAATTACTTTTACTTGAACCTTTTGACACCGATGTGCCACTTGTATATTTATTTTCTGACTATATTCTAAAAATAAAAACATTCTAATAGCTACAAAAAATATAATAATAATGTGCTAGATTATCGAAATTATAATTTGTACTAAAATATAAAACATAAGAAGAGTAGTTTTTATTTACATTCAAGAATTTTTTATTTCATTCATATTAAAAAATTATCAGTAATTGATTCAGTTAATTAAAGAAATTTTAGCAATAACTGTAACTATTAAATTACCTTTATTAAATTAAACAATAAATGTTTCCATTAAATCTAAATTACAAATAAGTGCAAGTTCAAAAAATTATTGACCGACAGATTTTACCTTTAAGGCTACCAGTGTTTCATCACTACCTCATAAAAGAGAGAAGGTGCGGGTTACCATAAACAAGAAATTTAATCCCGTATTAGTCCAAACGTAGTGAGTCCCGAAGTGGACTGCTCGTAAGGACACGGTTTCCAGTAGAACGCTAAAGTCAAGCGTCACAGGCTGCGGTCAGTGAGCTGGTGGGTGACCACTTTGATCAACCTGAGTAGGGACCAAAGGTGAGCAGCATCGGTTCTCTCTTTACTGTTCTATCGCGCAGATAGTAACGCAAAGTTGGGGAGTCATTCCCTCTGCAGAGGAACCAAATTGCGATGGCATGTCTTCGGATCATCCTCAGGGTTGTTTCCCAGACCACCGCCAATAGCCCATTGTGCAGCTCTAGTGTGACTCCAAGGAAGTACCTATCTGCCTAACAAAAGTGACGACAATTTTCGTATTTGTCCCCATTGAGCAGCTAAGTATCTCGAAACGTAGTAATATATTTTTATTTTTTATTTTTCCTCGACTGCTCAGTTTATTTCCATGACGTCGGACTACTTAATTGATCTGTGCTGCGGCCTTCTGTCTTCCAGGAGGTGTTGGTTTCATTCTGTATTTCATAACCCTAAATTATCAAATTGCTAAATATAATATTAATAACTTATTTTGACCTAAATTAATACAAAATAATAAAATAATGTGTAATAAAAACTCTGCTTCAAGGGATTAACTATAAGCTGAATAAAATTCGTCAATTTTGATCTTGCTCAAAACGTTCTTAGAACAGTAAAGATATAAAAACTACTTTGGTTTACACATCTTTGCTCTTCAGTGATTTTGTTTGCAGAAAAAAACCCACCTTTTTTCCTATGGGAAATTTACGAAGGGAATAACTAATGAAGTTTATTGTAGAAAACACAATTTTTACCGATTACACACCGAGAAAATATTTATCTTATCTTGAACAATAATCTTATCTTAAACAATGAAATATCAATAACAATAATAAGAATCAACTGCTTCGATATGAACTAATCTATTTTTTTTTTTTTTTTTTTTTTTTTTTTTTTTTTTTTTTTTTTTTTTTTTTTTTGTATAACCAGAAATATTTTTATAACTTTTGCGGAAAAGTTATGTTAAAAAATATTTTACTTCTTCATATGTTTATCGTCATTTTACAACTAATAAAATCTAAAAAATATTTTTAATAATTTTTTTCAGAATGTATGAAAAAATATTTCTAGAATTTATTTAATAAATTGCGCATGTTCGTAATAAAATGATTCCAGTCATTTGTAATTTTTTTACCCGTAAACCTCTGGTAAAAACGCGGCTTATTTTGAACGTGTTGCATCATGTTGAAGATGTCGTAAAACATGATAGTAATCGTAAAATTCATGGGTAAATATGCTAATTAAAAATACTCATAAAACACACTACATTTATTGAGAACGTATTTCAGTACAACGGTGACTAAATTAAATTACTTTTTTTACGAGAAGTTTTGATTAATTTGCTGTTAAAACCCGATGACAATAAAGAATATCTTTTAATAAATAAGAAAAAAGGATTTTATTAATTCTAATATAAATAAATTTTTATTTTCTGCTCTTAAACTGATTTTTAAATTTTATATTTTATTTTCTAAACAAATATTGCAGATTATTAATTATTAAAAGATTAATATTTATTAAAGGAATATATATTTCGTATTTTTAGCGTCTTTATTTTTCTTTTATCTAATTTTGAAATATTTTTCTGTAGTCTGCAATAATTAGCTTGAGTGTTGATAATTTTGAGTACATGTATAGATAATAAAACATCTCGTACAAATCCCCTCAGAAAACTATGAGTGTGTTAGATGTTTTTTTCTTCATATATATAGCTAAAATATATCTTGCTGTTTGATACTTTTATTTCTCATTTCCCTATTTTGAATATTTTTGAAACACATTTAATATAAACTATCAAAATATAAATAAATCAAGTAAATAAATAAATAACTAAAACCCTTTAAATTTAGAACTGTATATATAATCCTAAAATTGATAAAAAATTCAAAGAAGTAAATAAAATCAATATAAGCTTTAAATTTTAATATGTATGCTTTAATGTCTATGCTTTAAGTTCATTGTCTAAACTAACCGTTTCTTTTCATTGTTGCTAAGGGACTTCCCTAAAGCTAGAACAAAAAAAGAGTTTGGAAAATGCGTTGTGATCACATCACAAGGGACTGTTTTTATGTTTTATATGTTTATGAATTAAAGATTCAAAATAAACCTGTAGAGCATTAAGTACTAATTAAAAACTAAATTAGTCTATAATTTGGAGTCTATCTCAATATCACTGTAAAGTAACAATTTACCACTACCGAGGCTACGTCAGCCTTTACGCATGGTTTTTATAAATTGCATTTTTATTGTAAATTTTGGCAATGTTTTCCATTAAAATATTTTATGTTGGACATCTGATCAAATTCTGAATAAAACTTATTGGTTTGTAATCTTTTTATCAAAAAATACTTAATTATAAATCTATATTCCCAATTTAACATTAGTCAAAATTCACTGGAATTTACTTTTTTATCGGATCTATATTCTAATCTATCTATATTCTTATCGGATTTATTTTTATCGAATCTATATCGGATCAATCTATATAAATTTATATTCCCAATTTATCTTTGTCAAAATTTATAGGAATTTACTTTTTATCGGATCTATATTCTTATATATCTATATTCCTATCGGATCTATATTGGATATATCTTTATAAATTTATATTCCCGATTTATATTTGTCAAAATATATTTATCTGGAATTTACTTTTTATCGGATCTATATTCTTATCTATCTATATTCCTATCGGATCTATTTTTATCGGATCTGTCTAAATAAATTTATATTCCCAATTTATATTTGTCAAAATTTACTGGAATTTACTTTTTATCGGATCCATGTTAGTGCAGTTGGTTTGTCGTCGGCCTTCTGAGCCCAAGTCTGCGGGTTCGATCCCCGGCCCAGTCACCGGATTTTCGGGATGCAAAAAATCCTCAGCAGCCATATCGTATGATTATGCGGCATGTAAAAGATCCCTGAAGTGCCTTATTGGCTCTTGGCATTTCCGGCAAAATTAAATTCCTAGTGCACTTTAGCATCCAAATTAGAGTCTCGGTGCTGCCATCTAGTGTGGCAGAAACTAGACGTCCAAATCAACATGACCAACGGTATCTCACCCATTGTGGTGGTCCTGAAAGAGTGGATACCACATCTGGAGAACGCACTAGGTCTGCTCATCGGCAAGACCGATTGTGCAGCTCATTGGAAATATAAAAAAAATGTTCTTATCTATCCATATTCCTGTAGGATCTATATTTCTTAAGGATCTATCTATATAAATTTATTTTCCCAATTTATATTTGTCAAAATGTACTGCAATTTACGTTATATTGGAACTATATTCTTTGCTATCTATATTCCTATCGGATCTACATTGGATCTATCTATATAAATCTATATTCCCAATTTACATTTGTCAAAATTCACTGGAATTTACTTTTTAGTGAGCATCCGGTTTTTCAGTTTACGCCTAATCAGACTGATACTGAGTACGTGAAAAAAATTATCTTGAGATGGTTAGCTACATTTACTATACTTAGGATTACAATCCAGGGTAAAAATAAGCAAAATGTTGGAATTTGATTCGGTAGCTATTAGTTTCGAAAAAATACTGAAACTGAAATTGGAAGAATAGGGGATAAAGTTTCAAACCTTATGAAAGAAAATTTTCTTTAACGAACGTTTTGCAATCACAAAAATACACTCCATTATGTACAGTGCTTAAGACTATAATAATGAAAAATAATTCTTTTTTTATCGTCTGCGTCGTGATAAAAGTAAAGGAAGGTGGTAAAGAAGATAAAAGATAAAACACATAATTCGTTAAAGTGATTGTTATCAAATATTTCTAAAATGTTACATCAAACAGCGCCGTATTCAAAAGTGTACATCAATTTTTAATAAAAAAAAAATAGATGAAAAAGTCAAAAATCTATGCTGTTTTTTAGTAAACATTTTAAAAACTGGCAAATTAATAAACGAGTTTTAAGTTTAAAAGTAAAATTTAAACCATAGTAGTTTTGATTTATTTATTAGATTTGATAGAAAATTACTTAGCTAAATTTAATACTTAGACAAAATTAAATTTAGAAATTTTCTTAACTATATTTACTAATTTTTATTACGAAAAAAATGTGAATCTCTTGCCAAAATATGAATGGTTAATGTTCAAAAGCTGTATATTTGTATTATCGTGGGTGATCTAAGATTTCGTAATTCAATTTCCACTTACTTCGTTCTGTTAACACTAACTCCGCAGTTTTCAACCAGGTGGAGCTGTAAGTGGTTTCTTCGATGTAGCTCATAGCCACTTTACCATGCCTTAATGCCATTCTTACAACCATAGTTGAAGTCATTCTTAAGTTCCAAGTGTGGATACTGTTTTTCAATGAGCATCTGACAAGCATAACCAACAACTATTTATTAGAAAAAGTAGTAAGAAATTCATTTTTAATTTCGGTTTTAATTTTTTTACGATAGGTGCATATTTTCTCTAAACGCGAAAACGTACTGTCGTACAAAATGCATTATGTACTGACAAATACAAAAGTACTGACTCAAATTTAAATAAATGAGATATAAAACTAGAACAAGCGTTATAAATAAATGTAGTAAATATTAATCTTCGCTAACTTACTATTAAAAACAGGAAATTTGCAACGTTTTTTTAAACATTAAGTGAATTACTTTAAGTAAAACGAGCTAATCTAGGACAGTTAGATAAATAAGATAACTAAACAAATCAACAACTTTTTTTGCAAAAAAATAACTTAATTAGATTATTTTCCTAATTAAAAGTTGGAGGGAATTAAAGTGAAAGTAATTAAAGATCTAAACATGTTTTTCGTACACAATTAACCATGTTTTGCAAAATATATGAGTAGTTCAATAAAAATGATCAGCATTTTTTTTTTACAAAAAGTTATTTAATTTCCTTAATTTACTTTTGCATTAGTTTTTGAAAAAAAAAAGTTTTTACAAAATTTTTGATAATATGTTTCGCACATCTTTCTTAAAGTATTAGCGAATTAATGTAAAAATAAAACTATTCAACAGACTAAGATTGAACGAAAAAAGTTATTATGGTTGAAAAAAAAGGAGACGCAATGGCTTAAACTAGTAATTTAATAACTATTTGTGCCCATGGAAATAGGAAAACTTAAGTTTATTCCATTAAGTGATGGAAGCGAAATTACCTTTAAAAGCCTTTGCTCCTTTATTCGCGTACTAGTAATTTTGTCTTAAACTCTAAAAAATTTACATTTAATGATTAAATAACAATTCTTGATGCTTAAGGGGTTTTCTTAAAATAATGCTTTTGAACAATTGACGATTTTATATCATAGCATATTCTGAAAGTATGCATTCTTTGTAAAATTGAGAATATATTCTTTCCTATGAAACATTTAGTAATAATTTATCAAAAATAACGATGTGAATATTCATACAAAAGCTATCCAAGCAAGCATTGTGATAGGAATAAGCCGACCGGACAGTGTAGGGGTCCGGGAACTGGCCTTGCATCGGAAAGGTTCTGGGTTCGAGTCCCGGGCAAGGCATGGATGTTCTTTCATTCTCTGTCCTTACTGTGGGAACAACGTTGGCCCACCTAATCCGGTGCCCCTGAAAGAGTGGCCAACAAATCTGCCCTGTTAATGCCTGAAATAACGAAAGCACAGGTTCGCATTGGAAATAAAAAAAATTTTTTACAGAAATAAAGCATTATTTTGTGAAATGCAATAGAAATATTTGACTACATATAGAGAACAGGGTTGAGTTATCAAAATTTATATTATTAATTTATATTTTTATTATATAGCATATAAAAATGAATGTCTGTCGGTATCGGTTGTTTTATAAACTCCTAAACCATCCAACCGAGAGTGATGAATTGATTTACTGACAGTACGATTGTATGGTGAAAGTTACTGTCGACAGTAGAATACCCCACTACAAACCGTTTGAGAGGGATGAAAAAAAAACTAATGTAATTGTTTTAGAAAACTCCCTTGATCAAAATTAAATTGCAGGCATTCCTATGAAGGTATTGCAGGTATAAAAATATTCAAGTATAAGAAATATAAAGGATCACATCATAGTTGTTTCCTAGCTTATAGCTCTCATCAGAAAAAACGAATTTATGATGCGTTTTTTAATATTATTATCCCTTATGGTAGGTGGATACTTTATTTATGTCGCACTAGAGCTGCACGATGAGCTATTAGCGACTGTCGGGAAAACATCCCTGAGGATGATACGAAGACATGCCATCGCAATTTCAATTTTCTGTAAAAGGAATGGCTACCCTGCTGTGGTAGCCCGAAGTTCTGCGCATGAAGTCGATCACTTTATGGTAGAACAGTAGAGCGATTAACGATACTGTATACTCTCGGTTCTTCCGTTGGCTGATAAAAGTGGCTGAATACCCACCCAAGTGGCTGATCACTTTGGCTGATTACCCACCAGCTTACTGACTGTAGCCAGCAATGCTTTACTTCGGTGTTCTGTTGGGAACTGTGTCTTTACGATCAGTCCATTGCAGGACTATTTGTTATGTAAAATTAACTCAATGGTCTACTCGAATGTAGTAATATAGGTGGAATACGTAACTAAATTAATATTTCTGAATTTATCTGAAACCACGTGTTCATTTTGTTTATAGTTACACTTTTAAAACATGCTTTTACAAAACTTTGTAATTTAAAAACAATGGCAGGAGAAATTAAGAATAATAAGTTACGTACTGATAAAACAAATTAACGAAGAAATAGTACTAATTCACTTATGAGAAAAGTTAAAAATCGCTTGACTATTATTGACGAAAATGATGTTTCAATTATTTTGGTAATAAGTACAAAAAATGACATACTACAAAACAAAAATAATTTAGATTTTTCACTAATTCATTAAGGAGAAGTTTGAAAAATTGCCATGCTATTATTGTCGTCAGTGATGCCTAATTTTGGTGATAAGTACCTACTGAAATAAAAAAATAGCTTTAAATAAAAAGAAAAGTTAATTGAGAAAAAGTACTAATTTGTATAGATGGTAATAAGTTGTCAAAGATGCTTAATTAGTTTTGGTAATAAATATTAATAAAAAACGAAAAAAAAATATAAGCAATGTTACGAGCAAAATTAATAGAGAAATTTTATTATTTCGTTTAAGAGAAGACTGAAAATTTGCCAGAAACTCTAACTGCGTCTAGTTGATTTTAGTAACAAGAACTATAATAGTTGATTTCAGTAATAAGTTTTAATAATAAGTACTAGACGGCACTTCGGAAGAGACTGAAAAATTTCTTAAAAAGAAGATCGAACCTTCAGAGCTTTGCCTAGGAGTGAGAAAACTCAAAAAAGCTAGAAATGGCAGGGTGCTCATCCGAATGGAAACGAAAAGAGATATTAGAACATTTACTGAGGAATTTGAAAGAGAGAAATTTTATAAAAAATATATTTGCAAAGTCCCAGCAAAGAAAATCCCATGGATAATAATCTATGATGTCGAACCAGAAATAAAAAAAGGAAGAGCTAGAAACCAAACTGAAAGAGCAGAATTATGAAGTAGAAGAGAATTCAAAATTAGAGGTATTGTTTCCAATAAAGGGCAAAAAAGGTACCCATTGGGTGATCAACCTCGACCCAAAAACCTTTCAGAAATTTGCAAGAAAGTTCACCATCAAGCTTGGATGGCAAATCCTGAAGCTCAAAGAATACCTCAGGGCACTCAGGTGCTACAAGTGCAATAGATTTGGCCATTTGGCCAAGGAATGTCGAAATGAGGAAACCTGCGTGAACTGCGGCAAGCCAGGACACAAATTGAATGAATGCAAAAATAAAAGCAGCTATGCAAACTGCACAACAGCGAACGAGATATACGGATTGAGACTGAATACGAACCATCCAGCAAATAGAATGAGTTGTCCGGCGAACCAAAGAGAGCTCGACAGGCTAAGGACGAGGATCCACTACTAGGATCTGCACCAAACTCTAACCAAATTTTACATTTTGCTACGCCATTACCTTTGTAAGCTGATTATGGCGTCCCAATGTGAACTCAAATTGAGTATTTTTCTAATACTTTTCAACCATTGATTGTTATTATTTTCTGCCTCTAAGTGTAGGCCTTTTGTCTGTTCTGGTTTTTAATAAAATAAAGCATCAGTTTGGCTCTTTCCGGTCAGAGGATGCCCCGATGGGTCGTGGTGTGGCGGTTGCCCCTCGGCGCCACTCTCCCAGTGAATCGTTTGCAGCTGAGCTTGGCACAGCCGCACTCGTCTCGGGATTGTCCTTCGGCCTCCTCTGTTCATCGAACGATTGTGTTGCTTTTTGTCGGGCGTGACTCGGGGCCATGGAACCTCGTGTCCATGCACCACTGGGTCCACCGACTGATTCGAGGATTGTCGCATTTGACAGTCAACAGTATTACCTGGATGCTCCCAATGGGAGTGGGGCAAGCCTTGCTTAGTAATAAGTACTAATTGAAAAAAACAAGCTAAGTACTCTATAAAGCAAAATTAATGGAGAAAAAAATACTAATTAGTGTTGAAGAATTATATAATTCGATTGACGCTAATGATGCTTACTTAGTTTTTATAATAGTTACTACTGGTATTAACCCTTTGCTTACGGCTCATGATAGCACCTGTAATTTAGGATTTTCAGTTGCACCAGCCGTGAAGTTAAGGTAATTGATCCAATTTTAATAGTCACCAAATGTACTAAGTGCCATGTATTTAAACAAAATTTTCAACAATTCTTCTCATTAAAATATTAGGAACATAATTTCCAGATTGCAGCTACTTCCCAGGTTTAGGTAGTCAAAAATCCAAAACTAAAAAATATACATGCAGAGAGAGTTCTTTTCTTCCTGTTTTCGTGACTTGAAATATCATATGCACAAATTAATAAGCGTGTTTAGGGTAGATCCTTTAATCTCTTAAGTTTGCGTGTTTATGTAACATTCCGATCACAAGATCAAAAGTTATTAAAATATTCCGTTTTGTACTTTTTGAGCAATACAATCAGAGCTATACCAATACTCTACATATTCTAGTATAATTTTTTTACTTGGTATTCTGAAAATATAAACTTCTATAAACTCGGTGAATTATATTTAGGTTCTTCTAGTGTTTCATTTTGTAATGTTGAGCATCGAACGAAGACTGAGACCTTGAAATAGTAAAAGCGTTTTTCACCAAAATTGGATTTTTACATTCTTTAGTCAAAGAGAAAATGGAACGCAGACGAAATTGAAAGAAATCATTTATTAAAAAAAAGGCAATAAATCATTCCTGTTTCAGAAAATAAATCGAAAAAAACTCTTCTGATGTTTAATGTTTTATTCAAACATTTTAAATGAGGAAATATCTCGAGCAAGTTTTGAAATTTAGAAATAATACATAGATATATTCATTTTATTTTCCCATTTGTGAACAATACTCCAAAAAAAAAGGGAAAAAAACGGACCACCCGGAATAACTTTTGATCTAATGATTAAATATTCACGTTTTAGGACTTAATCGTAATGGCTCTCGGGGGTGTTCTCAAATATGCTTATTAATAATTGCAGACGATATTTTAAGTTACGAAATCAGGCACAATAATTTTCTCTGAATGAAAACAGACGCATTTTCTCTGAATGAAAACATAATTTTACTATGGGTTCGGATTTAAAACCCCTAAAATATGGAGGGTAGCCGCAATCTGGGTAACATGATCCCAATACAAAAGTAAGATAAAACAACGTTTAAGAGCACAAAAAATAATTATTTTTTGTACTCTTAAACGTTGTTTTACCTTACTTTTGTATTTCAGCACAAAGGTCGCCCTCATGTGTATTTATGATCCCAATAGTTTCGCCAGGAGAGAGCAAGGAAGTTTGAACCTTTCAATGTTTATTTTAGTTTTTGCGTGTTTCGCTACTTCTAGAGAACTTTTTTAAGTTCATTGAAACATTTTAGCATACCATTATAAAATTCGTTTATCCAAAGATAATTTCATGGAAAAAATAACTTTCGGTAAATAGTTATTATTTTCCATTACTTTATTTCAGATTAGTCGAAAAATTTTTTAAATGTCAAGTTTACAATTTTTTGCATCATTTTAAGGAATATAATTTTGCATGGCAAAATACAAAGTTTGAGCGAAATGGGATGAATAGTTTCTGATCAACTGAATTGCAAAAAAGTCAAATATTTAAAATTCGATTTCTCAGGAACCATTTAACCGATTTGCTCAAATTTTGTATTTTGCATTGTAAAATTACGTACTTTGAAATGATGCGAAGAATTGTATACCCTGCAATTAAGTTTTTTTTAAAAATAATATTTAATAAAATAATAAAAAATAATAAATAATTGCTAAAATATGTTTTTTGAAGGGAATTTTCTTTGGATAAACGAGTTTTATAATCCTGAGCAAAATTTTTTCAATTTTTTTAAAAACTTTACGTGATAATGGCGAAATATGTAAAAAGTAAAATTAATATTAAGAGCTCCAAACTTTGAATCATTCTCCTGATCAAATTATGGGGACCATATTGACCCCCTAAATTTTGAGGATTAGAAATCCGAATCCGTTAAAAAAATAGGTAGGTTTATTTACGTTTCTGAAATACGTTTTTGAGTCTGATTTCGTAACTAAAAGTATCGTCTGCACTTATTAGTTAGCATGTTTTAAGTCTCCCCCTCGAAACGTTAAAATTGAGTCCTACAAACGTGAACATCCAATCATTAAATCAAGAATTGTTCTGGGTGTTCCGTTTGTTTTTTGGCGCACTGTACATTATTTAGAATATATCATTTTCAATTTAAGATTGAAATGCATTACTCATAAGTGCACTGTTAAAAATTTCTTGGTTAAATAGCGATATATTTAATTGTTCTTTTAACATACTCATCCCGAACAGCCAAGGGAAAATTAAAATGATAGAATATTCAAACTGTTGCCTGTGAGAAAAATAGTTTATTGACTCACTTCATTTAAGGCGTTTTAAGGACCTGAATTTATCCGCACGAGCTAGATACACAGCCAGAGAATCGTGCACACGTTCTTCGAAGCTAAGCCATGAGATAAGAATTTCTAATTCTTATTTTTATTTTTAATCATCAAATGCCCAATTTGATAGTAGATGCCTGATAATCTGTATAGTAATCAGTGCATGGTGACCGCCTTATGAAGCCACTTTGTTCCATGCAAACGAGTACATACATTAGCAGTGAGGGCCATTCTGTCAATATAATGACCAGTCGAAAGAGTGTTTGAATCCCAGCGTTGAGAACACAATAATAAACCCATTTCTTCAAAACAAGAGAAATTTCCTGCGTTCTGCACTCCACAAAAGGCGACTCTGTACTTTTGAAATACGAAACTCCCAATCAAGCATCCATGACAGCATCATCAGAAAAGTCTAGTATTTATCATCTTTCACGATAGATGGCGCCACTAGATAAGTTAAATTCCACGGTTCACACAACACTGTTCAACCATAAAATAATTCCAATAACCAATCAAACTAAATTTTTTGGCTTTGGAACCATGCAAGTTGCTAAGTTGCTAAAACGCTAGTACGTATATATCAATAAAACCGATGATATTTCTTTTCTCGCGTTGGCAACAGTTTTCATTTTTAATTGATAGGATTCGGCGAGCAAGAGCACGTAGTGAGCATCATATGGCTAATCTATATTATATAAAACGCTAATACGTTTTAATTGATAGGCTTCGGCGCGCAAGAGCACGTAGTGAGCATCATATGTCTAATCGGGTGAATTCTCACCGAATTATCAAAAAAATTCTCACAAAATTATCTTCATCGAAGCCGATGCTTTACATCCGGCGTTCAGTACTATTTCATATTGTTTTACAACACATGGTTTTAGCCCTCTGGTGGGAAAGACTTTAAAACAAAACTTACAACAGTTACTTTTCTCAACAACTGAAATTTAGAATAGTGTGATTAAGAAAAATATGTGAACTGTTTGCAATTTCAAATTAATATTGAAATGCACAGGTTTAGAATTTTCTACAGTGAAAAGTTTTCGGAACTTCAGTGTTCAAAAAAGTATACAAAAGCTAGACGTTAAGAATGTATCCAATGAGCAAGCAAAGCGAGCATCGGATTGCGAAGCAATCCGAAATAAACTACGAAAGCAGTTCCGGGGGTTGGCGAACGCTAGCGATCAGGGGGCGAAGCCTCCTAGTTTTAGAATAAAATTATAACTGTGTGTGTTGCTCCGTAAAGTGAAAGGAATATAAGATTAACTCTGTATATTATTCGTCTATTAAGATGTAATCATTAATCAAAATTAGATTTATACGATTATGTGATTGAATTCTTAACCATCGGTGTTGAAATTTTTAAATAAATTGACTGTTGTTTTGTTGCTAGTATCGCAAAGAAGCAAATTCGTACGTTTAAATTTTTGCTTTTTTTGTGGTAATTAAACTTTTTAAACTAAGTTATTACTAACAATCAAATAAGCTAAAAAAAAGTCGATTCGAAATTTATTTAATTTATGAAACTACAAAGGCGAGAGAAAGTTTTATTTTTTTATTATTTTAAAAATCATCATTATAGCATCTGCATTTAATATAACTTAATCACAACAATATGACTGTAAAATATAGGAAAATTCATTATAATACATAGGTTCACGTTTAATTTGCAGCATTAATTCGAACATTTTCGCATCTCTAATAACGAATTCAGTAAGTCTCGTGGTGTTTGAAATTCTCATCCTGATTGAATAAATTATCAATCAATTATCTTTTAAACGATTTGATAGGATCAAAGGGATGAAATTTCTTTTTAGAAAACTATTTTTATTATAATAATTAATTATCAATAAATATTCATGAGAATTTCGACTAAGTACCATATCAAAGGATTTTTCAACCAATGGTTTGCGTAACTGTTGCTTTCATGAAGACTCATCGGAATTTTAAACATGTATTAAAAATTTTACCCGTATCAGAAAAGTAGTAGTATTCAAACATAATGTATCTAATTATGAGGGGAGTTATTTTGCTTAGTTTTAAAAATGTGTAATGGTTATTACTAATTGCTGATTTCATTATCTGTTCTTAGTTATTTTTTATAAGTAGCAAGGAATTTTCGTCGGAAATTATTATTTGCAAATACCCGTTCGATATTTAAAGTTTTTTCTTTATTAATGATTGCTGATTTGATTATCACTTAGCAGTAAAATCTTATGAATGATAAGGAAATTTCAAAGAATTTTTTTTTTTGCAAATTATCCTTCGATATTTAATGTTTAGTCTTCATTAACTGATTTCTAGTTTTATTTTCCGCTATTTTTAGGAATGACATTGAAATTTTCGATATTTAATTTCGTTTTCGATATTTAAATTTCAGTATTTTTTATTTATTTTGTTGTCAGTTAGCAGTTAATTTTGGTAAATGACGAGAAAATTTAGATGTAATAAAATCTTTGAAAATTTTCTTTTCATATTAAAGTTCAGTCTTCCTTACTAATTGTTGATCTAATCATTAGTTAATAGTTATTTCGTGAAATGAAAAGCAATTTCGAAGGAAAATATTTTTAGCAAATTTCTTTCAATGCTCAAAGTTCAGTCTCAATATGTCAAAGAATGTATAACAATCTTCTATTTATATTAAATATATGATATTAAAATCTCTCTAGAACACATGGCAAGTTTTAACCATAAAGCAATTGCTGAGAAATATCATCACGCCAAGTGATGCTAAATACAATTAACCTCTCTTAATGTAGTAAGGACAGCAGAAAAGCCGTGTTTTGCATAATATAACAACGTAAAGCCATCGGAAAGAGTAACAAATAATACTAAATAAACTAAAATTGTTTTTGCTTTTATAATTGAGGAACTTGGCTGAAAAACCAGGTAAGTGACATTTTCAGAGAGGCTACAATCAGGGCAAAAAGAAAAAAAGTGGTCTCTGAACTATTTAATTACTGTTTTTTCAGACGGCCGGACTAATCATTCGTTGTCTTATTTCATGTATTACCATCTAATTTGATAATTAAAATCTTGCAATCATATTAGAAATTAATGTGAATTAGTGTTGTTAAGATTAAAGTGAAAGCAAAAACAATTCTGTTACATTTAACATAACCACATTGATGCAACTAATTTATCTTATTTCCACTAATTCATAAATTCCACAAAAACATCACTCGCCTGGTTCTTCCACTAAGCTCGACAACTGAATCGGTACATGCCCTTCAGTTTTGTGCACGATATCGTGGTGTTGTTCGCTAGTGGTTAATTGTTTAATTGTTACTGGTTAATTTATTAACCCCATACGAAGAACGGGTATTCAGCTCGTAACTAATACAACCTTTAAAATTAATTCATGACCTTTTTGTTTTGAAGCTATTATAGGGATATTTAAGAAAAAAATAATTGCATATTTTATTCTAAACTATTTGATAGAAAATATATTTCGAGTTTCGTGATATGCGTATATCTCTACCATTTGATGCCCTGGTCAGTAAGAAAACAATCAATATGTGCTTCTATATTTATTAGCAAACTTAACAATGAAAAAATAATAATTAGACTGAAAACAAAACAACAAAATATGAGAAATAGGAGCTTTCAAGAAGTGCTCCTTCGGGCATGAGTGTATCGAGAATAACTGAAATAAAATATAATTTGATTGGCGACGAATTGACGCCGCCAAAAAGAATTAATTCGTAACACTATTTGATACCCCCCAGTGCACAGTGGGTCAGAAGACCATGATCTTTGGCCAAAAGTCAAAATTAAATTTTCAATTAAAGTATGTGTAGGCAGTTTAAATATCGCCCAAATTAAGTATTCATAATCATTCCAANCAATATGTGCTTCTATATTTATTAACAAACTTAACAATGAAAAAATAATAATTAGACTGAAAACAAAATAACAAAATATGAGAAATAGGAGCTTTCAAGAAGAGCTCCTTCGGGCATGAGTATATCGAGAATAACTGAAATAAAATATAATTTGTTTGGCGGCGAATTGACGCCGCCAAAAAGAATTAATTTGTAACACTATTTGATACCCCCCAGTGGTAGGGAATTTATTCTTTTTAGATAAAAAAGGTCTACCCATTTACCATCTAACTATGTAACATTTTAAACATTTAACAAAAATCCATAATAAGAAACTTTACCGTTAAATGATGATATATTGAAATATGGTTGTTCAGTAATAAAGCTGCACATAATAACAACCTTATTTAAAAGATTTAATTCCCCATAAAATATTAAAGTGAATATTATAGTATCGCATTCTATCCTTCTTACAGATCGTATCCCATCTTATTTAGCAAACTGAAACGTAAATTTCCATATCATTGGTGGTTACAGGTTTATGCTAAATTATCGTCTCTACTTCAAACCATAATAATCCATCATACTTATATTACTAGTGTGCACGCCTGAAATGCAGAGTCACTCAAATGTAGCTATTAACTATAGCACTACATTAAAACAACCAAATATCGTTCTTCAATCTAGTCAGTCATGCAATTTTATGTTGTCATGCTAAATCAGAATGATGTATTTCTCTTTGCAGAAGTTCCGGAAATGATTGATTATGATGTTTCCAGAAAGGCGTCAGAGTAGTTTGAAAATAAGATGTTATCTTATTCAACAAGATTGATGTTGTTTTAATGTAAATTTAATGGTAAACTGATTACTAATTTGATAAAGTTTAATTAACTGAGTAAACTAATCTAAAAGTTTGAATTTATCTATTGTGATGCACAGCTTTATTTAGAAGCTGCTACCAATAATTTTAATGAAGTGCTTACGTTATTAAAATTTTATTGATTCCTTGGTTTGTGAGGTTCTACACTGTAAAAAATTCCGGATTAAAATGTGGTAAAAAGTATAGAGAATTTGATTTACCATATATATAAATTTTGCCGTAATGATTACGGTAAAATTATTAATTTTTCAGTATAATTCATTTCCACGGTAAAGCCAAAAAAGTAGAGCCGCTGCTTTGTTCGGTGTTTTTGCACAAGATTTTATTCTCACAGCAGAAATTTAAATAAAGATCTCAGTTAAGACATTTTGCAAATACTCAAAATTTAGTCACTTATGTATCGAGTTCTTCATCAAGTTTTAATATGCGACTATTTAGAGCTAGAGTTAAGACTTTTAAAGTGTATTTCTAACTTTGCATACATTTAATACATGATTTTCTCAGATGCTGTTTAAATAGAACATAGGAGAACTCTAAAAATCAAAGAACTTACACTTGCATTGATAAATATATCTACCTTTTAATTACTTTGATCATGATAACAAGACAAGTGATCAGTTTTTACAAGGAAAAAGCTTCCTTTTTTTCTGTTTCATAATTGTATCCACTAACTGACCGACATTTATTGCAAAAAGCATTTTCTAGGCAGTACCATTATTTCCTTCAAACCATACTATATTTTTACTTACGAAGGTAGTTCAGGCAAACTTCATTAATCCTAATATGAAAATAAAATAATGGACTTATTTAACTTTATTAAAAACTTTTTCGTGAGCGTGAAACTTCAAAATTATCTAGTGAAAAATAATAGTGAAACTGAAATATCTTGTTTTGCAAAGAACTGTGCCTGGAAAGGAAATTTCTTATATTATCTAGTGGAAAATAATATTGAAACTGAAATATCTTGCTTTGCAAAGAACTGTGCCAGAAAGGAAATTGCGTATATTATCTAGCGGAAAATAATAGTGAAACTGAAGTGTCTTGTTTTGCAGAGAACTGTGCCTGAAAAGGAAATTGCGTATATTATCTAGTTGAAAATAATAGTGAAACTGAAATATCTTGTTTTGCAAAGAACTGTGTCTGAAAAGGAAATTGCGTATATTATCTAGTGGAAAATAATAGTGAAAAATGAAATATCTTGTTTTGCAAAGAACTGTGCCTGAAAAGGAATATGCGTATATTATCTAGTGGAAAATAATAGTGAAACTGAAATATCTTGTTTTGCAAAGAACTGTGCCTGAAAAGGAAATTGCGTATATTATCTAGTGGAAAATAATAGTGAAACTGAAATATCTTGTTTTGCAACGAACTGTGCCTGAAAAGGAAATTGCGTATATTATCTAGTGGAAAATAGTAGTGAAACTGAAATATCTTGTTTTGCAAAGAACTGTGCCTTAAAAGGAAATTGCGTATATTATTATATTATACTCTGGATTTTAATTAGAATAATTTGAAATGGTTTTGAGTTGAAAGATTTGAGTGTAAAACTAAATTTATTTTCGTTAAATCAATCAGTGAAAATAAAGTAATTTTATTTAAAAAAAGCATTATGGATTAATTCTAAAAATCAGCGAGTTTACACATCTTGATATAAACATATTTTTAAATACATGACAAAGTATGTATTAAATATATTAAAGAATATTCTAAAAAACGTTTTTAATAATTCGTTAGCATATCAGTTACTATTTGTTGCTTAGATTTTAAACTTGTTTTTTTGTTTTGTTTTAACGGCGTGTTTAATTACGAATCTTTGCATATTTCTTTCATTTTATATTTTGTACAAAAGTTGATACTTTATTAGCTAAAAAGAAAAATACCTGCAATATTATACTGACATAATTAACTAGAGTTTGCATCTAATAAAGTAACTGAAAAGCTTAGTGGGAGAAAATTGTAAGTGACATTCTGAAAATGCCCAATAAAATCGTTAAGGTGAGCTGTAAGTATAGCAAATTAATTTATTCTGTCAAATCTTTGAATAAGACCTACTTTAATGCAAAATTATGACTTCCAAGTTAATTCATGCTGTTGTTGTATTTTATTTAGCTGGTATATTAAGTTTATTAAAAGAAAACGAATTGATTTAAAATTATTTTTTGCAATTGATTGCTTTGGAATTTTTAAGATTATTTTTTTGAAGTTATCTAATATTGTTCAGAAAATTTTAAATTACATATTGGTAATTGATTTAAAACATTAAGGTTTTGATTCGGAAATGTTTAATCTCGGAATTTAGGCTTCAGGAAAAGTTATATTTAGTTTCTTAACATTTCAATTTATTTTTTTTAAAAATTATTTCCAATGAACAGCGCAATCGGTCTTG
Source organism: Parasteatoda tepidariorum (assembly GCF_043381705.1). NCBI lineage: Eukaryota > Metazoa > Arthropoda > Arachnida > Araneae > Theridiidae > Parasteatoda > Parasteatoda tepidariorum. The sequence goes on along the minus strand of NC_092206.1, from coordinate 30,873,531 downwards.
CCGATGAGCAGACTTAGTGCGTTCTCCAGAGGTGGTATCCACTCTTTCAGAATCACCACAATGGGTGAGATACCGTTGGCCATGTTAATTTGGACGTCTAGCTTCTGCCACACTAGATGGCAGCACCGAGACTCTATTTGGATGCTAAAGTGCACATTTCAATTTATAATAAGTTAATAATTTAAAAGCGTATGCTTGAGGTGACACTTTGATTTGCAACCATAATTATAATACTAAACTGAATCTATATTTGTTAAACTTAATTGCATTGCACTATGGTTTAAATCATTAATATTAAGGTTCAACTTTCACGTGAAAATTATTCGACTTAACATCTTAATATTACTGAGCAAATTTGCATCGTTCAGTATTTAAGGTATATTTGGTATGATTAATCAACTTTTCTGAAAGTATAAAATAAAATACATTTCAAAGTTCTACACAGTTAGAATTTTGATTCTAAAATTATGGTAAAATAAAAAAAGCAATCTGTTAAGAACAGGGTTGAGTTTTTGCCGTCAAAAACTGTTTGCATCTAGCATGGTATTAAAACTATGAATACTAAACTATATGGTTTTATAATTATTTGCAACAATCATGGTTTCAAAAATGTAAAAAAAGTTAAATGGACATAGACTTTTCTTTTGGTTATGGGGAATGGAGAGTGCAGGGCACAAATTTTGACTGCAGTACACTGAAAAATCTTTATGCGTTGACGGAGAAAAGAATGAAATAGTGTTGCGTCAATGCTGGAACTCTAACCCTAGTACTGTCGGTCATAAGGCTGACGGATTGGCCCTTTCGGCTATTTGTGCGCAGTTTTAAGGAACTAAACGGTTTCATTAGAAAGGCTTAGGTAGGTGCGATAAAACTATATGATTTTTAACCATTTGCAACTAGCAAGGTTTCAAAACCGTAAAAAGGAAATTTAACTAGACATATGCTTTTCATTAGGTAATGGGAATTGGAGAAAGCACGGCACAAATTTTAGAGTGCAGGGAACTGGACACACTTTATATATTGAAAGGAATGGAGGGCATAGTATGGTGTCAACGCAAAGAATCAAATCTCAGTTTTGATGATCATAAGGCTGACAGAAAAGCCCTCTGTGCTTCATTCATTCGAAGTTGCAAGTGGCTTCATTAAGTGGACTCATTTAGTGCGTTAAAATTCTAGTTGTTTAACCGTATTGTGAGAAAGCAGTGAAACGGTTTTTCTCACAGTTAACAGTTTGATTACTATTCTATTTATGGTTATTTAACTGTTTCGTTTGAATATTGTAAATTAGCAATTAATTGTTAAAAAATGGTTAAATTGTTATTTAACCATTTTTTTTCTAGAGATTTCTAACAGAGTATGTAAAACTCTAATTAAATTATGTGAGTAATATTAATGAGGAAAAACAGCTTAGATAATTTCTTTTTCCTAATTAAAAGTAAGAAAATCTTCTGATTTTTTAAAAGTAACATTAAAAGTAAACAAATAATTAAAAACGATCATTAAATTCAGGGGATGAGGGACTCACTAATTAGAATTTATTTTTTATCTTCTAAGTATAATTTGATATATCATTAATGTTGCATCAAATTTGCACCGTATTTTGATAAAATGTAACATTACGGTTCATTAATGAAACTGTTTCTGAAAGTGAACTTGCTTTTTTGAATGGTATAACAGTAACATTTATTGAAACGAATATTCATTATTTCTTCTGCTTCAAAAATGTTATGCTTTTTGTGTTGATTGCTTTATTATTGTAATTTATCTTAAGTTTCTCAGATATTTGTTACAAAAAGTATAAAATAATTTTTAAAGTACAAAATAATTTTTTGTTTATGATTTCTTATTGTTCGGTAAATCCCCTTTAAATTTTTGTGTTTTACTAACAACAGTTTGACACTGATTTATGTTTAATAGATAGGCACACGTAAAAAATTAAATATCGTTTTAAAAAACGGTTTTAGAGTAAGTTGTGGAAATAAAAAATTCTCAGAAGCATTTGTTTATTAAAAAATTTTCTGTCAAAAACTCTTTTCTAAATAATACTTTTTGATGAGAAGATACAAAAACAATTTTGCAAATTTCTGAAAAAGCGTAAAAATGATTAAGTTTTCTGTTCCTTTTAAATTGTTTTTTTGAAAAAGCTCTCTCGTTTCCCATTTACTTTGCACGGAATGTTTACTTGAAAAACAAGTAAATCATTAGCAAGAAAAACATCTATATTTATGAAAGTATTTCAGGATTTGATACTTTTCTGCGTCTTTTTTAATGAAGAAAAGTACTTTTTTCTGATATTTAAAAAAGTTATATTTGATATCTTTGTTTTAATGATAGTTTTTAAATCAAAAAGTTTTACAGAGGCATTACTAAAAAAAAAACTTTTTTGCAAAAGATTTTCTGTAAATCTTAAGATTTAAAAAAGTAATTCTGTAAATGTTAGACTCATTTTAAGCACTATTTCATTTAACGATCAAAATTTATCCTAACATTGCGAAAGGAATCGGTATTCAATAATAATTACATTCTTGTATAGTTGTAGTTTAAGCCAGAAAATAATACTTGTATTCTAATTGTAATAAACCTGGCTTACAGTTTTAAGAAATTTAGCTGATTTATATGTATAAAAATGTTTTTAAGCTATGATAAAAGTTCCTAAACGTGTAATGTTTTTGTTACAGGCAAAATTAATTCAGTATTATGCACAGTGCACAATATTAGTGAAATAAATAATAAAAATAGATAAATAAATGAATCATCCTGAATAACTTTTAATCTAGTGATCGGATTTTCGGGTTCTGAGACTGAATTTTAAAGGTTCTAAGGGATGACCTCAAATATGCAAAATAATTAGTGGAGACGATAGTCCTTATCTGGAGGTTTTATAAGATGAAAGACCCTTCACAAAGTCTAACCAACACTGGTGCTTTTTTTAATGTCATATTAATAATTAATATTCTATTAATCAATGATAGCCTATTAAAAATAGAGTTCTAGAATAAAGAAAGAGCTTTTTTTGCCACATTAGTAATATTTTTTTTGAAATAGAAATCGTGAAAAAATGCTCTGTTTCTTTCCTCCTTAGTTTACATCCACCAAACCCCGCTATCAATCATTGTAGACCATGACTAGCTGAAGCACATAATACTCTCATAATTCAAACTTTGTCTAGACACGTCAGGTATTGTATGCAAAATAATCATTCTTTTTTACATGGAAGGCAACAGTTATACTGAGAAGGAGGATTAAATTAATATTTTTGATTTATTTAATCGTTATTATTTTGTCGATAGATCATCAACTGTGTTATTTCACAGACAATGCCATTTTGTCGAAAGGTCGTTTTATAAACAGTGTGATTTTGAGGGCAAGTAATTTAATCGACAAAGTCACAGTCCGTTGACAGTTCTATCAACTTGCAGCTTGTTTGTTTTTGCCTTTCAACTTTTTTACTGCATAGTACGTCAGTTGCTTTCTTCGTAATTTAGAGTATTTTTACTCGTCGAAATTTTTTAAACATAGATTTTAAAGCACAAATTGTGTACAATGTAATAATTGTCAGCCGAGAAGCAATTTAAAACAAAATTGAATTTGCCAACTTCTTTTGTAGTGCATCATGTCTCAAAAACTAAACTAGACGAAATGAACAGTCGACAAAATGGCCCGCTGTGAAATTATCTAGTCAATGAATGATAAATCGATGAAGTGGTATCGATAAAACAGTGTGGTGATGAAGTGATTGTTGCCGTAATGAACGAGACTCAAATTTAATCGCGTTGCTGTGTTGAAAGAATAGCGCTAGGTAACGGTCTTATCAACCTTATTGTCTATAATGACCCTTTACTAGTCATTAAAGGTATAGATTCTGAACTAAAGAGCTAGTTCAAATAAAATAATAAATTTTTATAAAACATCAGGCAAAATATTTAAAGTTAAACATTACTTTAACGAAGCAGAGTTTACATATTATTAAATATTAATACAGCACCTATTTAATGTATATGAAAGTAGTATATGGAAAATAACTCACACTTTGGTTAATTCAAAGAGGTTATTTCATGGAAATAATTACTAAAAATATTTTTCCGTTTCATTATACAATTAAAATGAACCTCACTTATATACACAGATTTCCATTTAAGTTAAAAATGGTAGATATCAGTACTGATATTATGCTTAGGATTTAATTAAATTTTAAATTTTGAATTAAAATAACAATACAAGTTTAGTTACTTTGAACATTCGTTAACATTCATTGCGTATCTCGTTCAGGTGCTCATGTTTTACACCTTATTTTAATAACCGTATACACTTAAAGTTCTGATATAATTTTAACACTTTTAAATAATATAAGTATCCATACATATACAATGGAAAACAGTTTGAAAATAGTTCTTATTTAAACAATGGAAAATAGTTTGTTGAAAATACTAGTTATACAGTGAATTCACTGGTTGAGAGTACTTGTAAAGGTAAATGAGAATTCATATTTTTATTGAATTGAAAATGAAAGGAATTTATATTTTTATAGTCTAATATCAATTAAAAAACGTTATTTTTTAAAACTACTTTTTACTACATTTGAACTTACTATTCAAAGAAAATTACATTGGAAATTACTTAGCATCTTATTTAAAAAACACTAGCGAAATTTGTATGTAATAAAATTGTTAATTCTTATTTTGAAATTTGAGTGAACTTTCTTAAAATGATATTGTTTATTGCTATTATAACACTATTGCTCAATTTTTATTACATTTAACAGACTCATTTTGTGGAATATATGGTGTTCTAATATTGAAATGTTCTGCAACAATCTAAATTCCGCCTTCTTCGTGTATGTTTATGCTTTACAAAATGGTTGGTGTCCTTTAGACAGCATCCGCAAGGTTTTTTTTATATAAAAATGCTTACAAATATGTAAATGTTTTCATTTTATCTCTAAAATCTCTCACTTATGATAATAGTGTGACATCATTGTGATAGAGATGAAATTAAATATCTCAAGAACAATGACAGTCTGCTGTAAAATAATTTCTCTTTTTTAAAAGTCACGATTGAATAATTAACTACTAAATAAATGTGCATTTTTTGAAAAAAAACCCAGTTATTATATCTTGTTATGGTTTAATTAAAATAAGATAAATCTTTATTACTTTGAGGAAAGTTGATATACAGTTTAACCGTAAGTGGCATTTAATATTCGTACACTGTTAGAATTTTCATTCTAAAATCATGGTAAAATCACCGGCAACAGTCTGTTTAGTGTAAAGAACATTTTTACTTCTATGGTTTTGAAAACCATTTACAACGAGTAAGGCTATAAAACCGTGAATACAAAACTATATGGTTTTTGACCATTAACAACTATTAATTTTTCAAAACCGTAAAAAAGAAATTTAACTGGACATAGACTTTTCATTAGGTAATGGTTATTGGAGAAAACAGGATACAAATTGGGGTGTGCAGGGCAACTGGCACATTTTATACCTTTAGGGTAATGGAGAAAATATTGTGGTGTCAACGCTAAGACTCGAATCCCAGCTGATGGTCATANTCATTTACACCTGAAAAAAATAGCCAAAAAGCACAATTTTTGTAACTGGGCGGGGCTACCCGACACATTTTGAAAAGAGCTGAAAAACACGTTTTTTTAAATTTCTTTTTTTTTAAGTTTAACTATTCTTTTTTTGGTTTATTCTTTTTGCATTATTTAATTAGATGATAAAGCAATAGAAACATACAAAAAAATTTATTATTACTCAGTATTATACAGAAATATAAGCAATACTCCTTAAGTGAGCGGGGCTACCCGACTCTCCCCTAAATGTTTTCATTTTATAGCTAAAATCTCTCACTTATGATAATAGTGTGACATCATTGGGATAGAGATGAAATTAAATATCTCAAGAACAATGACAGTCTGCCGTAAAATAATTTCTATTTTTTAAAAGTCACGATTGAATAGTTAACTACTAAATAAATGTGCACTTTTTGAAAAAAAAAACCCAGTTATTATATCTTATTATGGTTTAATTAAAATAAGATAAATCTTTATTACTTTGAGGAAAGTTGATATAGAGTTTAACCGTAAGTGGCATTTAATATTCGTAAACTGTTAGAATTTTCATTCTAAAATCATGATAAAATCACCGGCAAGAGTCTGTTTAGTGTAAAGAACATTTTTACTTCGATGGTTTTGAAACCATTTACAGCGAGTAAGGTTATAAAACCGTGAATACAAAACTATACGGTTTTTGACCATTTACAACTGTTAATTTTTCAAAACCGTACAAAAGAAATTTAACTGGACATAGACTTTTCATTAGGTAATGGGTATTGGAGAAAACAGGATACAAATTGGGGTGTGCAGGGCAACTGGCACATTTTATACCTTTAGGGTAATGGAGAAAATATTGTGGTGTCAACGCTAAGACTCGAATCCCAGCTTTGATGGTCAAAAGGCTGACAGATTAGACCTCTCAGCTGTAATGTGTACGCAGCTGTAAGGAACTAAGTGGCTTCCTTAGGTAGACTTAGTTTGCGCTATAAAATTCTAGTTGTTTAACCGTATAATTCGATAGCAGTTAATAGACGGTTTTTTCAGAGTTAACTGTTTGTATGGTTATTTGACTGTTTTGTTCGAATATGGTAAAATAACATCCATTTAAATTGTTTTTAACCCTTTTTTTCGTAGAAATTTCCAACAGTGAAGAGTTTAAATTTTTAATTAGCTATAGTCATTACTCGATTAATATGACATCTACTCCTTCTCAATTTATTTGATTTAGTTCGAATATTTTTTAGTCATTATTTAATATTTTCCGTATTAATAAATCAGTTCTATTTCTAAAGTAAAGTACTATTAAGTTTTAACATTTGAATTTTTAGATATTACTATTGTTTGGAGAGTTTCTTTTCCTTAACAGCATGTAGTGCTTATTTTTTTAAGTGTTTTTCTCATGAATTGTTCTGTAAAGTTTAGTATTCACACACACACGCGTAAATATTTTGTTCAGATAAATCATTACAGTTGACATGCTTCATTTTAAGCATGCAATTTCCTTAGAATGCTATTTTTATAACTCAGTAAACTCTCTAAGTATATAAAAGAGCATATAATTATATGTTAACTATTCTAAGGTACGCCATAATTGTGCACCCAATTCCTTTCTGAGTTATTTATTTTTGAATTTAAACTATTTAATTAGTGGAATTATATAATTATTCTACAAGTGATTGGAATATCTTTCCAATTTTACATCAGTAGTTTACAATAAAACTTAGTTTTGATGAAATGTTCTCTTAAGAATGTTTAGAAAAAACAAGATGAATAAAAAATTATTCACGAAAATAAAAGAGAATGGTCAATGGGCATGTATACAGTAAATAAATATGAATAATTTTTTTTTCGTTTAAAAGAAACATTCCTGATTTGTTTAAATATATTTAATAAAATAAAGTTTCTGTTAAACTGCTTAATCATATTTTACTATCAAAAAATGTATAATGCTTTGAGTCATAAAATTAATAAATAATATACCATACTGTTACCATAACCTGAGTTGATGCTACTTAAAAATGAGGTGAATAGAACAAAAGGAAAAAAAAATCAAGTAACCTGTATCCTATTTAATTAATTTTAAAATAATTTTTTTACAGTATGATGTAAAAATGCATATTTTTTAAGGTTTTCCCTTATTTTAGAACATTTTGATTTACCCTTAGTACATGGGGGGAAATCTTGGTTAAGGCATTGTTTTGGATAAAAATGCAATTTTTAGTAAAGAAAAAAGAACTATAAATCTGGTCAATAAGTCCAAAATATACTGTATTTAAACTATTTGTTTGGTATTTTTTTTTCATTCTAATGATAGATGTTTATCAGAAATTCTTGGTTTTCAAAATTATAGTTCCTTTTACGTCACATTTATTAAAAGATGCAAAACTTAAAAGTAAAATTAACCGAACAAATGGTTTGAATTCCCTGCTCTAAGGTATTATAAAATTACAAAAGTTTATCACGTTCATCTAATTTTATCCCTTATTGAAAAATTTAATTTTATTGTTCATTTTACATAAATCATTGCTTAAGGGCTTTTGAAAAAAAAACTGCTAAGCTTTTAATTGCTCTCATAGAGCCAGAAAAACTAAGTTTTACCACATTCTGGTAGTTTTGACCATATTTTCTTTGTCAGGGTAAGAATTAAGAAATATATTTTCATTATAACTTTAAGACTAATAATTATTTTGACTAATAATTGACTTTAAGACTAATAATTACACTAAGACTTCTGTTATTGCTACCAGTATTCTGTTAAAATTTGAAAATTGATCGCTGTTCCCTTTGTCCATTGTCTCTTTAATTAACCATAATCTGAGATACTTTAGCCTATCGTCATATTACTGAAGCGAGAATATAGCTTAATTTTATTGCTTTCTTTAACATAAAATATAATTAACTTGCCATTAATTTGATCCAACTGATACCATTTTCTGTTCGCAACAATTTAGTTTTATTAAATCTTTAATCATAAAGAAACTGAAATATCATACGCTAAAATACAAAGTATAAAAAACTAAGAAGTATGAAATTTTTATTAAATTATATCTCTGAGATTTTATAAAATTCCATGTTTACTTTAAAACACACATATTTAATTTAATTTCGCCGAAATTTCATAAATATATTGAATCAATATAAGCCTAATAAATTTATTTAAAATCTGATTCTTATATGACTTCAATTTCCCTTTTTAATGTACTACATTGATCAAACCCAGATAAAAATTTTTAACTAAATTTCTCTATGTTTTGAATTTTGTGTGAAATGTTTACTTGGCGGTATCCATACAAGTTGTTTTTATTAATATAATTAAATTTCTGTTGTTTTCTTTGCATAACTTATAAATTTTATTTTTGAAATTATCTTTTATACTTACAATAGAACATGTTTTGGACATCAATTAGACCATGACTGACTAACAAATGATAGCATTTATATCTAGAATCTGTGTTCTAAAATATTTTCACATATTTAAGAAATATTTTATTTAGGAGTATGAACGTGAAAAGTATCTTATAGGTTTTTAAATAGCAAATAGCATGCACCGCTATTTAAGGTTACTTAATACACGTTTCAATGCCAAATTAAGAGCATTTTGTTTAGAAAGTTGTTAATTGCTTAAAAACTTATATTTACAATTACATTTTATTTTTACATGTGTGAAAGTTTACTAAGTTTGCATAATTATGTGCATTAGAAAATACGCGTGTTTCAATTGCACCGCAATGTTGGGTAGTGTAGATCAAAAAAAAATGATAATTAGATTATATTACTCTGGTGTTGTGCAACAGAAAGCTAAAATAACTATACACGTCTGCTCAAAATAATCATTATAGCAAACATGCAAAACGTATTTTTTTATTTTCAACTTTCAGCAAGGAAAATATTATTTAAAACTAGTATTTCAGCAAAGAAAATATTATATGAAAGTAAAAATTCAGCAGATATTTATCTTTTTAAACCACGTGATTCCAACAGTGTGATTAATGAATAACACTGCTTCAACAGTTGAAGAGTTTAGAATAACATACCTTTTTAGAAAAAAAAATCAGTCTTGCACCTTTTTTGCCTAATTCCTCGTCCAAAACTATTCTAGAAAAAGTGGTATAAGCTACTGTGTTGTCTTAACAAACTTACTTCGAATGATGGTATAGTTTTAATAGTGATAGAACTTGATTAAAAGACATGTGGTCATGTATGTACATGCAATCAATGTTAGTTACTCACTTTGAAGAAATCCATTCCATTACAGCAATTCATTCCATTATAGCGTTAGGATGAAGAAAAAAAAAACGCTATTGTGGTAGCGAACTCTATCATTAATATTTCCAATTTTAGAATTTATAAGTAAACTTTCACACGATAGTTGATATTTTTAATTATTTTCATTTTGCAAATTTTTTTTTAATTAATTGAAAAAAATTAGTAATTAGTTGATGAAATGAAAATGTATCTAGTTACGAGTCTTGTTTTTGCTACTGCATGAATAAAAATTATTTTTTAACTAATTAATTTCAATATTTAAACTAAATATAGATTCAAGAATTTATTTCTTATTTTCAAGTTTAAATTTTAAATTATTAAAAATTTAATATTTGAGAGGAAAATTTAAAATTCAACTCTTAATTTAAAATTTAATATTCAACCTCGAAATTAGAAATCACACATCATAAGTTAATTTCATTTTCCGTATTCATTTGCTTTTTATTACCTATTTTTTTATTTCTGGGAATAAGTCATCAATGCTATAATCAATTTCTATTTATAAACTTCTTAATTAAGAGAAATCATCTGGTGCCTTTCTTTAATTCCGCTGCAACTTTCTTAAAGTTTGTGACGCGTGAAATTAATGAAGCAGTCAGCTAGAGTTATTTAGCAGGCTACTTTCTCAGAATATTTTAAAATTAACATTAAAGATCATAAAAGTTAGCCTAGTTAAATTTGTTAAATTAGTAGTACGTCCTTAAAAACGGAGGCAAGTGTGTAAAGAATATTATATCATAATATTGTACGCCCCATTAAGACTGGTGCTCCCAAATAATTGAATATAAAAAACGAAGTTTATGTTTTTGATGAAAAATGAATTGGAATTATCTTATACATTTTATATTCCTGTAAAGTATTTGTATACAACGATGTATAACTTTAATTATGCATTGTATTTAGTTTTAACTAGTTGGAATTATTCTTTACACTTAATATTCCCATAAAGTATCAGTATACAACGATTTATAATTTAAATTATGCATTGAATTTCACTTAAATTTGTTGGAATTATCTTTCACATCTTATATCTCTGAAAAGAATTTGTATACAACGTTATATAACTTAAATTATTAAATGTATTTAATTTTTATTGGTTGATATCATCTTTCACTTTACATTTCAATTTACTTTTTTGTAAAATATTAGTATAGAATGATTTATAACATAAACAATGCATTGTATTTAACTTTAATTAGTATGAATTATCTTTCGCATTTTTTATTCCTGAAAAGTATTTGTATGCAGCAAATATTAGCTTAAAATACGCATTGTATTAAATTTTAATGAGTTGGAATTGAAATGACTCATTTTATATTCCTGTAAAGTATTTGTATATAACGATTTATAGTATAAATAATGAGATGTATTTAATTTTAATCAGACGGAATCATCCTTCACGATTTATGTTTCTGAAAAGTATTTGTATGCAATGACTTTTAAAATAAAATATGCATTGTATTTAATTTTATTTAGTTGACATTTACACTTTCACAATACTGTAAAGTATTTGTGTGCAGTGAACTATAACTTAAATAATGTATGGTATATAATAATTAATTGAAAGCAAAATTTTAAAAAGTAATATTTTGAAAAAGAAAATCTTGAAATATTTTCTATAAAAAAATGTCCATTAATTTGCTCATGACCGTACTTAAAAATAATAGCAATTTTAGTTAATATAATAAGTAATCCCCTACTTTATGTAAATTAAAAAAAATTAACTAATTTAATGGCTGAAAACAAATCAGTTAGAGTATAATATAGGAGCAATAGTTTATAGGTAGCCTTCTTTGTTTAAAAGAATAGTTTAATGTAACATTCTAGACTAACACTAATTAAATTCCCTGTGATGATTAACTAATTAAATAAATTGAGCAAAACAGATGGTTACCAACTAATAATTACTCCACCAGGTACAATAAATGAGAAAAATGGAAAAAAAGAAACATTAATGAATTCCTTTTAATTACATTAGATATGCTAATTATATAGATTTTATCTCTTTAGAGTCTCAATTTTTCTGAATTCAAGACAAAATTGACTTTTAAATACTGTTGCTGTCTAAACAAGCATGACATTGTTTTGTATTTCTTCATGTTTAATCTATAAGTATAAATGAATCGATTGAATAAATAGTTTAAATGAATGCAACTTAGAATACTTTTTACTTTGTATAAGGACTATCTAAAGATAGAAGGTGCATATCCCGATAAAAGTTTTAATACTTTTTTTAATGTGATAAATTTACTAAACGCAAGACTGATAGTTTTCAAGTTATAAGGGTTTTCTACATTATAAATACAATTCTGAAATAGTAATTTTTATATAAAAAAAACTTTACTTTCGAAATATTAGTCTCCTTTTGCTTTATGTTTGGTTGTTGTAGCTGTTGTTGCAGTTAATTTACGTCGCACTAGAGCTGCACAATGGGCTATTGGCGACGGTCTAGGAAACATCCCTGAGGATGATCCGATGACACGCCATCACAATTTCGATCCTCTACAGAGGGGAGGGCAACCCCGCTTCGGTAGCCCGACGACTTGCAAGCGAAGTTGAGCACATTACGGTAGAACAGTTTAACGAGGACCAATACCGCGCACCCTCGGTCCCTACGGAGACTAACCCAAGTGATCACCCACCCGCACACTGACAGCAGCCAGTGATGCTTGACTTCGGTGATCTGCTGGGAACCGTGTCTTAACGATCAGTCCACTGCGGGACGATTCATGTTTGGTGTCATTCAATTAAACAGAACAAAATTCATACGAAACAATACCTCACTTGTCTGTATAACAATAAGACATGCGTAAATAAACTCAAGAACAAAATTGTACTTTCTGTATATAAAGCACTAATAAAATCTTAATTATTAGTTCGATATTATCAGGATTGGCTTCATTCAATTCGGTGCAAGTAGTTGCATATAAAAATATTACTTAAATGTTCCGTTATTACCTGGCAATGCAATGTTTGTACATAACTATGCGCCAAAAGAAGTACTTTCTATAGATGAAAAAGCTTGCAACTTTTGAGCTATCTGTTCTATTAACTTGTCTATAATCTCATCCGATTAAGTTAAAAAATAGACAAGAAAAATACTGCCTTAAATTTGATAGTGATAACAAATGCGTAAACAGGTATAAGTACACTTTTTGTATATAAAACATTTAAAACTTCTATTCTTCTGATCTATCAATTATTCTCTTTTAATTCATCGAGAAAAAATATACAAACAATATTCTACTAATCTCATTTACTTTTTGGCGAGTTACAATACATTACTAGCTTAAAAAAATGTATCGGAAGCAATGCCTCACTTGTTTGTCTAGGAGAAATTCAATTCTCTCCCTCAAATTATCCCCGTATCCCTCACAAAACGGGAAAGGGAACAGAGGAGAGTTGGGGAATTTTCAAATATTATTTATAATATTATCTCTGAGCTTGTTTTGGAGAAATCTTGAAATTAATTTTTCTAACGAAAAAGTCCAATTTCAGTGGACTCATTTTAAGGTGTTTCTATATTTATATTATATTCTATGATACCATTATATATTTATTAATATTTTATTCCATTATATTCTAAACATATTATTGTTGACTTTCTATGCTGCTATGTTGTATGCTATGTTGTTTTCAGTCTCGTTTTTCAAAGACTGGCTGCTTCTAAAATAGATTTTTATATTTTACCCCCCCCCCACTTCAGGTCTTCTCCGTTTAAACATCAATACGAGACATTAAATGCGTCACCCTGGCCAAACTATTAGACACACTATTAGATTCTATGTAAAATCTTAATTATCATCAGGTGATATTATGCAGCATTATCTTTAAGCGGTTGAAACCGGTTTGCACTTGCATCATGTATCAATTGGTGTATCAATTCGTTAACATTGTAATACAGTACGTTAAAAATAAATACGCAATAGGAAGTATATAAACAATCTCTTGAATAAAAACCCATTACATGGTAGTAGCCATTACATGGTCACCTGATAATTAATATTTTACGTAGAATCTCATAGTACGTCTAATAATTCGGGCAGGATCTGTATATATATTAAGGGCAGTGGTTATATGTATGCATCATGTAGACATGTATATCGATATAAATGCATGATCGATAATGCTCCTTATTTATTCAATATCTTGTTAGAAAAATCTTAGTGCTGATATAGCGTTGCCAAAGACATCAAAAGAGAAATATGGAAAACCATTAACTTCTATTTGACATATTTTAACATTAACTAATTACCGGATTAAATTCAGCATGAATAACCATGTTCTAACTACGACTTAATGCTCTGACGTTTAAATAAGCAGACCGGATTAGGAACTTTTCTATGATATTTATGAGAGACGTAAATCTGAAATTCGGTAATTCCTCATCCATGTTGGATTAACTTTTCGTTTAGATCTATGATTCAATCACGCTGCTCCGAATTCTCATTACAGCCACGATTATTAATGTGTTTAGAAATTTTACTGATTTTTCGAACATTAATAACTGGTGTTGCACAATTCTTAAAAAGCTAATCTTAATAATTTATGATTTATATAAATCGATTAAGTTTCAAATCTATTTTGTAATACTAGAATATTAAAATTTATATTTCAAATTAAAAAAAAAATATTTTTATTGATATTTATATTTTTTATTTGTTTTATAACGTGGAAGAATAAAATTATTACATTTATATTCATTCTTTTAGATTCCAGTTATATTTTACTACCTTATTATTGAAAACTATTCCAGTTACAAATATATTAAAAGTTTGCAAACATAGCAAATTGATAATAAATTTGCCTTCAAAAATGACTAAAGATGTATCTAACTTAAAAGAATTATACTAAAAGTATTAGCCTGAATTAAAAAAAATTTTGATGTGTATAAAATTTGTGCTACAAAACAATTTTATAAATAATAAATATATTTAATATAATAATAAATACAATATAAAAAAAATTTGATACAATAAATTTAAATTGAGTTGTTCATCTTGTATAATAATAATGCCTGATATGCGTTCTTTTAAACATTAGTTTTGAATTTATCTCCAAGATTAAGGTAATTAATGGTTCATAGCATCATCGATAGAAAGTTTAATTTTTTAAACATTTTATCATCTAATAGAAGTTCATTTCAATGAATCGCTATTATGATAAATATTTCCTTCATTTAATTTGTGCATGCGTCATAAAAATACATTATATTGTTTTGTACACTATTGCTCAGATAATGTACATCACAATTTAATAACATCTGCATCATCAATTCCATGCTAGTAATAAAAATTTACTGACAGAATGTTTTTTTTAAATGCAAGAGCTTTTAAAAATGCAAATAAATATTGTATTTAAAATTTAATGCATATTAAAGTATAAAAATGAAAATGTTTTGATTCCAGGTTATGTAGAAGTAGCTATTATATTAATGAAATGACTTGTTAAAAACTATTTTTTTTTAAATTTCTCAGTTTGATTTTTAATAATCAAAATAACTGATAAATTTATCTCGTAGTTTGTATATTAATATTATTTATATAAATAATAGTGCATATACTTGATTATTTAGATAATTATATGCAAGAAAATTTATAATTAGCATATTTTTTTTAAGTATAAGATTTTTGCTCTTATTTTTTTAAAAAAAAGATATTGCAAAATTTTGAAAATGAAATTACAGATTTTAGTCACTTTATTTCTACTTTTTGTATTAATAGGTCAAAAGAAAGACATTATAAAGTATATATAACTAGCATTAGTTAAAATAAATTTAACATGCTTTACATCTTTTTCTATCATAAAAAGATAATTGCCATTTTATCTATTCGTGCATTTTCAAATGGACAGAGAAATAATATGACATAAAACCAAATATATAAAAATTATTCAATAATGTTTGGTTGTCATCAAAATGAAATTAACAAAAAAATATATTAGTATTCAATATCTCTTTTAAATACCCGTATAAACTAGATTCTATAGGTTAATAATGTAAAATTTTCTAGTAATATTTATGTATCATTATTCCCTCTTAATTTTATTTGTTTTTTTAATATTTATGATTTTGATTATAATTACAATTTAAAAGTAAAAGTAATGTTTCCTAATTATAAAGACCTTATATAATACGATATGAGGTAAAAGTTTGTGAAGCACATAATTAATTAAGCTTTTATAAATATTAAACGGTAAATAAGTTTATTTACTTTTTAAAATAATTCTATTTACCCTTATAATAGACTTTATTTAGAACTGTTCAGTCAACGCATTCAAAGAATACCAAATAAGTATATAAAATTGTTGATCAAGCATTAAATTTTTTGTATTATTGCCAAATAATTACTTTGGATACTAATATTCAACGAGTTTTTATAGTAACCAAACATTAGATAAAAGAGTTTGAAAAAAAATGTTATGAAGTTGCCATGGTAACCAACCAAAACTGTTTTTAAATTTTGCATCTAGATGGAATATGGAACTAAATCTACATTAATAAAAGGAAAAAGTATAATTTAATTTGAATAATTGAACAATTTAAATTTTGATGTAACAAGTAACAGATATGATTTTGAAGCAATCTAAGGGATTGCTATCCAAAACAAGCAGTATATTTTGCCCTCTTATTAATTTGTTAAAATTTATAATTCTATTTTATTAATTATGTAATATGTTTAAAAAGTCGATTCTATTTTATAGAAACCTGTTACTATATCTCTTGTGAGATATGTCCTATATCAAGAATCCGAAAAATCATCAATTGTTGCACATTGTTGAAATCTTGTACAGAAATTCAATTTCAAAAATGCCAAAAATATTTCCACTCCAGTCTCATTAGCTCATCTTGATGTCCTGGAATCTTTTTTAATTCAAATGAATGCTGATTCCCTTGCTAATGACATTAGTTCCTCCTTATCTCTCCATAGCGATTGGAAATGCTCTTTGTCTGGATTTGTCCCTCTCAACTGCAGTGGTTTTTTTGCTTATTTTTTTTAAATTCTCTTTCGGTTACTGAGGTTTTTCTAGCTCTGTTTCTCACTTTTATTTTCCTTTTTTCATTGGCAATTTTACGTGTTATATTTCAAATCAGTTACACGTTTCGTCTCATTCACATCTGACAAGCCTTGAAAATGGGCACTTACTTTTGAGTGTTTGAAACCTGTCGACTGTTATTTCTAGTCTACATATTTTTGAAGCGAATTCAGTTTTCAATCAAGAAAAATCAACAAATGAGTAGAAAAAACCAATCTTCAATCAGCAATCATTTAAAATATATTAGACCAAGGAATCGTAACGTTATACGAACTTTTGAATAAACTTTTGGGCTTCAACGATACTGAAGTCAGTAATGTGCACAATACTAAGAAAACCTTTGATGTACAAAAGCCCTTAATTTAGCACTTTAACAGATCACCCTAGTTAATCAGCAGATTAGCTATGTGATGCACAAAGCCCTTAATTTAGCACTTTAACAGATCACCCTAGTTAATCACCAGATGAGCTAGGTGATGCACAAAGCCCTTAATTTAGCACTTTAACAGATCACTCTAGTTAATCAGCAGATTAGCTAGGTGATGCACAAAGCCCTTAATTTAACACTTTAACAGATCACTCTAGTTAATCAGCAGATTAGCTAGGTGATGCGCAAATTAACGGTTTTTGAGCTTTAGCTGTAACATTTAGCCATTATCACCGGTTTTAATTTTTATTCTTGCATTTGTTACATTGTAAGACAATAAACAATACCCAACTTCACCCTAACCACTCTATTTATTAATTAAATAAGAACATTGTTGGAATGACTGTTAGACGAATAAAACTTACATCTTTTATGCAATATTTGTATTCCGTGAAAGGTCATTTTAATCCGAATCTACCCAAACTCATTTTAATCAAATTTGAGCTATAAAAGCAGATTTTCCATTAAAGACGTGGTAAGAGGATTATAAAAGTTTAGAGTTGCGAAACTTGAATTTGCATATCATAAATTTTGATTCACCCGCAAAGGTGGTATTAAAGACATATTACTTAATGGTTTCTTCGTGAAACTTTCATTAAAGTTACACTTTTAGTACTTAATTCAGCTTTTAATTTAATATTTTTAACGTAATTTGATAAACTTTAAAAATTATAAAACATCCAGGAGGCTACAGGAAAATTTTTCAAATTTGTCATTAAATTATCCACCCAAAAAGTGGTACCCGAAATATTTTTCACTAATCTTGACTAAATTTAGATGCACAAGATGTTTTTTAATGGCTATTTTGTAAACGTTTTTTGGAATCATTTTCAAATGTTAAATAAAAAAAGTTAACCATTATAGGTCGCAAATTATATTCAATAGAGGAAATAAAGGAAGTAGGATTGAAAAGCAAAAACAAAAACTAAAACATATTGATTGCACGAGGAAACTTCTAGTAATCATCTCATTGTTATAAATTTACTAATCTCGATCACTATGTCTGATTATTTTACATATTGTTTATTTTTTACCTCGTCCCGCCCAATTTAGGGCACACGAGGGTAGAACAAACATTCTACAGACAAAACATACATAAAACATGAAAAATTATAATAGCAACAAATATATAGACATATAAAGAATAAATTAACATAGACANGATTATCATCCATTGGCAATGAGCTCTTTTCGATTTTGTCAAGCCTTCTAGTTATATCGTTTAGCTTATCATCGATACAATTCATGATTGCTGCGGGAGTATTAGCGTTAGGATTTTCTGCATCGAGTTTGTGGGAGATGCTGTTTAGTTTCTCATCGATGGATATTAAATGCTTTGTGGGAATAGTGACGTTAGGAGTTTCATGTCCAATAGTGAGTTGTTTGAGCCGCTCAATCGCTTTCATACAAGCCGTTCTTGGCTCCTGAGGGAGAATAATTTTCTTTTGCGTACTATAATTGATGTTTCTTTCTAATAGTTTAAATAATTCTTCAATTTCTGACTTCGGTGTTGGTAAACTTGTATTTTGGTTATTGGTAGATGATAAGGGTCCTGGAGTGGTGTCATCGTTGAGTTCAGTTACTATATGATCATCTGCTGGTGTTAAGTCAATGATGACAGATGGTGAGAACTGTATATCATATCTTGTTGCGCTTTGTAAAAGTCTAGTCTGGGATCTTGTATTATTTGCAGGTGTGGAGCATACAAAATTGTTGAAAATTTGATTGTCCATTTTGATTGATAAACGAAGAAAACAGTAAAGGAAAGTAAAAAAAAAACGAAAAAGGGTAGAGTAGGAGTGAATAAGTTTAAGATTAAGAAAATAATGGGTGGCGATGGTGAGTCCCTCCCGACCTCCAAAAGAGGTCTACATCATGAGCATACAAGAGATGTTAGTAGTGTTTTTAAAGAGATTGATGTTCCGTAAGATTTAGGCAAAGGGATATAGTCACCGTCTGTAAGTGAGAAGTTCAGAGTGAATAGGACCGAAAATGTTAGAACAATGACATAATTATCATTGTGCATAACATGAATAAATATTTAAAGGAAACGTAAAAACAGGAAAGGGACCAGTGGTCGGAGCGAGCATCGAAAAATTTGTATGACAATTATAACTAAATATGATGGGGTATGGTCATAAAGTATAGGCCTTAAGATATGTAAAACACTATAAATAACATTGTTCTAAGTAAGGTGGAGAAGAAATGAGCAGAGACAATATAACCGGAATTTTAATGAAACACATGTTTTAAAAATAAAGAGGAATAAAAAAATAATAAATAAAAAATAAAAAAAAACTATTATGTGTAGATTGGTACTTATAGCATCACCTAAACCTATGTGAAGCATAAAAATAGTAAATGTAAAAAATGTAAACACTGACTGTAATGTTGGTATATGACAACATTAAATTTAGATTATAACAAAAGAGTTCGGAGAATATAAATATTCAATTATTAAATAGATGGATAAAGAGTGATGTGAAGCACTTAATTGTATTTGCCTTCATGAAGTTTGTTTTGATTTTGCAATGGGGATTGGAACGGTAATTATATTGAAAAGTGGATCACCTTTGAAAAAGATATAAAATCACAGGGTGGGTTAAAATTAAAGAGAGAGATGTCGTTAAGTTAACAACAGTTGGGAAAAACATATATAAGATTTAGAATAAAGAAGAAAAAAATAACAAGTATACTAAGTCAGTGCTTACAATTTAGCGATCATTAACACAGCAAAAGCCTATATTTAAAATGACATATATTAAAAAGATAACTGTAAATAATGTGCTATGTCGCCAGAAGTTAAGGAAAATAAATGATTTAGATTCGCAATCGCATGGGCAAAAGTAAGGTAAAAATAAAAAATAAAAATGAACATGAATAAGTAGTAAATTGTTGGCCCGAAATTAGAGATAGAAGGTTACTCTAATAATAAAACATGATGAAATGGTGGTCCAGTATCTAAGCCTAAATCCATGGAACATCAGATTTTAAAAGCTCATAAATGAAAAAACAGACCTCTCCAGAGAACGAAAAAGACTCACCGGAGTTGCCTTGCAATATTACATGATGTTTTTATAAGACTTTATGTAATAAAAGTGGGTAATTATTTGTTTTAGGGAAAAAAAACTTTTAGTCGTTATCTCAGCGTTGAAGATTATTTTACATATGCAGGATTTTCTTTAACGATTGGTATGAAAACATTGTTGGAATCCTTGTTAAAATTAAAAAAGAAATTTCTACGCATTATAGGCCGTAAAATATATTTGAGGAAGAGACAAAGGAAGTTTGGTTTAGAAATTAACCAGTTTGATTGCCAGAGAAAATTGCTAGTAACAATTTCGAACTTCTATTTCTTTCTATAATTAAATAGATTTTGGTGTTTTTCATTCTGCCTTTCCCAAAATTGGTTAGATTTCAACAAAATGTTGTTCTTTTTTCCCTCTAAGGACATAAGTGTATCTCAACTCCAAAAATGCTGGCAAACGAGATGAAAAATTGCACATTCTGTAAATAAACACATTTGCCCCATGTCAGTTTTGAGTTCACGTCTTAACAAGTCACTTTAAATTCTACATTCCTACAAAAAAAAAGAGAGAGAGAGAGAGGGAGAATCGTGTTTAAGTACGCTCAACAACCTCTCCAGGTTTTGTCTCATAATCATTTAGTCTGAGTTCCCTTTCATGGGGTCGAATTGATCATTTTCATCACTTCAAAAATGCTCACTAGACCTTAGGACACTTCACTGTACTGCAGATGATTGAAGCTGCCAACGAAACATTAATGGTTGTCACTTTTGACTATTCACGTGTGATCTATTTTGGTGGAACGCTGAAGCATGAAGATTCTATTTTAGGTAGCTTTTAGCCTCCAACTTCTTTTACTCTTACTACTTATGACGGAATATAAAATATTAGTTTTCAAATAAAGCCATCTTTTACTCAAGAAAAATTGCGCATCCAAGAAATTCAGTAGCCATTAAAAAAAAATTCATTTCAAACAATTCATTAATCAATTCATTAACTGTCCGTCTGCACATGTCAAATTCTCCACTAATGATGACAGAAGTAAATTGTCCCCTGACTCCATCTACTGTGGGTTTTCAAGATAAGTTTACTCACAAGATCATGGAATATAATAATTATGTAGTTTTGAAGACAAACTCGAGGTGCTTTTGTAATTGATGAAGGATTTTGTATCTCTTGGAAGATCTCGATGTAATCTGGTTAATGTCGAATTATATTTTCCATTCTACAGGTCTGTGGCTTCAAATGATCGATGTTACCAAAATCGAGGTTCATTCATAGAAGATACATTTTCGGGATTTTCCATTAAAATAGTTAGCAGTTTCAGCATACATCTATAAAACAATCCTCAACCGGTTATCTTATTTTTTATAAGTCATTAATTTTTGTCTTGTGTAATAGCCTAACTTGTACATACAGGTACCTGTAGTATGGCACTTCTTATTTGTACAAATTCAGCTTTGGCCTAACCAGGCTTTGACTTTTTACCAAAGTTTTGACATTAAATTTCTGTGTTTTATTCGTAAAATGAATTGATTTTTGCACAAGTTAAGCTCTTATTGTATTTGTAAACTTTTGGTTAGAGATGGAAGTTTTTATCAATTTAAAAGAGTTGCATGCGTTTTTCCATCATTGTGCTTACGTAATTTTAAATGTACAAAATATGATATTTGTAACTTAAAGTGGTTCTCTTTATTTGGTTTTCCCGCTCTGCTTATGGTGCTTCATTGGTTCGTGCGTACAATGCCATAAGGGTGAGCTTATTAGTTTAATAAAAAAATCCCATATTTAAGCTAATTCTTTTAGGTTAGATTGAATATCGCTTTGTTTTTCGTCTTAGTTTACTTGGAGCAGCTTGTCTTTCCGTTCATAGTGTCATAGGTTTAGGGTGGTCCAGTTGGATTGAAATTTAAATCAAATTGCTCTCTCATATTTGAAGTTTGAAGGTAACAAGACCCTTACAAACCTATACAAGTAGATTCAACTGTGATTAATAGAAAATAGAGACATTGATAAAAAATTAGGCTAAAACAAGTAGGAGTAATCAAGGGATTGGCCGTCCCGTGATTAGTTAGTGACGGGTTTTCGTTTTTCTTATGTTTGCAACCTTGAATGGGATGAAGTCCACATTTTTCACGATTGGTGTTGAAAAATCCGGTAAAAAATCACAAGCTTTCCACATGAGACATTTAAATTTTGGCCTTTTCCCCAGAAATTTTTAAAGCTAAGTACTCGCAATTTCCACTACATGCCAGACAGCGCTGCACACGAACAAGACATAGTATGAAAGAACATGCCAGGTTGATTATAAAATTTTTTGTATGCTTACCTTGATATAGGCTATTGGTTACAGACTCTCGTCGCTGTCTTACCTCAAAGGTTATTTAGAACTTTATACTATTTTATATTAACAATAATATAAAATAGCATCATTATAGTATCATTAACCATTATCTCTTTATTCAAAAAGTTATTGCAGTTGAAGTGTCATGTAATACCTGGATATATAACGAAATTTTTTTCTTTCAATTACTTCGAATATTCATCAAAAAATTCAAATATAATTAGTAAATAAAATTAAAAATATTTGAAATACTAATTTCTTTCCTGAAGATTTTTGGACTACAATAGGTTATTCAGAGTGCGAATCTAACCTCCCAAAAGTTTAAGTCGGAAAAGTACATCCTTAAAAGTAAAAGTAAAAGTAAATCCTTACAGTTGTACTGTTAACGAAGTTAACATTTAACTCAAGGAGTTAAATTTTTCACTCTTTAGTTTAACAAGACAAAATTTACTTGTCGGGTTTAAATATTGTTACAAACCACCTTATTTTCCCCCTATAGTTTGCTGTGGACTAACATTAAAAATGGTAAACATGAGTTTTGGATTTTAGGAAGGAAATTTAAACATGGACAAAGATAAATAGCAGAAAATCAGGAATCTATGTAATCATTTGTGTTTAACATCGCAGGTTTTTAAGATTTTTTTTTTTTTTTGAGCAAAACTAGAGTTTATGAATTTGGAAAAGAAGTCAATCATTAGGTTTGATTTCAAAGAATGTAAGTGTGTTTTATTATGAGAGTGGGTATGAAGTAAGGTTTATGTTCACTTTACTAATATGGTCTATAAATGAATTTGTTGAAGTTTTAAAAGTAGTTTAAATTTTTCGAAATGTGGGAAGCATCAATTTTTATCCGGCTTTTAGAATTTAGTAGACCAATGGAGCTACAATGACACCCGGTGGCTGAGTGGTAGCGCTTCGTGGTCCCGTGCCACAGGTCCTGGGCTCGATCCTCGGGCCGGGCAAGGTTGACTCAGCCTTTCATCCCTTCAGTGGGTCTATAAATGAGTACCAAGCATACTTGGGAGCTTAACATTGGGGGTTCCGCGTTTGACTGACCTACTAACCGGAACATCTGCGCCTGCACCCCAGAGCCCAAGGTCAAGAAAACTGAGATGGGCACAGTAGGCCATGGCCCTCTATGGGCTGTCGTGCCGCTGAGTTTTAGAGTTTTATAGAGCTACAATACCTTTAGAGTTTCATGCTCTAAATGAATTAGCATACGAATGGTGAAGATCAGTTTCTCTGGATAAAGTGACTAGTGCATTTTCTAATTTTAAGTGTTGGGCATCCTGATGGTAAGACACCAAGTAAACTTATTCTGAAGTGAATTTTTCAAGTCATCCCTTCCTTTGTCCAATTCTTTTCCTAGAGTTTTTTTTTATAAGGTCAAAACCGATAATTTGAAAATATTTTCTGCACGTTGCAAATTTTAAGATTGTTTACTATGTCCCTGTATTAAAATATTGAATAAATTAAGTTTGAAACTAAGCACAAATAAAAATATTAAGGGATGCTCAAAGAGGATGTTACGAAGCATTTTATTAAAGATGAGAAATGGCAAACTCAACATTACTTTATAAACTAATATGTAATTGCACAAAATCTATGTCTGATTAAAATGTATTCCGGGGAAAAATTTAGGAAGTTCGCTAATATTCTACAAGTTTGTGTCCAGACCCTTTGTGACCTCAACTTATACCAATGAAAAGACTAAATATAAACACATTTGAAAAAATTAATATAAAAGAATCGTACAATTAAAAGTACACAGGCAGTACATTCCTATTTACCATTTTCTTTTATTAACGTTTCATATAAATTACAAATGGATTACCCATAGTTTCATTTTAACATTTTGCATAAATTATACAATTTTCATCCTACTTACAAACACGTTTCATTTATAATTTCAAATACAGATATTTTTCCACCAAGTCTGTATAATATTTTACGTACAGTGTTTTGTTTTTATGAATTTGATTTAAAATGTTTAACACAAACTGCATACAACTTTCATTCTACTTAATACTTACATTACCATCGATTAAAAGGCATCAGGAATTTTGTACAAAATTATGCAGGCAAAAAATTAAGTAGTTTTTTTAAATTGTGAACTATAATATTTTATTTAATATAATTTCCGCTCTAACATTTAGTGTTAGACTAATTATTTGAATTAAAATTCCTTTAATGTTAAATATTAAAAATAGTTAAGCATCTTATAAATGGCATGGAATTTTACATGAAATTCTCAAAAATGAAGGTTACCAATAAAGACTACAATATTACTTTTAATTTTAGTTTAAATATTAAAATTTTTATTTGTTAGTTTAGTCTTTTTACAAATATTTTGAAATTTAGATCCATCTCTAGACAAACTGACAAAATTTTCAATTGCAGTTCAAGTTATTTTGGATTCTAGAAAAGAAATTTCATAAATTTAGAAAATCTAAGAGGGTACATTTCATATCTTCTTTTTAAGTGAATGTACTTTGATTTAGACGAGCATAAAGACATACTCAATACTTTAATACTGAAGTCTAGCATTCATCTAAATCTTTATTTGCGATGAGCAAGATTATTATAGTTAATTATAAAATTTGTTTTATAATCTGAATTAAAATAGATCAGCGAGCTTTCAAGTTCGACCGACAATTTTTGCCATAAACATAATTTTCATGCCAACGAGTTCAACAAGTACTTGTATATTTTAGTCTGGAATTATTACAGGTAGTAATATTTCAATATAATACGAGGACACTTGTCCACTACAGAAGTTCACACGAGTGAATCGATTAGTTCCGAAACGTCTGGACGTGTGTGAAGCACGACGCGAAAGCAGAACGGCCGTTTACCACTTACACTTGTCTTCCATACTCGTTCGAACGTCCTGGAACTACCGATACACACTTGCACACTTTTGTACAGCGGATAAATGTCCTTGTATTGTATAGATCTGCAATATCATCGGACTGTAAGAACTGGTGGTAGTCCCTTTAATGGATGATGCCTATTAGATTAGTGGACTCCAAGGTTACAAAGGCTAAACTTAAATCCTTTGGATATTCCGAATTTATAAGAGAGGATCGCATTTTTAACGATTTTCCAGCCATTTGTGATTTTAGTTTAATTCACTTCAGCAGTTTCGTTCTTAGAGTTTTTCCCATCTGATTTTGTCCCAGAGTCTACGTTTTCAATTTATTTCATCGATTTTTTCAGTCGATTAACGGATGCAGAAATTTCACTTCCCGCCTAAAAATCTTTAGTTTTTTAAAAATTCTAAATTATTACACGATAAAAAATATTAATCATATACGGATTTTTAAAAGTTTACTTTTAAAAATCCGTATATGATTTTTTCCAATTTTAATAGAATATTAGGGGAACCGACTAGATTTAAAATAGCTCTATTCTTATTTTAAAAATGGTACACCAATTTACGGGTTAACTTTAAAAGTTTTAAAAATTAAGTTTAAATTATTTCCTTAACTGCTCCGTTATTTAAAACTAACGCAACTTGAACTGCAAGAAATTTAGACTGTTCAAAAAGAAAACTGTAAAAAATTTGATCAAATTACAGATATACAACTCTTTTAAAACTTTCCCTTCTTTACATTTGCAATATTAAATCGCAACTTAAGCTTACAACTTTCAGGACTTTAAAATTATACAAACAATTTCAGAGTGCAAGTGTAAATTATATTAGCATATTAAAATCTTACTTAACAATTTTAACCTATACTGTCGCAACACACTTAATTATGCATGCTTTGTTAGCCATAACTCGCTACTTTTCAAAGGGTATAAATCATATACTTATCTTAAACTTTTATTTAATGAAACATTGTATAGCTCTAAAACATATTTCAAATTAGAATTTAGAATATTGTTTCCAATAAAAACTGAAAACAAAGAAATATAAAAGAAAACTTTACCTCGTAAAATGTTTTGGCATTTCTCTTCAAACTGCAGATTTAAGTTTGCACACATTTTTCGTCAAATTTTCAAAAACTTGCTCACCTCTGCAGTCGTGGGTTTCTTTTGAAAACTCCAATTTAACGGAAAGTAAAGCTTCTATGAAAAACATTGAAAGCGCAACAGAAATCTTATATTTAAATCTATTTAAATTGTTCGAAGGTTGACGCTAAGTTACTAACTTAATGTCTAATACTAACGTCTATCACCAATCCTTAGATAAAATCTTTTTGAAATAAAGTCAACTATACATATATGCCAATGACTTGTTCATACTATGAACATACTTTAGGGAACCCGTCTTCATTCACGTAATGGATGTATATCTTCTAAAAATTTAACTCTTCAGAGAACAGACATTATGTAATAATTGCTGATCTGACTACTTATGGAGATATTTTAGGCAAGCGACGGAGAAAACTAAGTACATGTTTAGCTTTACAAAGAGCTGTATTGTAAATATCACTCAAATTAAAACTTCTGATTACTTAGTTTTCATATAGATGTGTTTGTCTACTATGGTAGGAAGAGTATGGAACATTCAAAGTGTATTGAAATTACGTAATATTAAGTTTGTGAAGTCTTTGCACAAAGTTTAAAAAATATTATCGAATAGCTTAGTTTCCGAAAAACTATTAAAGTAAATTGAAATATTATCTACGATGTTTAATGCTTATAGTAGACTTCTCACGGAATACGAACACTTCAAATGCAACCGAGTGCACAAGTGAAGCTAGAAGTTCCGAAACACCTAAACGAGAATGAAACACAGCGAGGATGCAGAACGACCGTCTACCACAGCCTCGTCGTGCTCATTCTTGCCCAGGCGTAGCGGAACTCTTCGTTCCACTTATATTCACTTGTTGCAGATTAAGTGTTCCTAAAGTGTACGAACAACTATTGATTTAAATTTAAGTAATTAGACTGAAAACTATTTAAGCGTAAACCAAAAATCTTTAGATGGCAAAATGTGAATTCAATATTTCGGCTTAAATGCGCAATTATTCGAAACTATTGATGACTAAAAATTTGTTGTGCACGAAATTTTCTATAAAAACTCTCGTCAAGTCATATAATGCTACGTTAAAGTTGATAAGTTAAATTCCCCTAGAAGCCTGCGAACAAAGGGATTGTACGAAATTTTTCTATTAAGGCATAATTGTTTGGGAGACCTATTTTGTCAGTTTTGATGTACAATAAAATTAACTCAGCAAAAGAAAATTTAAAAAGTTTCCACGGTACGAATTTAAACTTACTTAATTGGAATAACTGCTTAGGATTTCTGATTAACCGTTTATGTGAAATAGGTGAAAACCCAAGCTTTGATTATATACTTTTAAATCTACACTTCATTAAATTTAGGTTTTTATACTGTATTATGCCTACTTTTGATAAGTCTACCACTTTAAGTGTAGTAAGTCTTTAAAATGGGCGTTTATTTTTGATAGTTCGAAACAAGTTACAACATTTTTGAAAAAGTGATTTTTTTTTGCATCACGAAATCTAATCACGTAGTTAATCGAATTTGTTTTAAGTTTTAGAGTAAAAATTTTGTTATCAACTTGAAAATTATTCGAATGGCTTCACAGTTTTAAAAAAGTGCAATTTTTGATTTGCCTACAATAACACAAAACACGTCACAAGAGTTTTCAGTAAAACACATTTGAAAAATTAGAAATTCCAAAATATTAGGAATTTATGAAAGTTATATAAGGAAAGTTATATTAGGAAATTATGAGAGTTTATATAAGGGAGAAATTTATTAAAGACAAAATTAAAAATTGCTAAAAAATAATCACGTAATTCAAAAAATATTTTGAATTCCGATAGATTACTCTAAATCATTTATGTCTTATATAGCTATCGAGTCAATAAATTAGTGTTGGATTAAGGTTATATGTTAGTTGTAAGTTAGTAATTAGGGATCGACTCGGCAGAAATATAAGTTTTAAATTTGACTTGTTAACGAGTTCGATAATTTATAGAATTTAAAATTGAAGTTTTGTTTGAAACTAAATTTTGGTTAAAAAATGAAGAAAGTGGTAAACATTTTATTACTAGACAATTTAACTTAAGGAAAGCAGTGAATGCTCTTTTAAATGAGCGCAAATTCCGATTTTATAGTTTACTGAGCAGGAATCTACAGATAAAATTTCGGTTGTGATACCCCTAATACTATATAAATACTATATTTACTAAAAAAGGGAATACAAGGCGGCACGGTACCAAAAAATAAATAACTGTTATTTTAAATTAAAAAGCTTAAAATACAAAAGATAATGAAGGAAATAACATGAAATAATACTTTTTGAAGAGAAATTCTTTTAAAAAGTCAGTAGTTAGTGTAATATTTAAAAAAAATTGAAATTTTCTAAACTTTTTAAAAACCCTAAGGCTTTTTCAAAAATAGACTTATTTAAAAATTTTTTTTTTGAAAATGTTAATTAAACATATTAACATAAAAATTTGTATGGAATAGTAAATATATGTGATAGTTATTTATTTAGAATTTTTTTTTTCAATTTAGTACCAAAAAAATGCAAAAAAGTAACATTTTTTGACTTTAAGAATCATTTAAAAAAATTCTTTTAATCACAAAGCTTATTCCATACAAATTTTTAAAGAACATATATCTCAAAACACTCATAAAAAATTTTAGAGCTCTGAGTCATTTTTTAAAAAAGCCTTAGCATTTTGAATGCATTGAAATACCCCAAAATAGAAAGCTGAGAAAAAGGCATTTAAAGTTTTGAAACAAGAAAAAAATTTATTTAGAGAAATTGCATGCACAACTTGTATGCAAATAATTATTTAACCATATATTTAAAAGTACAAAAAACAAATTTGGAAGCTTAGAGTCTATTTATAACAAAGTTTTAGTAGTTTTTGCATACAATATAGTACCATAAAACTAAGAGTCGAAAAAATGATATTACTTCATTACAAGCAAGAAAACTATTTAACATATTTTTACTCAAATTTTTTTAGATTATACTTGATATCAGTTGTTAACAAAAATTCAATGTTTTAAATCAAATATAATAAAACTAAAAATTTGAATTTTTAAATAAGTTTAATGTGTCTTAAAAATTATACTAAAATAAAATCAGATATTCACACAATTCACATAAATATTTTCGTAGCTTTATCCAGAAAAAATATGAACTAGCAAGGAAAATTTTATATAATCTAATTATTAAGATATATTTTATGATTTGTCAACAATTAAAGTATGTTATTTTTCTTAATTCCATTCATAAAAATGAATAAATAAAACACAAATTGGTGAATAGATCGCGACAGTTTTTCTCTCCAACGTTTCAGAGCACTTTGTTGATATGCAGTGCATGCTCGTTTTCTGCGTGGCATTTTAAAAAATATAAAACAAAAAGCAACAAATAAAAATATAACTAACTATTTAACAAAAAAATAACGAAGCGATAACAAAAAAGTATTCAAATATGGCCTTGAAAAAGACCGTTGTTGTAAAAAAACGTTGATAACCAGCTAGAAGCACTCTAAAAAAAAAAAAAAAAATCAATTAGATGTGTACACAGCATATGAAAAATATCTCTTGGTAACTTGCTTTAGCTTACAGCTTTTATCTACTAAAATCAAAATTAATTTATGGCATATTTTTGTTGCTAAAAACGCATGCATTGAATGTTTGTTTACATTGAGCCACGCCCCCTTTGACAGCTGTGAAGCGACAACAACTATTAAAAAATGTCATAACTTCTTTTAAAATCAAAGTATCGCTCTGAAATTTTGTACACATACTTAAAAATGTTCAATCTTTTAAAAAATGCAATAAAAAAATCGAAATTTTGGTCGAAAATTAAGTACTGTGCCGCATACTTTACATACTTTATTCATTGTGCATAACATACTTTATTCATTGTGCATAACATACTTTATTCATTGTGCATAATAGTTCTTAGAAAAAGCCTTGAACTATAACTTTTTCGTTAGTCTTAAATTTGCAATTTCGTATTTTGCTTTCAGATTTCCAAACTCCTGGATTATGGAGCTTAGTGCAGTT
Source organism: Parasteatoda tepidariorum (assembly GCF_043381705.1). NCBI lineage: Eukaryota > Metazoa > Arthropoda > Arachnida > Araneae > Theridiidae > Parasteatoda > Parasteatoda tepidariorum. The sequence continues at coordinate 30,842,856 of NC_092206.1, read as the reverse complement.
AGAGATTAAAGTAAATAAAATCTGACTGGTTTTTTTCGCAATGTATTTAATTTTTTCTACTCAAAGATTTAAATGCAGCTTTTTTTAATGTATTATTTCATTTTAATAACAAATTACAAATTCAAAACTGGCTGCCCGAGAAGCTGATTTACGAAAACTATTTCATTGACATGCATTTTATGAATTCACTTTAACATATCTTACGTTAGAATTTCTTGTAAATTGTCCCATTGTTAAGTTAAGGGTATCTCCGTAGTTCATAGAATTTTGAAAAGCTTTATTCTCTGGCAATTTGTATGTCAAATATTTTGCTAACGTTTCGCAGTCTGAATTAATGTATTTGTTTGAATTATTAAAAACATTGAATTAAAATATTTCTCGAAAAAGTTTTTTTAAACTGATAAATTTAATATTAAAAAAATCTAAATCTGAATTAACTATTTCTCAAAACCTGCTTCGAACTAACCATTTGAGACTTCCAAGCTACAGTTTGAAGTAAAAACGCCATCTTATCGAAATGTTCTTACGTATCAAAATTTTGTCTACCAGTTTTATCTTAAGGTAAAGGTGCTCAAAGTTAAGGTAAAGGTTAAGGTAAAGGTTAAGGTAAAGGTTAAGGTAAAGGTAAAGGTAAAGGTTAAGGTAAAGGTTAAGGTAAAGGTTAAGGTTAAGGTAAAGGTTAAGGTAAGGTGCTCATGAGTCATGGCTTCCAATGAGCATATAAATAACATTAATTTAATATTAACAATGCATCTACTCTGACACATAACTATTAACATTACAGATGCCACACCACATTAAATTGCTATTTACTTACACAGTTAAATACTAAATAGCTAAGGTACAATTTAAAATTATATAGACGATCTTCAAATTATGAAAGCTCAGGAGGACAACAAGACAACATAAAATTAACCTTCTGTAGAAATCTCGAAACTTATTTGCGCAAAAAGGCATGGCCGTCTCTAAATTTATGGAAAAAAAAGACCTTGAATTTTGACATCTTCAACTTAAGGCAATTAAGACAAGAATGGAGCACCGTCTCGCAGGATAACTGAAATCAAATTTTAAATTTGAGCATAAGGAAATGGCTAAATTTAAACACAGATATTTCAAAGTATTACATTGAGGCATGAAAATAATTTGTAAGTTAAAACAATGAGTTTTAATGTGATATTAGCATGCGTCTGCTTATAACTGCAATAAGTTATAAATCCACGCTACCCCATTTGTGAGCAAGTAACTCACTTCAACTCCATGGACAAAAAGTAGACTAAAATTAGGTTGCAATGCAAAATGGTCAGAAGATTAATTAAAGCGAATATATGAAATTCCTAGTCAGAACGTTCTAGTAGAACTGATGACTATTCTCAAAACACCCCTAGCCATTGTAGTATGGATATTCTTGCCCATCAATGAATCAAAAGGTATCCGACTAAGTGCAAATGATAGAAAACTACGTTTCACGTAAAAGGTCTTTAAAACATAGTATTATTTCTGCACATTTCTTACTGACTTCTTCCGTGCGTGAAGGGGGAATCTTGCAATTGAAATTGGGAAAACTTTGCCACTTAGAATATTTAAATATAAGATGGTTCTTAGGACCGAATGACAATTTGAAGACTCATGACAGCTACTAGAATTTCACAAAGATTTTTAAGGGAGCTATGAGAAAATTTTATTTAGTTACACCCAAGACCAAACTTAAAACACATCACTAACTTAAAATTTCATCTAAAACTAGGCGTAATTTCAGGAGAATGAACAAAAATAATGCACACTTAAAGTTATTTCAATTTACTTAAACTAAGTAAATTAGACATGCATTATCAAAAATATCGCCAGATAGTTTTAACTGTACTGTTAACTGAGGGTTGGCAACTCTTAGACATATTGTAGAAACTTCTAAGTTTAGTTGCGAGTATAAACTATTGATATATGGTATAAAATGTTTAATTACATCTTCTTTCATAAAAGTTTTAAAACACTAGTAGTTTAAACTGTATCCTACAAAAAATAGTTAAACTCAATTTCAATTAAGTAATTATTTTTTAGATAACTTACTAGGACTAATGCCATGCAGATATGAATCAAACTTAGTACATTGTGTCTTAAAAGTTTTTATTGATGCTTTCTCTGTGAAATTAAAGCCATCTAAACAACTTTGAGTTTCTACATCTTATTTGAAATTTAGCTTAGCAATCTTTCTTTTACAAAAGCACAGACATTTAAATGCAAGCATTTTTTCAATGATGAGAAGAACTACTTTTTTACAGTTAAATTTTTAAAAAAATTAATCTGATGTCTTGTACTCTTCAAAATTCCAAAAATTTTGTATTAATACTGTTCTAATGTACGAATTTTAAGTTCCTCGCGTAGTGACAAACTTTTGATAGGTCTAATATGCTCCTATCTAAACTATACTAGTACAAAAAAAGGCAGTATCTTTAAATATAAAACTAGTGTTCAGATTTATTAAAAAATCACAAACACATTTGTAGAAGTTTAAATGCTAGTATGAATTTAATTAAAATCAAATGCAAAGTAAATTAATTAAGAGTTTATCGAGTTGATCAAACAATTTAAAATCTTTGTGGAATAAATTATAGTTTCGTAAATTTAATGAATATCAGCTATGAAAATGACAAAACTTTACTTGAGCTTTCGGAATAACAGACTATCAGAAAAATAACTCACCATAACAAAATGTCACTCTAATCGAAGTTTGAATTTTTCTAAAACCTAATCTAAGAATGTCATACGACATTTTCATAAGATTTGCATAAACAAAAACGTTATTTTTCACTTTATTAACCATCAAAAAGCTAATTTTGAAGCCACTTTTAGAGCTGTAAACATCTTGAAGTTCCTAGTATTAAAAATCTTTGAGGCATATACCTCATACCTTTTCGATGCAATAAACTCTGACTACATAAGGCAGGCCAGACGTGCTTTAAAATATGTATATAAAAGGAATCTGATAGATATGCTCAACGAAATTTCGATAAATTATTTTTCCAACTGCTTTCACATCAGCTGATCTCGGGAGCCTTTTCATTCATTTGAATGCTTATTCTCTAATTCACTAGGCGAGTTCCTCAACATTCCTCTGTAGTGCTCGGAAGATAAACAAATCTTGAATAGCCTCTTAGTACTATATTTTTTAGTTTCTTTTTTGCAATTTTTAGTTTGGCACCTTTGAAATTCCTTTTCGGACAATTTTTTTCATATTCATATTATGTACGAAAATGACGAATGTGTGTCTATTTCAGACAAGTCTTGTTTTTCAACTTTACTTTTAAATAAATAGCTTACATTATCTAACATAATTTTAATTAAAAAGTTTTACTTAACAAAAACATTACTTTTTAGATCGGTTCAGCAGTTTCGTATAAAATCTAACAAAATTGTTTTTTTTTTGATAAGTCTCAGTTAGAATTGGCGACATACACAGTCTTCAAATGAAAGAGCTAAAAGAGGCTTAGACACACCATTACACAAGGAACGCATTGAAGCAATGTCTATCAATTAACAGTGTGATATAAGAACAAATGGAAAGTTCACACGGATAACTCTGGGTTCACGGAATTAAGGTTGCCTAAGGATTAAGACCCTCGAAGGAGATAATAAACGTTGTTAACGAAGAATTTATATCATTCTGTTTGAATGAACTCTTTATCATTCAAATCAACGGGAGTCAATAATAAGTCAAGTTTTAGTAACAGTTTCTAAAAATATTAGTTTTCTTAGTTATGCAGAATAAATAACTAACAATAATAAAAAATACTGCCACAGTTTAACATAGTATGTTAACAGTAAAACTACAGACTCAATAGTTTCAAAATACTGAGACTGTACGCACATACACTTTGCAACCAAAACCTGAGAAGCAATTTTATTTTAAATTATAACGCAAGGGAAACATAATAGATTAGACATCGAAATTTTTTTAGTTTGGAGACGTTTTTGAAATTTAAATATGGTCAAAATTTTAAAATTAGATTTCCACTTGACAAGTAGTAAGATTTTGAGTCTGGAAGAATGCATAAAAAGGAGTAATATCAGATTTAAAATTATTTCAAATAATGAAAAAATTCTTATCGATTCTTTGAAATAGTTCTCTATTTTGAAATTTTAAAAAAGGCCAAACTGGATAATATTTTTACACAGTGATAACAGCCGGAAGTAGTATTAATGATTAAGATAATAATCCTAAAATTAAATTAATGCCTTAATCAAGTGTGATAATGTTAAAAAAAAGTCAACGTTAAACTTTATATTTATACTATCCATAAGAAACCAGGTTTTTAAAAATCCCTTATATCGCATTTATGGACTATCCAAACAATTATTACCAACCATCAATATTTTTTAGGATTTAAAAAAAGCATGAATTTTAACATATGTATAGAGAACACACACATTAAGAAAATATATATTCAGAAATGCTTACTTTATAATTCTTGAAGATGATGAAATAATATTTGTCAAACTAATTATATTATGAAAGGAAGCCAGATTCTTAATTCCGCTAAAGGTACTTATCGTATTCCAAGTATCTGTCTAGCGACGGCTAGCACAGCAATTGGAGCAGAACAAAGTTCTCCACACTCATACTCATATGTTGTATTTATCTTAGCATCAGCCCCGCGAGGGGCTCGTAATTCATCTGAGTGGGAATGTATGATAAATCACCGAAGCGCAATTGAATGGTGAAGAGCTCGCCACACATGGTAGAATGGTAGAAATCATATAAATCTCGGTGCGCTGCCTCGAAGCGGCATTAACCGATTCATCTGTAGTAGTAATTCGATGATGAGGAGTAGCTCGCCACACATTGGAAAAATCAGGTCTTATATGTCTTGTCAATATCGATAACGATTAATTTTGAATCACTAAGTACAATTGTAGTATGAGAATGTAATTGATTAATAATGGCTTTTCTAGTAGCAAGATACACTATTTAAAAGGACAGAGTGGTATTTCTATTAAACCAAAAGCTCTGAGGAGCAATGGTTACGAGCTCGAATTCCACGGGATGCATCTCAGTGTTCTATTTCTCTAATTAATTAATTGATAATCCAATCGAAAATGAGGGTAATTGAAAGAATGAAGCTCAGGACAGCAATGAAAAAAAAAGATCTCAAAAATTAGCTTGAAATTCTCATATCAGTGAAACTTGTTTTTAAATCAATTAAACTTAAGTGCTATTTGCCTGTAAGGGCAGAAGTTATCCAGTTAATTTTAATGATGCACAATTTTTTTTGTCGCAGTTGGAAACCAAAGTCCTATTGCCACCCAAACCATTTCTTTATCCCAGCCCTTGGAAGGATTTTTCTGCAAGATTATACTTTATATTTTTATAACCGACGTTTTTCTTTATAGGCTTATTATTTAATTCCCCAACTCAGATGACAAGAGTTTAGGTCTATAAATAGAAGACAAGAGTTGAGGTCTATAAATAACTCGGTGAGATGAGGCCGAGGGGTCTCTTATCTCACCTACTGGTCTCCGGCAAATAATCATTTAGCGACGGCGACAATCCTAGATGCATAGTTATAATATCATTCTTTAATTTGTGTTCTCAATTTTTCAGTGTGAAAAAGCTTGTAATCCGTTTTTCTAATGTACGCACAAGCCAGCCTATGGGTTTATAATAATAAATAAATGAACAAAATTATTGGGGGTCTCCCTGGCTGAACGGTATCACCTGCCAAACGCTGTGCAAAGCATGGAGGCAGCGGATTCGAATCCCATTGCTAACCTGGATGTATCTCCACGCTGTCCTTTTTTAAATTGTGCTATCTGTTTTTCCATTTGACAAAGGCTTATAAGCCTAAATTGAGCACACAAGCCTGCAAATGTGTGCAGTTCCTATAAACTAATAACCCTGTCTTGCTCATTTCAACTCAAAACACTGAGAAACACAGATCCACTTCAAACAGGAAAAATCTTTAAATAAACCTGGTATTCTTTTCGAGTTTAACTAAACGATTCTTAGCTCCCGACCTACTATGTCACCTAAAATCTATTCAATTTTAAAATTTGGACTGGTAAAACCTCTCTGATCGCCTGAGGAAAAGTGCATGCTTGTTAAGGGTTCTTCCCATGACGGATGTCTGCTTTAAGTTTTGGAACCACAAAATTTTCGCTTTTGAGTTCTTAGAAAACTGCAAGCTTTGCTCCCTATTAGTTTAAAGCCCTTCTCCATAACGGTACTATATCTGAACTTCTTCATTATCATCAACTCAACCACTCCAAAAACATTGGAACCTCGAAATTATGTACTTTGATTTCTCGGAACACTGCAAATTTTGTGTCGAAGAAGTTTAAAGTTTCTTCATTATGATCCTCTTGTATTGTCACTCCCTCATCATCATCATCAATATAAAATTTCTCACAGCATAGAGGATAATAGTGATGAGCAAAGATCCTCTTCTTCATCCAACTCAGATACAGACTCCTCTCCATCACCAAACCAAATTGAAAAACTGTCTTGAATTTTATTGATAATTTCGTTTTGCATTTATGTCCTTTAGTAGGCTTTATTTGTTACTCAATTCCAACTTCAAATAAAATGGAATCTTTTTCCCGTAAGTTTTTGGTTCTTTTTCAGTTGAATGCGCAGGTTTTTTAGTGGTTTCAAACACAAACTTAAGGCAATATTTCTCGTAGTACAGGACAGTGAGAGAGATTAATGGCCACTTCATTCTAACTCTGTTTTTTTCAATCCTCTACTGTCTTTTATATTTTTTTCTCAACTTTATAGGTAGATAGGTAGGTACTTTATATACGTCACACTAGATGCTCTATTGACGACTGTCTGGGAAACATATCATGAGGATGATCCAAGACATGCCATCACAATTTTGATCCTCAGCAGGTAGGATGGCTCCTCTGCTTTGGTAGCCCGAAGATCTGCGCGACGTCGAGCTTTTTACGGTTAACGTCGAGCAGTTTAACGAGGAGCGATACCGCACATCCTTGGTCCCTACCCAGGTTGATCAAAAGGGTCATCCACCCGCTTACTGACCGCAGTCAGTGATGCTTGACTTCGGTGTTCTACTAGGAAACGTGTCTTTACGATCAGTTCACTGCGGGAGTTCTTAATTTGAAGAGGGGATTATTTCAATCTGCTCCATTCAAACGTCGCAAATTTGCTCCCCCGAAGAACATAAGTACTTATAAATAAGGTAGAGCAATTTTATATCGCATTCCAAAAGGATTCCTAAATTTATCATACAAGTATTAAGTGTAAAATACACATGTGAAATAAGTCTTATTTTAACCTTCAATAACTTTCTCTCACATAATGTATGATTATAAACACTATTTATGGATATTTGAAACACGGAGACTGGATTCGAACCTAGTACATTCTATGAAAGTGCGAAAGCCAATTACCTCAGATAGTCATCTGTAAAGTTCTTAATTTTTTTTATTTATTTTAAAAAAGTGACGTAGTTAAGTTTTTGTACAATTTCTGAGTGATAAGGTTCCTCAGTTTTTATAAGTCAGGTTCTTAAAGGTTATCTTCTTCAGATCAAAGTTTTTTATTATTTATTTAAGAATTCCGTGAAATGATCCAAAAGCTCCTCTGTTTATATTTTACTTACCATGCTCTCTAATTTAGTCCATGTACTAATGGAACTAAGTGTGCGTAAATAAACTAAGTAAGCTAAGTAAATAGTCTATATATTTTTTTTCCATAGAGCCTTATATTTTATATTTGGTTCACCAAGAATTCATATCTCAATCCCTTCGTTCCTAAAGATCTGATTTTCTTAAAATTCTTCCGACTTTATTTTTGTATATTAAGAAAATCAATTAAAAGGTGAATAAAATTTTCTTATCATTAAAAAAAATTGTGCAGTCGGAAAGGCAGAAGAAATCCATTCTAGCTGCAAATTAAAAGTACTTTTTTTGAACTATTTTTAGAGAGTTATGAAAACTTTATTTGCACTTTTCCTTATTTCAAATTAGAAAAAAAAATTCTTTTTTATATAATTAGTGAACTGTAACAATAATTTTTTCAATGCGGAAGCTTAATAATTTATTTCCGTCCTCTCAATGGGCTATTCAGTTAATCTTTTCGCAGGTTGGAATGTTTAAAAAAAGTTTTCTGATGATTGTAACAGCCAGCCATTTCTCCCTGATAGCCGATCTATGGTTGGCGTCAGCTTTTATTATTTATATTTTCTCCCAATATTACATAATGGCCCAGTTTAAAAAATGGTAAAATTACTTTTACGGTGCAATATAAAACAAGAATCATTAATATGGGATACAAACAGGTCCCGGACCGAACAAGACGGCAAAAATTTATTTGGGTGATAAAATTCGTTGACGCAAGCAATATTTGTCATAGAATGCATGATTGGAACAGAAGCAGCGAGAAGTTAAAATGACCACTAATACATTTAAAGGTCCCGCAGTGGACTGATCGTTAAGACACAGTTCCCAGCAGATCACCGAAGTCAAGCATCACTGGCTGCGGTCAGTGTGGGGGTGGGTGACCCACTTGGATCAGTCTGCGTTGGGACCGAGGGTGTGCAGTATTGGTCCTCGTTAAACTGTTCTACCGTAAAGTGCTCGACTTCGCGTGCAGGTCGTCGGGCTACCGAAGCGGGGGTGCCATCCCCTCTGCAGAGGATCAAAATTGTGATGGCATGTCTTCGGATCATCCTCAGGGATGTTTCCCAGACCGTCGCCAATAGCCCATTGTGCAGCTCTAGGGCGACGTAAATGAAGTACAACAACAACACATTTAGAGAATTAACTCAAGAATGGGGAAAGATGCTTCAAATAACGTTTTATTCCGCTATTAAAGAAATTGCTGTAAAAAGAAACGATGCAATAATTGTCGCTTGATGTGAATAGGTTAGCTCTTGTGCTAGCCTATTCCATTATAAATGTTTAGATTTAAATGACACCCTTTAAATTGTATATGAAAACTCGGTTTGATTCTAACCTTAAATAAAGTGCTTCTTCACAAACTTTGTTTGGGATGGTCAACATCATATTAAGAGCGATATTACATTACAGTTTTCAGTTTGATAGTGTGCATATCTTCTATAAAAGTGAACTTCTGTTTTGACCAAACTCACTTCATCGCCTATTTTATCTATACATAATAATAAACGCGGCTGTGTGTGTGTGTGTGTCTGTAATCACAATATATCGCCCCAGAAGCCTCGCCCGGGCACGAAACTCGGCCCATAATTGTGTTTTGACATTATGAAGAAGTATTTTGTTTCTTTTTCAAAAATTTTGATTAGTTATTTAGTTATCAGTCATTTTGTAAGTCTATGCTTTTCGTCTGCTTTTNAATCAAACCAATTTTGAGTTTATGACTACCAATGTTCAATTCTGTAGCCTTGTCAGTTTGAAAACACCCCAGAAGACAGGGAAACTCCTGGATCAAGCATTAAGAGAAAATTGCCTTCGTGGAGGACATTTTTGATAGTACTTGTACATTTGTGTTACAAGGAGAGGGAAATTTTGAAAATCTCTCTCGATTAGCCTAATGGCAAGGAGACTCTATCCCATTATCCGTCTACCACTGAGGATATTTTACGTTATCACTGTGGTTGGTGCGAGCTGGGGGCAGAATGCTTATCGACCAGCTATTGCCGGGATTCTCACCCGGTTCACCTCATTGGAAAGCGAGGGCTCTATCTCCTGAACCACCACGGCTCATCACTACCACCACGGCTCATAATTTTATTTTATTGTATAACCGTCGTTGCGAAGCCGACCCATTTTTTCGGATTCACGACTGCCAGTGCTAAGCTCCTTATCCTTCTAATTTTGAACCCAATCCGGAAAACAAGGGAGTTCCTGAATCGCGTATTGGGAGAAATTTGCCTTCGTGGAGGACTTCATCGCTATCATTTGATGATTTTCAAAAATACGCCAAATACAGTATTTTTTTTTAGTCGAACGCAATTTATGAATGTATTTTATTTTAGTGTAAGTATTTGCATTGTGGATGTTTTAATTAATTACTCCAATTACCTCGAATAGCAGTATAAATTGGCTTTAACTTGAAACGATGAGATTGAGATTGTTCAATTCCGAAATCGTAAGGATATTGAAAGTTTTAAGTGTACAGGGGCGTTTTACAGTGTAGTCATAATGTTATAATGTGTAATTTATAAACATAAGTTAAAATAATTTATATAAGTCAGTAATTCATACAAGCTAAATATTTTGCAATTTTCATTTTGATGCCAATTGTTTTGGTTTATTTTTATGCTTGATTGATATTAATTTTTTATTTTTTCAATTTCATTACTTAACAAGAATTACTTTTTATCAGAAACTAATTATTTAACAAAAGTCTTTTTTTATCCGTTCACTAATTTTTTTTTACAGATTTGAAATTTTGAATTTAGTACTTCCTTAATTCTGGGTTAATAAAATCAATGAAATATGCATATTTTTTCAGGAAACAGTTCTTTATAGTAACTAATCTTAATTACCTGTATATTCGTTTCGTGTTTCTAAGCTCTTTAACTAAAAGGTAAAAAAATAATTTGTATACAGGAAGAATATTTTTAATTGGAAAACTCGCATGATCTATTTTAAAACAATTTCCTTTTTCATAGTTTATATAAATGGGGAGTATTTTTATTATATATGTTATAAGAGAAAAATGAGTTTCTATTAGGGTTCATGAGAAGAAACCGTTGAGAGTTTGGAAGGATTATCTCTTATCATCTGAAAACACTCGCCAAATATTTACTGTCTAATCAAAAAAGCTTACGAGTTAATTATCTTATTAAAGCATTAATACTTCTGACAAACAGCGATTAAACAACCAAGTCAACAGTTTCAGAGTGTAATGGAAAATATGTAATAGGGCTTATGAAATTCCTTTTATTTTAGAAAATTCATATTTGGCATTTGAACAAAAGAGAAAAAAACAAAACTATTGCTATAAAAAGCTTGTTTCGTGAATTTTCTTTTAACTTATTAGGCGAAAATCTTTTAGCTTGGAAAATATTTAAGTTTATGAAAATACTGCGGAATGATAAAGGTAAAATAAGGAGCAGATTCGGAAATTTATTTTTGTATATTATTCAAAATTATTAGATATTTGTTTCATGCAATGAAGTTAAAATTTAATACAAAAATTTATTTAAAGAAAACTGACCAAACCAAATAGAAAAAAAATGACATGCTACATTTGTTAAAGTTTTGTATAAAAAAATGTGAGTCATTAAGAAAATTTTTTTGAAATAAACTGAATTAGAATTCTATGTTTTTTTATTTATAAACTTATAACTATTGCCATTTTTTCGTCCTGAAAAGTAAAATTTATAAATAAAGCAAGTTTTTTAACAAGTTTTAAAGACTTTAATAATGAAACTACAGATGTTTTGTAAAATCAAGTACACTTTAAAACTACTTTCACAGTAAAGGCTAAAAATTTTTTAAGCACGAAATAAATATTTTTGTATTGCTCAAATGAAGCAATGAGATATTTATTTCTAGTAGAAATATTTTTCAAAAAAAAATAGAAATGATTTTAAAAAATTATTTCTATTTGTTTATTAGATAAAATTGATGCGAATTTTAACACAATTTGTTTCGGTAATAAGTATATTCAACATTACCCATTGGAGGGTATTCAGAGGGCGAATACTTAATTTAGTTTTATCTATAAAGCTTACTTTGTAAATACTGCAAATTTCAAACGTAACAGTGCATTATTTATTTTATTTGTAATTATGACTATAATTGACTATTATGTATGACTGTAAGTATAAAATTATTTTTCGTATACAAATATGCTAAAACATTTAACAGAACATCACAAGTCGTAGTATACAACTTACAGCAAAGTTGTATACAATATCACACATGCCGTGATTAATTTTGATGTGTCTTGGAAAGTAAAAGTACACTGTTTGAAACTTCTCGGAAAAATGGTTAAATCACAATTTATTTAATATCTTTTTACCATATTCAAGCAAAACAGTCAAATTATCATATGATGGGATTTAAACTGTTAACTATGAAAAAAAAATTCTTTTTTAACTGCTTTCATCTGATATGGTTGAAAAAGCAGAATTTTACAGCACCAACTAAACTGACAAAATGAAGCCACATTACTTTAATTGCAAAACTAGGAGAGAAAATATATTATTTACTAATTTGTGTTGTGAATTATCCGTCTACCGACTGATTTCTGAATTAAAAATTTTGTTTACGTTTTCTCATTCATTGTTTTCATTCAGAAAATTGTCAAAGTAACAAACATATGATCAAAAATGAAACAACATTTGCGCGAATTCAAATATTGTCATGATTTACTTCGGAGTTTTCGAATGCCAACGGTAACTTGTTTGTCCGTTTTCATTTCAAATATTTGCTTTTATGCTATTGCAATCAATTTTCTTTGATTTGAAGGAAGAAAAATTTTCTTCATAGAAGAAACTCCGCCGGTTGTATGTTTTCGTAAAAGTTAAAAAAAAAAAACTTTTTCAGTTTATATTTTAAAATATCAGCATAATACAGTACAAAAATATAACCAAATATTCCTTTCAGCAGCAACTTTATTGATTCCCATCTATTGAACTCAGCATTAATGAAATTTTGTCTAGTCGCCCATGTATATTTCGAAGATCCGTTCGATGCATCAACAAAAGATCTTCAATATTTGCCTTACTTTATACCATGGCTTTATATTCAGTTCGAATACATTTCCTATTTCAAATCATAAGTTTTGTGCCGTACACTGAAGCTCTAATACACTGGATTCTCTTCCAATCTTGATAATCGAAAGCAAATAGATAACCTTTTTCAAATGTTGGCATAAAAGCTTCAGCACCTGCGATATCACGTATTAGGAATAAATGAATGTGAAATTGCGATCTCAGTTATCGTTCAGGCATCATATAACATAGGAATTAAATTTTCGAATATAAAGGTCTTTTATGTTCCATCGGCTGTTTTTCCAAAGACAGACTATTTTTGTGTTATCAAAAGAATCATTTTTAGAAATGAATTACAGTGTTAGCCACGAGATGTTTCAGAGTTTAATTTTTATCTCTCTAATTTTGAGATTGCTATGACGTTTTTATTAGCAAATAATACTTTTAGAAGTTTTCCTTACGGAATTATAAAAGTATAAATGTTTTATCAGCTGTATTTTCAAAGACAGAAACTATTTATGTTATCCAATTTTCTTTTAGAAATGAATTTATAAACCACAAGACGTTTCAGAGTTTAATTTTTCTCTCTCTAATCTTATGATTGCTATGACTTTTTTAAGCAAATGATACTTTTAGAAGTTCTTCCTAGGGATTTGTTTGTTAAATTTAAAACGGGTACTATGGAAAAAAACTATATTGAATCGATTGAGAGTTGAATCAAATTCTTATTCCAGAAAACAGGTCAAGGGGACATGCACAAAAATAATTTATAAATAGTCTACAAAAAGTTTAGAGTAATTGGTTTTTCAATGATGCACAAAATATATATAATAATTACTTATTCAAATTTAAACAATCAAACTAATTTCATACTATAATACATATTTAGAAAACATGAAATTTTTTTTCTGCAAAAGTTTTAAAAGTGTCATTTTAGCTATATGTCCTCATAACTTCTACTTTAAAAAAATGGTGGTCAAAACTACTAGAATATGGTAAAATTTACCAAATTTTTTGTTCTATGGGAGCATTAAGAAGTTTGGTAAATATTACCGAAGTGCTTTGTTAATGAATTTGATAAAATTAGCAATAAAATATGGTTTTATGCTGTGTAATTAAGTCTAATAAAGGTAAAATTTGGGAATTTTATCATGATATATTAAATCATGGCATAATAATTCTTTATTCAGTTAATTTCACTTCTCAGTGTTTTGTTTTCAACTAAATATGTGGTAATTAAGACCTGAATTTTGGAAAATCAAAATTATCGTTAAATGCAATGCTTTAAATACCGTATGTTTTAGTTTTATTAATCGAAATTATGTTTCTTTTTATTTTTATTTTTTATCAGCTACATCATTACGATAAATTTACCAGAAAGTTTTCCTCAGTGCAAAATGTAAGTTTCAAAACTGTAGACTTTGGATGCAAGAGTTTGTTTAACCTTGTAACAGACTTAGTAATTGTTTTTCGAAGTAATATTCTTAATCATTAGTAATATTTTGGGAGTTTTTTCCTTTAAATGATATCATAATCGCGAAAAGAAAGTAACTTAGAAATAAAGAATTTGTTTGGGATCGGATTACAATAATGTCATAAATAATGCAAAAATAAATAAACAAATAAAGATAGAAGAAAGAAGGAAATCGCAAAAATGTTTTGTACATATGTTTATCGCATACTTCCGTAAATTTTACTGTTTCACTTCAATATTATCATCTAAGATACTCTTCTTTTAAAATATTAAGTTTACAACTACCACACACATTTCATGCACCTTATGCGATCTTTATATTAGGTGCATAAACCGAGAAGAAAAGGCATAGACCTGAATTACTTTTGCTCTAATGATTGGAACTGTTCTATTAAGTACAATCTTGACTGTTAGAATTTTTTAAAGTTTTCAGTAATTGGTTCTAACAACTAATTACTTTACGAATTCCGACATAGCACAACATATTTTCGCTGAACAGACATGCCCCTTTTTCGACAGATTTGGATTATTGACCATTAAAATATAAGAGTATCCGTAATTCAAAAAACGCGGTTCGAATAGTTTAGTTAGGAGAAGGGTCTTAATTAGTATTATTTGTTATCTTACTTATTTTTTGAGACATATTTCAAGAATTTTTTGGGTGAATCAAATTTACCTACAACTAAACTTTTTAAGTTACATATTTTGTGAACATAATTCTTTTATAACTAATTAGCAGTTTTGTAATCATAGGTTGATACACCTTTGCATTATTTCATATAATATAATTTTAAATTTCAAAATACACATTTTGAACGAAATCGTTAGAAAAGCTTTGAGAAAGGAAACTTGACAAAGAAAAATTATTTAAAAAAATACAGGTTTTTAACGAAATCGTTAGAAAAGCTTTGAGAAAGGAAAATTGACAAAGAAAAATTATTTAAAAAAATTCAGTTTAGTATTTTTTTATCTCACTCAATGAAATTCGCAAAACTCCGATTAGTATATAAAGTTTTTGCAGATCAATGAAATTTGAGACTTTATATTTAAGTTACAATAAAAAAATACACAAATAAATTTTGTATTTTTTTCCCTCCTTATTTCGCAAATACGTTTTGTAATTTGGTTACTAAAACAACCAATTACATATAATATGATACTATAAAAAAACAAAACATTTTTTAAATTCTAAATAGATGAAACTTCTTTAAATAAAAATAAAAATATGACCACCGAAGCTGACGTATTCAGGGGATACCAGCCCAGGTAGCCATAAAACAAAACCTTTTTCTATTGAAGGAGAAGCAAATTCCAAAAGTAACTCCCTCAGTACCCCGAAGGTTTTGTAGTCCAGGAAAAAACATGAAATACAAAGAACCAATTTTGAAAAGAAACTCAACTTATTTCCTTCGTTTCCTTTATTGCTACATATAATATGCTGTCAGTATGAAAAAATAAAATCTAAAATGTTTCTTTGTTTTGTTTTGGGCTTTAGATAATCACTTATATTACCCCTAAATATTTTTCATTTTATATGAAACAAAGAAATATTTTGTTTGTTCTTCTAAGACATTTTTAAGGAAGATAAATGTAATTTTCCAAATGTATCTAACACAGTATAAAAATAAGCGCGTAAACTCATAAGATATCTCAATTTTCCAACCAGCTTTTATCTAAGATATCCCTTTTTTATCATCATTATGTTGAAGACCAATGAGGGATAAAAATGAAAGTGTCAAAACACGGGAAAGGTACGATGATAAGAAGCTTATCTCCGTAAATCTTCAGTATGCGGTTTGCTAAAACTAAAAGTTTTCTGTTAATAAAAAAAAATTTGCTTTAAGGCTTACTGAATATATTTCAGGTGATTGGATTGATGAAAAAAGGAAAATATTTTCCTTTAATGTGATTAGAATTAAAATGTTTCCGCTTTAATTCACAATTTTTTTGAATGAATATTTTATGTAAAAATGTTATAAATGTATATTTTTTAACATTGTTTCTTCTCTCATTGGTTTCCACCTGTAAAGTGTAAAACTGAAAATTTAGTACTAGTCAATTTGTTATTTATAAATTTTAAAATTTTGAATTGGGCAAATTTAATCCTCTTGAATGATGTAATGATGTAGAGAGTCACATTTCGGCCTGAAATCTTTCTTGAAAACCGAAACCAATTTGCTCTCATTGTTAATAGGAGAGAAGAAGTAGATAAATCATCCATTGTTTTTCAACTGTTATGGGATTAAATACATATATATATATAAATACCTANTGAAATCTTTCTTGAAAACCGAAACCAATTTGCTCTCATTGTTAATAGGAGAGACAAGTAGATAAATCATCCATTGTTTTTCAACTGTTATGGGATTAAATATATATATATATATATATACCTAATATTATAATCGATCAATAGCCTATAAGAATATAGTAAACTTCTGGAAATAAACATTAGCTTTTGTTTCGTTATTATGTTTAACCCATGTTCATGTTGCCAAAATACTCTCAAATTAAGTGCATGTAATAAAACTTATATTTGTAGAAATATATTTATAGAGCTAATTAAAACTTGCATTTACATTATTTCAGGAAAGGAAAACAATAAAAAAAACAATTATGGTTAGTCTGAAGTCAGTAAAACTCAATGTCACCAGCAGTTTTTAACCAGATTACCTCTGTTACCATGCTTAGATTTACGAAATTTATTGCACGCTTTAAATTCAGTTCAAAACATAAAAAGTATTTAATATAGATTATTTGTGCATAATTTGATGCATTTATGTAGAGAAATTAAAGAGTTTTCAGAAATGAAAAATATCGCCCGTCAATTGAATACTAAGACAATGGCTAATTTTTAGTTTTAGTGTAAATTTCATTTGACACTATCACTTTAAACACAAACCTCAGGTTATCTAACTGTATACAGCAAAAAAAGTATTTAACTCAATTTCAACAATAGTCATCCTAGAATGCTTTTATCTCTGCATAGTTATTTTGGTGCATGGTTATTACTCCGGAATTTTTTTATTGTAAATTTATTCGTAATTAGATGGGGATAATAGTGTAGTAATCAGCAAAATTTTTTATTTATTATTATTTTTTATTTTACGTCTACTGCGGCGCTTCTGCTACCAGCAACAAACAACCCGTTAAAATGATGGGAGAGAAATAAGAATCAAGAATAATTTCTGGAATGGTCACCATCCATTTAATTGGTACAACAGCCGAATCTTTGAGTTCCAACTGAAGTAAATACTTTTGTAAGTAGTTGTGTTCAGTTTTTATGTCAAAGCAAGCAACTCCTATGGAATATTCAATAACCATCTTTGAATAGCTGCCGGAATTTTTTTAGTTTACGACGATGTTCAACTTGGTATCTTTGTTATTTTGAACACTATCCTGAAGACAAGGGAACTACTGGATCAAGTGTTGGGAGAAATCTGCCATTGTAGAGGACAACTAACGATATTTTATGTCAGCATTGTGGTCGGTGTGAACCGGGTACGGAATTTGAATCAACCAGCCATTGCCATGATTCGAACTCAGTTCACCTCTAATGGAGGCAAGCACTCTATCCCCTGAGCCACCACGGCTCTTTATGGAAGATTTGGAGGAGTGCTAGTAATTTCTTATTTATCTACTATTTCATTATTTTATTTTTGTTAGAATATTCTATTTCTTATCTCAGCTGCATCAACATACAAGTTATTCTATTATATTTGATTTTACTGCTAAAGATAGCAGTCAAGAATTTTTGAAAGATTTTTTTTTTTTTTGAATTTGGGATACACCTGTGATTTTAATAGATTAAAGAATGTTTTTTTAGGTACTAATTTTTGTCATTTTGCTAATTAATCATCTGATGGAAAGTTTTAATTTATTATACGTCTCTTTTTTCTATTATAGTTTACAATTCAATAAAAAATTATTACCATATGCATGTATTTGCTTTTTAAATTTTATACATCAAACAAAAAATTGGTGTAAATATTGTTCCAAAACTGTCTGAATAAATCTAATCTTTATTAAAGAACGGTACTGAGATTAAAGAAAATGGTTTTTGAGAAAAATAGTATTGTAATTGGTGCAATCTCAGAATTGTGTTTTGTTTTAGAACTTTAAACGTTCGTTATTTTAATATATTTATATTGTAATATATCTTATACTGTAATATGTGTTTATATTATAATATAGAATAACAGTTTTTGGTCATGAACTTCTGAAAATTTGAAAACCGACTTTAATATATTTTCATACACAAAGTTAAAATATAATTGATCAAATTTTACGTTATGATACAAAATTATTGTTTTCTATTCTTCTAAGGCTTTCACTAGCTAAATTCTAGGAAACGATTTTCTAGTTAATTATTTATTCTTTGACGAATCATTTTGACATATATGTAGTTTGCTTTGTTGAAAGGTGCTTTTAATTTCAAATTATCTAATAGTTGTTAAAACTTGTTGAGAACATACATACATAAATTAAATGTAATAAATTAGAAATGAAATGTCATCATATTATCATCACACAAATGCGATGTAATCATTAAACTTTCTCAATTACCATATCACCCTAACTATTACAGCTATTGTGTTTGCATTATTTCAATCCTAGTTATTTTACGCCATGGATTGAAAAATAACGATTTGAATTATTTATAATAATATCTCTTTGGAAAAAATATTTATATACATTTTCTCTGAACAAGAATCTTGACAAATAATTTTAAAAAAATATATTAGTGAGTGAAGTAGAAATTGCAAACGAGCATAATGATTAAATTAAAATGTTGGTGTCATTTCTTTGCAAAACTATGATTCACAAGTCAACAATGTAAGAAAGTCAGCATCAAATTACGGTCACTCTGGGTATCTGCACTTTTTACCGTAAAATCCCTTTCTACAGGAAAATGTTACGGTCAATTATAGTAAAATTTCCGAATCACTCTAATTAAATGAATATTACTGCTGAAATTACAGTGTAATATTTTACGGTAAAAATGGATTTTACGGTAAAATTAATTTTACGGGTGATGCACTCAAAGTGCTGGTATTTTATACCCTATACTGATCCAGAACTTTTTATAGTGCAGAGCCATGGTCCAGATCTTTCAGAAATGCAAATGTTAAAAGGTTCCATTTGATACGACAGGTACCTGAGCAAATATTCTAACCTCTTCAAATACTTTCTAATAATTTTTTATACATCTATTTTGATGCAATGACATATTGAACCAAAAATAATATTTATTTTCTTTTTAGGTATACGAGTAACGAGTTACGATGTATAAAGAAAAGAACGTCAAAGGAAGTTTTGTATGAGATTACAATGTCAATGAACTTAAGATCTTGATACAAAGGACAAGGTTTCTTAAATAATAAAATGATAAAGCGAATGCTGGCAAGAAAATTGACAAAGGAACAGAAATAAAGTTATACCGCTGATCTTAAGATAATTTAATTATTTTTGTGAGATGAAAACCTAGATGCATCAACATTTATATTACTTCTTTCTACTTCTAGAAGATTTCTTCAGTAAAAAGAAGTCTTTGATGAAAAGAGCGACTATCTTGTTTTCGTATAGTATTATTAAAAAGAAAAGGACTAGGCAGATCTATCTCATATGCTATTGTTTCTAAATTGTTACACATAAATTGGATTTTCTGTTTTGTTTCTTCCTTCTTAACTAGAATTAGCTTTTCAAAAACCTGGAAGTAAAGCATTGAATTAATGAGAAAAAATTCCGACATTGTTTGTTACAGACTTTTGCTACATATTTACTCCCAGCAACTTTTTAAATTTTTTTGGAAACCTCAGAATATTTTAATATTAAGTACTATAGTGCTCTGATTGTTGTAATTTGTATATGAAATTAAAAAATACAGTAAACCGTTTAAAAATTACTCAAAGTAAGTAATATTAAGCGATTTTAATAATGTATGTTGGATATAGTTGTTGCACATACATTGTTACACATGTAGTACATATGGATGCTCGCACTTACATCTAAGTATATGAGTAGGTTAAGTTGTAGAATCGGGATCCCTTGGTTTGGTAATAATTTTTATTCAGCATTTTTAAAACTCCATTTTTGGTTATTATGATATTTTTTGTTGCCTTTGGTTTCACTAACGTCACTTCCTGATTATCTCGACCTTTGTCTAACTTTATGTGATTGGTTTTTAAAGTATTTTCATATACATTGGTTAATTTTTAAATCGTCAAATGTAAGATTGGCTCCCGATTATAATTATTACATATGAGTACGCTTCCAAATGAATCAGTAATGGTTAAAAATTTAAATAAAGTTTTGTTGTATGAACAATATATCGTCGCTTTGAAACTAAACCGTGGTAACTCAAAAAAGCAAGTTTCTCAGGAGAGCGATTTCCAACATTTCAGGAACATTCACCGCAGGTTGACTTGAAGCTATGGCGACTATTGCAAAATAGTTTACATTAAAGAAAAACATGTTTCTTTATATTTTTCAATGAACCAGGTCTGATTCTTGCAGTAATTTTAATTTTGTGGTAATTTCGGAATAAGTTAAGGTACTTTGAGTTGCAACACTTTTCTCTAAAACTTTTATTAAAAGTGGAGAGTTATTTCAAAATACAACGATGTTCTTCAAAATATCCTCCCGAATATTACGTATTTCATTTCAAATTTTGACATACAACAATGGTAGGAACAAAATCGCTCTCCTGAAAAACTTGCCTTTTTGAGTTACCACGGTTTAGTTTTAAAGCGACGTTATCTCCTCCAAGGTTTTGTTTCAACTGGCACACTGCTACACTATTCCCTAAAACCAAGATGGTGAATCGCGCCAACGCGATAACGATTTATCTGCTCTCTAAATTAATTTTATGGAACTATGAAGATAACACGTTGTTTCTCCAAAAGGGTGATTTTTTTTTTTACACAAAATGACACAAATATCTCAATTTTCGATTTTTTTTTAGTTACTACGGTTTAGTTTCAAAACGACGATATACATTCTACTTCTGAAGTATTCATTTACTATAAAGAAGAAAAATTATATTAGTTTTATGAATTTATGAACCTCTTGAAAAAGGGAGACAACAGGCAAATGATTCGCGATCGAAATTGTTACTAAATTTTTTCGTATTAATTTGTTGTTTACTTTCCTTCTGTTTTATTATACAAATATATATATATATATATATAATGTAATATATATGTAT
>NC_092206.1:30753297-30821156 GCF_043381705.1 Parasteatoda tepidariorum | reverse complement strand
TTTTTAGTCTCTCGAATTTTAAATATATATATATATATATATATGAAATTTCTAAGAGCTTGTTTGTTATGTTTTTCAAGTTAATTATTCAAACTCCTCACACGAATAAATTTCTAGTTGCAATTTCGGTTTACCTGGCCGACTAATTACAGTCAAACTCAGAAACGTGTTCCTCTCGTGAATAAATAGTTGTTCAGAAAACTCACTCTCATGCAAGTTACGACTCGTTCGGAGCCGACGTTTGTTAAAACACACGACACCGATTCACATTAAATCAAATTGAATTTCTCCCATTCATATTCCCGAGGATAGATTTTACGACAGTAGTCGGTAAGTAAAGTGCTGATTTCTAATAAACTACATGTCTAAATGGAATGCGCCAATTGAGTTTGGTGACCATAATATAAATGGCGTTGTGGTAATATGGTATGTTTAATTTAAGGAAGAAATATATATTTTCTTTTTAAGTTTTAACTGTTTGTTACCGAGAATTATATTGAGTATATTATATTAATGAATACTATTAATAGCTATACCAGGAACTCATTTTTTGCTGCAATTACACAAAGACTTGTTCTGGCCTAATACGGGTGTTTTAATTTTGCTTGAATCAGCTTGAAAACTACACCAGAAACAACATATCTTTTGACTAGATATATGTGTCTAAGTTTATTTTTTTTCTGAACCTTCCTCCTCAATAAGTTAAGGGTGACCTCTAATGCTGATTTCAAGTTCGAGGGAAACATCCAATATTCACATTAAACCTAACACAGCATTTAAATTACCTAACAACCTAATAACATTTCCTTACTTAACTTACCTTGCCTAATAAAATTTCAATAAACCTAACACAGCATAAAACACAGCATTTCTTAAGATAATTCTGTTAATCACACCAGCCGAATTTTAAATTGAGAGTCTCATTATGCAAAAGGTGACTAAGTTACCACAGATCTGTGAAAATATTTCATTGATATTACCTTTAAGGTTTTTTTCCTTCAAGTTTCAGACATTTTTAATTTTGACAAATCACATATTATTCACATAAATTTTAGTTTTACATTTGTTTAAGATCTGTTTTAAAATAATCCCGAAAGTATCTTGCATTTTTTCCCATTCACTAACCCATTAATTTGTATTTACAGAATTATATATAATTTTGTTGTTCTTAGTAGCCTCAGGAAGATTTTGTTGGAGATAATTTAATTAAAAAAAAACTCATTTTGAGCCCATAATTGATCGCATAATTTTGAAGAACACGATGTTAAAAGTGTTTATTTTTTATTCAAGAACATTGTTTAAAACTAAGTGCATCTACAATATATGTATTCTTTTTTGTGGCTAATTTTTAGCTTACATTCTAGATGAGTGTTGACATCTAGTTTAAAATAAACTATCTCCTACAGTAAAAACAGTCTGGCACTGCCATCTGGTGTATAGATTGAGAATTGGGCAAGTTTACTGACACATGAAATATATTGTTTCAATCTATTTGGCACATACCCTTTGAACACCTCATCCCGAAAATATCAGGGCCACTAGAAATAGAGCTTTAAACTTCACTCCGTCAGTCAAGAACAAGAAGAAAGTGGTTAAGAAAATCGAATTACCTTTTGACCTTTTTGAATGACCTTTTACCTTAAGAGTCAGTTATTAAAATAACAGCAAACCTTTAGTTATAAAACCCCAGTTTAGTAATTAATTTGGGAGGAAAAAAATATGCTTAACGTTGTTGTTCCTAATCAAGTGGTCTAACCCATCTGGACTAGTTCAATAGATCTATAAACTTTCAGAAAGTCTAAAAAGAGAAGAGATATCATCGAACTCAAAATCAATACAGTTTAAAATATCCTTGAGATTATTAATACAAATATAAAAGTTTTACTTACAGAACACATTCTGAATATTCATACAGTTCATTGAAGGTGCCAATTTAAAAAAAAAAAGATTTTGAAAAAAAAAGAAAAAGAAAAAACTGACACGTTAACATAAATTTAAGTTCTTGGATGGTGCCCTTTCGACTTAAGTTCACCAAGTAATAGAGGCATTTGTCTTCACTCCTTCTATCAAACGCAAAAACATATAATTCTAGAATTAAATTTGATATTAATTAAACAAATTTGAAAGTCAAACTTAAAGTCTTTTACAAGTAGATGGCTAAGAGTAGCTTCTTTATAAAATGAAAAGTTTTCTGAGTTGCTTCAAAAATTATAATCCTTCAATTTACAGAAAATGATTTACGAAGCTGAGGAAGTTTTAACCGAAACTTTTACATTGGAACTTTAAAAGATTATTAAGTGTTAAATAAACATATTAAAGATATTATTTATGGAGCTCAATCAGCAGTAACTTTATTTAAATTCCACTCCCTGAAGTTTTTAGTATTAATAAATCTGATTTTTAAAGACGAAAGGAACTTTAAAATTTCATTTTATTTAATGAAATAAACTCTAAAAGCAGTAATAGTACTTCGCAAACTAAAATGTGATATTTTAAATTACATTTTGCAATTTAAAAAGGGCCTTTTAATATTTTCTTTGTATCATTGTTTAATACAAAAATAGCAAGGTAAATATAACTATTATGTAAGGATATAATTATTATGTTTAAAACAAATAAGAATTAATATACATAATTAGCTGATTGTAAGAACGACGAAATCAGCTATTTTACTACTTAGGAAAGTCAAATATTTTAAAATAAATTCAAATATTAAATAATAACGACTAAGATATAACTTTAGATTTAAAAAATAAATGGGAGACAAAAGCATTTTTGTTTTAAAATGCTCATAGTCAAAGTAGAATTAAGTTAAAAAACTAAGACTTTTTATTGTAAACTAAAATCATCAGGAAAAAAGCATTGCAAGTTTGCAATAAACATCGTAATACCAGGCCTAACGACAGAATTCAAAGAACCAACAATAACAACTCTGACGTAGTGTTGTTCGTACACTTCATAGGGACGAGAGGTCACATTTCATACTCGATTGCATGGTTATGGCATGGGTCGCCAAACTTTTTTCATCATCGACCCCTACATAATTTTTCGAAATCTCCATCGACCCTCATAAAAGTAATTTTCTATTAATTTAAATAAAACTCTATTAGATACTATGTTTGTATATTTATTTTATAATTTTAAACATTTATTAAAGTAATAGTACATTGTGTAACAATAGTTTTATGAAAAATATATTAATGTTGAAATTTAAATACCTTAATATTTATTAAATAATAAGTAATTATAAATAAGTAGAAATAATAAGTAAAGTAACTACAGATTTATTGCTTCTTAACCAATGAGATGAGTGTGCCTGGTGTTTTTTTGCAAGGTTCGCTATATTGGGTTCAAAATTGGTCAATTTTAATTTTAAATCCCCTCGTAACTCCACATTTAATTTATTTCTGTACTTAGTTAAGATTGAATTTACGTGACTGAAACCGGCTTCAACCATATACGAACTTGGAAAAGCTAACATAAAAAGGCTGAGCTATTTCATAAAGTTCTACATATTTTTGCATTATATTTATATTTGTTCAAAATTTACTTATTGTTAAATTTTTAAAAAGCGTCTTTGCTTCAAGATCCGATAATAATTCAGCAAACTCCTCTTGCTGGTTGATGTCCACGTTTTTGATGATGCGTTTATTAATTTATGTTCTATAAAGAAACTGATATTAAGTCAATTATAAAAAAAATTCAAAAATTTTACATACTCAATTAGATATTTGGGATTTACGTATTAAGAGCTGTCTTTTCTTCGACCCTTTCGATTCGGATCGACCCCCATTCGACCCCCTGGCTCAGATCGACCCCCAATTTTGTTAAATAGCCCCCTGGGGGTCTATATAGACCACTTTGGCGACCTCTGGGTTATGGCATTAGCCTCACATGTGATGTCCTGCTTACTAAACTTTTATTACAAAACTGTTGAAGTTTATTACATGCTTAAGCGCTTATCAACACATTTGCTAAGCTTAACTTACTTGATGCATAACTCAAGTCAAATATATTATAAAGATAATGAACATAATGAAACTGAATATCAATGTGTCTATACCTACGATTATTAACTTTTTTTTAAAAGTGAATAGGGTTTAAAGAATTGGAAAACATAATTGGATAATTTCTAGAGACTTTTATACCATTTACTTAACAATTATTTACAGAATTTGAAATCAAGTTAAAATCGTTGCACTCTAAGCCATATATATACAATCCATTTCTGAATATAATTTATACCCCTCTGAACTTGAATTTAAGTGTAAACAACGCATCGACTATCATCTTTGTTCTGGAAGAGAGGTAGTCCTCCAGTTGATCCCTGGCCATTGTGGCATTTACGGAAATGAACGGGCTGACATGTTAGCTAGAGAGGCTTCAGCATTGCATCCACCTTCTCATCCAGTTCCCCTTAGAAATGCAAGGCGGCTTCTTAAGATCAAATTCAGAAACCGAACAATATCTGGTCTTAGGGACTTGGCTGATGGAAAATTCTGGGCTAGCCTTCTTGATGACTAGCAGCACTCTCACCTTTCCCTCCTTCCCAGGACCGAGGGAGTTGCTTGCCTTAGAATAATTACTGGGCATGACTACTTGCAGGCCCATCTATTTAAAATTAACCTGGTCAATTGACCTCTTTGTGTGCTCTGTAACACTTCGCCTATGACTGGGAAGCATCTTTTTTATTGCCTCTGCCTAAACAGCATACAAAAAAAAATTAGGAACATCCATAATTACCAAATGCAACGTCCTAAGAGAACGTGTGTTAAAAAAATGTTAAAAATACAGTTAGCTTACTTTGCACTAAATTACCTTGGTGACTTCATTATTTAAATTTTATGAGTTCAATGTATAGTGAGTTCAATTCATAGTGAAAAAGAAACTTCAAATCACTGCCAAAAAAGAGCCTTTTACTAATCTTAATTTTTAAGATCTCACCGGCTCAAAAATTTGCTGATTGTAATCAAGTGATCATGTTGATCGTGGTTTAATTTTTTCCTAAATGTTAGCTTGGCTCAGGAATTATTTACATAAGAATTAATTATTCAAAATATAATAATAATAGTTAATCTAATATGTGAAAGTCAAATATAAACTTGGTATTTATCTCTAAGTTATTAATTGTTTAGCTGACTAATTAATAGTAAGTTTAGGTTAACTAATAAATCAGTTGTCAAGGAACTAATTCATCAAAAAATAATCTTTATAAAATAATTTCTTTTTCTAATTTAAAACTAAGGACAATTATGAATGATAATTATTCTTTAAATAGAATTATTCTTTAAAAAAATTGTTCTTTAAATGAAATTATTTTTTAAATAGATTAAGAACACTAGATATTTTGAATTTATAAGAGATTTAAAAGCACTCCTCACTTTTTTACTCTTTTTCTTAAAAATAATGTTGCCTGCTATATATTTAAGTTTAATGTAACAATGAAATACTAAAAATGTATTAAAATATATTAAAAATATTTTTAAAAATTTGAATTACATCTACAACGTATACCCTTTCACGTTATTTCAAAAGTGAGAAAAAAGTTTTTAAATTAGAAAGTATGATGTAATATATTTTAGGATTAAAAGATTTTCAATTCTATCAAAAGTCAGTTAAGTTAGTTAAGCTTTTTAATGGAGGAAAGAAATAAAATTCTTTTAAAGAGGAGAAAATTTAAGCTTTAACTGCCGCTCTTTTAAAGTTTTAAGATGCACTAAGGTTTTGCAGTAATGAACTTTGATAAAAAAGAAATTTTTTTTTTAATTTTAAGAGAAAGCTTCAAGTAAATTGGAAATTTTTTTTAAAATGTCTTTTCAGTTCAATTAACAAGAATTCAAAACGAAATTAAAATTAGTTCTAACGCTGGATAGTTTGCATCTTACTTCCATTTCGGTATAAGCCAGTTTATTTTCTGTTCCACAAAGCATTCTTTATTTATATATTGAAAATATCATGAATCTACATGAAAAAAAATAATCTATCAGATAAATAAAACAAATTCATAAAAATATTTCAATTATTTTTTCCTAAATTTTGAAATAATAAATTTTCTGATTTTGTAACTAACAAGAATTTTACTGTAACGAATATTTATTAAAAGTTCCAAATATTTGCCAGTTTTGTTTTAAATTATTGTTTTTGGAATTTAAAGGTTTTGTTTTATAAATAATTTTTACTTGATGCTGAAATTTATAATAATTATGGTTTTTTCAAGCTGTTATTTCGTCTATTTTCTTAGATTTTGTGCCATTTGCCCCGAATAATTAGTGACTTTAGTGAGTATTTAGTTTCCGAATGTGTACGAATATTATCAATAATCGGATACGGAATGCGAAACTACTGGCTACTGGTTGTTACGTCAAAATCCAGCAATATATATATATATATATATATATATACATTGCTGGTTATTTATTCAGAACTTATACTTTATACTGCTCGACCACTCTTTTCGGCTATATGAGTTTATGACCATTGGACAAATGATACTTACATTCCGACACGGTTGAGGGTCAGCAAGCTGTTTGAGTGTGCCTCTTCCCAAAGCTTCTNTATATATATAGGGTATGCAACGCCAAAACCAGTTTGACTGCAGGAGTAAGCAGAGTGGATTTTAGAAATGTGTACTTCTAGTTTCAACTTCTGTTCCAGAAGGTTTTCCTTTCCTACACACCTGCTTTATTCAAATGTGATTTATCAAATTTTGATAAAATTTTTGTTTCTTCTCCAATTATGTACTAATTTAAAATCTCCAATGTGAATACTTTCTGCCTTCAATTTTTTCAAGGCTTCTAAATATTATACTCTAAAGGTTATTTTTACGGAACAATATCTGACGTATATACAATCTATATTAATCTTATAATATAAGCATTTTTAAAAAGCCTGGTTACACTTAGCTTTTATTAAAAAAACAAACTTAAAAGGTCATGCTGCTGTCATTTAATCCTTACTAGCTCCGTGGAAATTCAGTAGTTCAGTAGTAAGTAAGTACCACTCAGGTTGAAAGTAAAAAATTGTAAGCAAGTAGATGGTTTGCTTACCTTTCTAAACTTTGATTGAAAGAAAGTCTTCCAAGTTAAATAGCTTTTATTTTTACTACGACATGTATTTTCGGACGGTATGAGTTTGGTGGCACTAAGCCTAAGGAGCACGTTTCAAATTTCTTTAAAATTTTAAATGTAAGCAATTAATTGACGTCAAACTTTTCAACTAATCTAGTTTAAAATTTCTAATTAACATTAAATTTTTGTATTATCTATCATATTTATATTATTATATTTCTGTTATGCTTCGATAATAGATCTATTTTCAACATTTCAATATTCCAAATAATTCCGTCAGGAAAAGTCTATTACAGAACAGATTAAAATCTTAACATTTCATAATATCCGATTCATTATTTTCAGAAATCCAAGGAACATTCTTACTGGATCTGTTTCGACTCGTCTGACTAGATCTACCAATCAGATTTATTAAAATGTTCCATTCGATGAGAAATTTACGACAAAAATTATACTCTGAACATCGGTAAGAAATGTTATGAATTACTCATAAGTGTTTGTTATTTAAATTTTCATTTACACTTAATCGTATTTTTACAAAAATAGAATGAAACAGCAAGAGAGAGAAAGAAAGAAAGGTTATTTGTTTACGTCGTACTAGAGCTACACAATGGGCGATGGTCTGGGAAACATCCCCTGAGGATGATACAAGGACATGACATCACAATTTCGATCCTCTGCAAAGGGAATGGCTCACCCGCTTTGGTAGCCCGACAACTTGCATGCAACTTGCACGAGATAGAGAGCGAGAGTGTGTATGAGACAGAGACAGACAGAGAGAAAACACTATTTCTACTTCAAATTAAGATTTTTTTAAAAAAAGGATGAGCTTTTTCAGTTAATTTAGGTACGGCAACGGTTTAAACCAAGTGAACAATATAGTGTACACCCCACAGTCTCTGTGTTACAAAACATTTTTAATGCTTTTAGAAAATGAGCCTCTTTGTTTCTGCTTTCCGTGCTGCTGTTCGTGCTTTGTAAATAAATCACGCTCGTTTAAAATATAATTAGTGCTTTTCCAATGTAGAAAAATCTCATTAAGAGAAAAAATAATTTGTGTAAACCAACTGATTTTTAATTATTTATAATTGAAAATTAAAAATTATAATAAATAGTAACAGTAATGCGCCTCGAACAAATTGTCACAACTATGTGATAATATTACCTGGTTAATACCTTCAATAGTTTAAAAAATATATAAATATGATTTAACAGTCTACAGCGAGCTTGTCTACATCCGCCAAACTTAACATGCTTTAAAAATTTTCTTAACTCGATACAAATATCCGTTATTTAGAATCCGAAAAATCATTTTTGGTGCACAATGTTGGAATTTTAGGCGTAAATTTAATTTTAACAATGCCAAAATTATTATCATCCCAGTCACTTCAGCTTATCTTGTTGCTCTGGAATCTTGCATTATTCATATGAATGCTAATTCTCTTGTTAACGACATTAGTTTTTCATGGCCTCTACATAACGCGTGGAAATGCGTTTTACTCTGATTTGCCCCTCTCGTCCATGGTGCTTTAATATCTTTTTGTTCTTTTTAATATTTTTTTTTCTACTGGCTACAGTGGTTTTTCAAGTTTTATTTCTCACCTTTATTTTTGCATCTTTCGTTGGCATTTTTACGTTTTATATTTCAAATCACGTGCTTCCTTGCATTCCCGCCTGGTGAATCATAAAAATGGCTGCCTATTTTTGAGAGCTTGAAACCTGTCGACTGTTATTTACTATTGATACATTTTTCGAAGCGGATGAAGTTTTTTATCTGGACATATCTTGAGACTTCAGTTTCTTGGGTTAATTAATCGAATATTCAATAATATGATAGATGATTCAATTTTTAATTGCTTCGAGGATTTTCAGTCAAAATTAGTTTTTCGGATAACGTGCCTAATTAAATACTAAAAGAATTACAAAGTATTAAGCACTCAAAGAAATGGGCAATTTGTTTCCCAATAAGAATTTTTTTTCTTCCTAAATCTAATTGATTCTTCAATTTTAAAGTCTTTGAGTTTTAAAAAGAACTTTTTTTCTTCTCTTGTGTATTTTTGATACATGAAACGTTTTGTGATGGTAATTACACGCCAAAGTCAAGAAAAGATCCTAGCTAAAAAATGCATTTTCTAAAATAAATGAGTCAACAACGTTTAATTCCCTGTTTGAACCTTTATTGCTAATTAGATGGCCGGAGATAATGTGGCCGATTTACTTTTCGCTTTGGGATATTGAGTTTCTATTCAGAAATTTTTTTGTTGAAAGCAATTCATTAATCGGATCAATTAAATTTCGTTGAAAAAATTCATTTATATGCAGAGCCTTCTATGAAAGAAAAAATAAATTACAAAATTGTTAATTTAAATGTTCTTTAACAAATTTCTTGTTCTCTTTATAGTGAGCAATATTCTTATTTGTATGCAAAATTTATACTGAAATTTTAAAATTTTTTTTTCTTTCTATGTTTTAAAATAGGGTAAATACTGAGATCATGTTTTCATAGTCTTTAAATAGTTATGGATTTCGATGAAAAATTCCGGAAAGAAAAATTAGAGTCTTTAATACTTAATTTTGTAAGGTGATAATACTGAAAAAATAGTTTACAGTTTTAAATTTAATAGTGCTTAAAAATTCATCTTTTTAATAACCTTAAAAACGATTTTTTAATGTGTTATGATAATCAAAATTGGCATGATTTTACTTTTATTTTTATCAATTTTGTTAGACTAAGGGATTCCAGGCCGTGTCTGGTTGTGCTTCAAAATATTTGAACTCCTTCAGCATATTGAACTAGCTTTGCTTGTCGTTTGGGCACTAACGTATACTGAAAAAAAATTTTTTTTTGAAATTTCTCCGTATATTTGATGATTTAAGCCGTTTCGATGACAAAACGGTTTTGTCCGTTTTTCATCCCTATCATAAACGGATTAAAACTGTCAGTTTAAATTCTAGTTTTTGCTATGCTGTTTTGATTCTATCATATAACTTTACTTTCCCTCCAATCATTTTACGTTTATCTTCCATACTTGCTCTTATTTAGTCACAAATACTTTACGTTTTGAACATCACATAAACAAAGTTGCAATGCAATTTTATTGTCAAATTGACACAATATAAAGCGAAATTCTCATTAGCATAATTTCTCCATAGTGAAATACTTGAGCCTCAGCGCTCAGGGAGCAGAGCACACGCCTGTCCATGAAAACAGATTCGAATCCCAGCGTTGGCTGGTCTTAAAAATTCAGCCAATATAAAATGTTTGCAAATTGTTGATTTGCTTCGTAAATTTCACACGAAAAACCTGTTCCGAAACGCATTGTATTCTCGAGGATCGACGACCTTTATTATTATTTTTTTGAATTTCCAAATTATTCTTTGATTTTTATAAATTTTACGACTTGATGCTTGAATAGGAACAGGGAATCACTTGATTTCCAGAAAGTGGAATGTATAATCATGCTTGTAAATATTCTATGCAAAAATGCAAAAATTGTTTCAAATGAAAACTCCGAGTATCATTGAACGAAATGAGTATATATATATATATNTTATATATATATATATATATATATACACCGAAGAGCCATTGCATTATGACCATCTATAACAATGGGTTCGCCCAGGTTTTCATGTCTTCTAGCCCAGGAACCCAGGAACAATGCTTTCATGGGGCACATTAAGACCCATAATCATTATAGAACAATCCCTGACGTCTGTAAGCTACTTGAACATAGTTGCAGACCAGGTTCACCCATTCATGGCAACAGTTTTTCCTGCGGGGGATGGTGTTTACCAACAGGATAATGCAACATGTCATAAGGAACGAATGGTCATGGATTGGTTCGAGGAACATTCCAGTGACTTTCAAGTCATGTCTTGGCCCCAATTTCCCCTGACCTTAATCAAATAGAGTATTTGTGGTCCTACTTGGAAAACCAAATTCATGCTGACACGCTACCCCNGGTTTTATAGCAAAAACATTTCATTTAAAATCGGTGCATTTTTAACTTATTAGTAATATACACCGAAGAGCCATTGCATTATGACCATCTATAACAATGTGTTCGCCCAGGTTTTCATGTCTTCTAGCCCAGGAACCCCCAGGAACAATGCTTTCATGGGGCACATTAAGACCCATAATCCTTATAGAACAATCCCTGACGTCTGTAAGCTACTTGAACATAGTTGCAGACCAGGTTCACCCATTCATGGCAACAGTTTTTCCTGCGGGGGATGGTGTTTACCAACAGGATAATGCAGCATGTCATAAGGATCGAATGGTCATGGATTGGTTCGAGGAACATTCCAGTGACTTTCAAGTCATGTCTTGGCCCCAATTTCCCCTGACCATAATCAAATAGAGTATTTGTGGTCCTACTTGGAAAACCGAATTCGTGCTGACACGCTACCCCCTCGCAATGTGAGAGAAGTGCAGGACCAGCTGGTGAGCGCTTGGTACCAGATACCTCAGACTACCTATCAACACCTTGTGGAATCAATGCCACAGCGGGTGTTAGCAGTTTTGAGGGCTAAAGGTGGTCCTACATGTTACTAGCAGAGTGGTCATAATATAATGGCTCTTCGGTGTATATATATATATGTTGTGTGTTTCCATTATTTTGTACAACTCCTGTAGAATGCTGAGAATTGAGGAATCGTAAAATCAAGTGCTCGAACGCAATAGTTCCAAATATAATATTCAATTGGTTCCAAATATGATAATCAAATATTCATATGTTACCTGCTAGTAATGCTAAACAGAAAGTCATATTACAGGGACGGACATGTTTCGATGCAATATTTTGTTCTACTGTGGATGGAATTTTAGTGCAACTTAATTACCCATAACTAATCACTTATATTCCAATGGAATATTAATGGAACTTAAATGTCCCGTTGGTACATAAAGGTATAAAATATAAACAAAGAAAATATTGTATTAAAAGAGCACCCAAAGATGGATTAAAACAAGAATTATTTTATTTTAATAAATGAGTAAGGCGAGCTTGAATTAAGGTACCATTCCAGAGGAATTTCCAAAGTAGTTTTGGGGATTGACAAGAAGAGCGAGTAGATGATTGTACACTCTAGTATTGATTTAATACCGTGAACAATATTATTGGTATAAAAGTCTATAAATAATAATTTTAAAATCTAATATATTTTTTTAATGAAAAATTTATTTTCTACGAAACAGAAAAGTAGTTTTACGTTACTTCAGATTTTCATCTAGCTTTTGTAGTTTATTTTTAAATATTCTCATCTTGTTAATGGATTTCACGGAGTCAATTTAAAATTCAGAGTTTGCTACATTCTTTAAAAATTTCAGTAAATTGGATTGCAGGAAGGATTTAAAACTAAGATTGTACGTAAACACTTTATTCTCTCATTTGGTAAGTGTTTTCTTTTAACAACCAAAAGCCTTCAAAACTTCGCTTTCTCTCTTTTTTAGGTATTGGCTCTGACTTTCACTTCCTAGGAAGGCTTACCTGATGTTTGTTCCAATTACTTAAAGGAAATAACAAATAATTAATAATGTGGATTTTTAAGAAAAAAAAATATTTTGTGATTCCTTGAATATTTATATACTCTTATAGTGAAATGGAGAGGAATTTTTTATTTTGTAAAATAGATTAAGCGTGTGGTTATCATGATCATTTATTAGTTTAAAGTTGTAAATTACCATTAAAAATTAGTTATTATTTCTATAAGTAATGATGTTAGTTGTTGTGTATATTATTTTGCGCATGTTTTAATCTAACCATAAATAAGTACTTATTTTATTATATTATTCCTTTAAATAAGCATACAACTGGTTTCTCATATATTTAACCTTTTCACTTTTAATTTTTCTCCTATAAGATATACATAAATTATTTTTTTTTGCAGCAAGACTATTTATTGGTTTTTTCATTTTCTTTTATTTCGTTTTTAAATTTTTTCAGTTGTTATTCACAAATATATGAAATGAATTTTTGAAGATAGTAATGATAACATGACATGTTTTCTACAGGTGAGACCATTTACCTGAAACTGGTAATTTATGGAAAAATTTCATCACTTTATAAAATCATGAAGTTAACAGAAAAGCAACGTTGTTTCGTTAAAAGAAAATAAAACACATATCACTTAATTACCATAGAAAAAAATCAGTGGTCACATAAAATGCATGTGGTATGAACAGCAGCGATAGATCTATTCCACCAGCAACAAATGTTTCTCCAGTGCAGCCAGCCCGGCCCACCTCCTTAGCTGTGTGGATTTCGAAATTGAGGATTTTCAGCGCGACCCGGTCTTGTTTTTTGATTTCCTGAGGGTGAATGGACTCATGAACCTGGTCTAGCTCCACTAGACCAGTGGGAATGAGAAACAACAACAAAACAACAACAAAAGTGAGAAAAAATTGCCGAAATCGTACATTAATCCATCCAAATTACTCGCATTCCATTTCTTTTTTGTGAATTCACAATAAGTTCAATATTTGCTTATAATCAAAGAAGATAAGAAAACAAATTTTAAGGAATGCATTTAAACCCGTTGAACAATTAACTGTATTTAGTTTCATTCACAAAACTGTTAAATCTGTGGCTTTAAAAGTGTAACGGAGAAGCCACTGTGCTGCTCCCAATTCAATTGATGGGGAAATAATACGTTAAGATACGAAAACTAAATGAAAACATCTATATTAAAAAAATATATTAATACTGTTTGGCTTATAAATGTAAAGATAAATAAAATGGTATCATGCTGTCATATATAATATCAGTATAAATTAAAGTATGGCTACATATAATCTATACATATACAAAAAAAACATGTACTGACTGTTTCATCATCGCACAGTCTAAACTACTGAAACTAGAAGTTTGAAATTTGAACAACAGGTTCTTTTATTACTTATGCACCCACTAAGGAGGGAATTTTTGATATTCTACTCTTAAAGTTATAAATAGGGGTTAAAAAGTCGTAATCTATAATATTAAAATTAATAGTTTTTGTGTCTGCCTGTCCGAGTATAACTTAAAAACCGCAATGATATGAAATTTAGCAAGTTGTAAAATGGGTGACTGTAGCGCTTAATCCTCAAATGCATCTAAATATTTTAACTAGAACGTTTCGGAGAGTCAAGTGGAGAGAAAAGAATTTTCTGTTCGTTTTAGTATTAGTCATTGTTTCAAGTTTAGAAATAGACTATGCTATATTTTTTTCAAACATTTCAAAGATATTACTGATAATTGCTAGCTTATAGCTCTCATTACTTAAAAAATGAATACATGAATAATTAATTATTTATTAGTCGTGATACTAGGTAAACTCAATATTCAGCGTGGACGTGGTAGCGCGCGTGGACTACATCATCAAGTTAGTATTCCTAAACTTACTTAAATCAATGTGTTCATTTTGTTCATGTTTGAGGTTCTAAAATGTGCTTCCATAAAACTATAATAACATTATTTGAAATTAAAAAAACTATGTACTGAAAAGAAAAATAAATGGAGACATTTTAATATTCGCTTCAGAGAAACATAAAAAATCACCATACTAAAATTGACATAAGTGATGCTTAATTAATTGGGGTTATAGGTACTAAACGAATTTAAAAATAAGCTATGTACTGAAAACCGGAATAATAAAAAATGTCAAAATTCCTTCAAAAGAACCATGAAAACCGACGTACTATTACTGACGCCAATTATGCCTAGTTAATTTTAGTAATTGGCACCACTTCTCTCTAGCATTTATAACGTGCCGATTACTTGCCATTACAAAGCATTGTTCACTGTAAATGTGAGGGTTTTACTGTTTTAAATTAAGATTCTAGTTTTTTTCAGTTCTTGAGATAATTATTATGAAATAGCTTGTTTCGCAAAATTGTATTTAGAATTTTTTTAATATCAGAATTTATATTTATAATGCAAATTCTCAAAACTGGAACCAAAAAACTATTATAACATGTTAATAATTAGTAAAGATTTAATGCATAGTGTGTTTAATTGTTAGAACCAATATTTAACCGTTTAAAAAATATCTACAAAATACTTAAAACAAATTCTTAAATTATTAACTTAAGAAAAAAAAACTAGTTTTAATTATTACTGAATGCATGTTTAAATATTTAAACATTTCATTTTGCAGCGAATTTTAATTTTTACTGAAATCAATACAATTACAGCTTTTATAACGCTCGAAACTTTCACATCATTTATTTATTTTAAAAGTATATTTATTTTCACTATATTAACTAAAAAAAATTAAGCAATTTTGATACTATTGAAATTTAATAAAGAAAAATTAAAATGCTTCAGGTACAATAGACTTGTAAAATAAAATTATTTTATAAAAAAGCATGCTAAGCATAAGTAAGTTTTAATTGAACGTCACGGCTTAATAAAAATAACTAAAAGTAAAATAATAGATTCTTTACAAATAGAATCGTTAAAAGCAAACGAAGTCTTAGTCCAGAAAAAATTAAAATAATTTTTATATACAATGTAAACTTTTTTAGTAATTATATTTGTTGCAGATTGAATGATTACAGTATTATACAGCATCATCATATGTCTAGTTTAATAGCTTTATTTGTATTTAAAAGTAAGTATTTTCTGATAATTTAAATAAATAACATAAACATACGTGTAGTATAGTTAACAAATAAGAATATCAATTTTAATTGTCAATTAAATGTGGATTAAATAGCAAGAAATGTGGATTTTTGAAACAATTAATTGCTACAGTTTCTAATGCTTCCTATTCTGCCCTTTAAAGTATTTATAAATATTAAATCTATAAAGTAATTGTAAATATCTATAAATCTATAATTCATAAAAATCTATAATGTATTGAAAATCTATAAATTTATAAACATTATAAATATAAATCTATAATTCTAAATCTATAAATATTAGATTTTACAGACTATTAGATTTATAGATTGTACTATAAGTCAATAAATCTAAATATAAAGTCTATAAGTAGTTATAAATATTCGATAACATGTATGTCCATTAGTAACTTTTGAGACCAAACCATGGAATTCTAATGACTATTTCTGTGCCTTTATTAGTGTTTTATTTATTTTGATTATATCTTGGCCTTAATAATATATATATCTATCTATCTATCTATCTATCTATCTATCTATATATCTATCTATCTATCTATCTATCTATCTATCTATCTATCTATCTATCTATCTATCTATCTATCTATCTATCTATCTATCTATCTATCTATCTATCTATCTATCTATCTATCTATCTATCTATCTATCTATCTATCTATCTATCTATCTATCTATCTATCTATCTATCTATCTATCTATCTATCTATCTATCTATCTATCTATCTATCTATCTATCTATCTATCTATCTATCTATCTATCTATCTATCTATCTATCTATCTATCTATCTATCTATCTATCTATCTATCTATCTATCTATCTATCTATCTATCTATCTATCTATCTATCTATCTATCTATCTATCTATCTATCTATCTATCTATCTATCTATCTATCTATCTATCTATCTATCTATCTATCTATCTATCTATCTATCTATCTATCTATCTATCTATCTATCTATCTATCTATCTATCTATCTATCTATCTATCTATCTATCTATCTATCTATCTATCTATCTATCTATCTATCTATCTATCTATCTATCTATCTATCTATCTATCTATCTATNATATATATAGATAATTGCGGACATAATCGTATGGGTAATATATATATTTCTCTCTCTTCCATTCAAGCGTTACATATTTATTAAATTTACACTAAAAAAAGTGTTTCTTGAAACAGAACAAAATTTGCGTAAAAATATATCTATAAAAAATGCTAATCAAATTTGAAAAGTGTTCAAAATCGAGAAAAATATGTAGTCTCAAATGTGAGGGGGCGGGAGAAATGTGTGAGAGAGATATTCTTTTGCTACTGGCACTCTGCAAACCATGGCCCTTCGGTTTCATTGAAGATCCTTGTTGTGTACCAAGGCAGATCTTTGATCACACCCTAGTTGTACTACACCTCAGTCCAGGGAGATTTTTGAGACAGCTTCATTTGGTGTCCTCCATGATGAAATATCATGGAATGATAATTTCCAACTTTAACAGTTGAAAAGGTTGAGATTTGGAAAATATGAACCCGATAGCTTAGTTAAGAGAATGGTAATATTAATTTCCCTTTTTGTTCATTTCGATCTAAACCTTTAAGTGAACGGAATGCATGTGATTATGTGTCATTGCGGCGACCATTCTATGAAGTATCCTAACTCACTCTGTTCTTGGGTGTATAACTATGGTGGTTAAAGCATTCGGATTTTGGAGGTTATTGGTTCCAATCCTATCGGCAGCCAACGGGCGTAGCTCTCCTACATGTATCCCTCTCCATAACTTTTGAGACGATGCATTTTCATCAATAATAGACTGTATATGCTGCTCTTTAATTTTGAGTACATGGGGTTTTCCAATTTGCCCGTATTTATTTCAAAGTTATTTTGTCACATTTTTCGCCGGTATGTTTTAAAAACACACAACTGGAACATAGCCAAATCAAAAAATCAAATTGTTTCCAGCTCCATCTTAATAAAAAATGATTTTGAATTATCTTAAATTTTATTTTATTCACATTGATATGGATCATAAATTGTCTTTTGATAATGTTTTCTTATTTCAGTCAGCTAATAATTTACATATCTTAATTATTTTTTTTAAATCGGGAGCTAAATTCGATTTTATTTTTGGAAAAAAATACTATATATTTTAAACAGAAAACTATTTTTCTTAACAATCGAATTAAATTTTTTTTAAATTTAAACTTGTCTAATATTTAGTACACAAATTGTTTCATTTCTTTTAACTGCATATATTACTGCAGATCTTACCGTCATTACATTTGGAACGCTGCAAAAAAAATTTCGTATGAGAAATAAAATTTATTCACGCACGTGTAAAACATGGCGAATAGATTTTTTTTACCTGATAAGTCTTTTACCTGCAATAACATCATTACATTTATCTGAAGGCTAAAATAAGTAGGAAAATATTTCTTATAAGGCTATAAAAGTAGCTTTAAATCATTTTAACGCATTTCTTAATTACTTTCGAATACCTCGGATATTCTCGTGGATTTTTTTACAAATCTGTAGCTGCGATCATCAGAGAGTTTTCTTTGAATGGTCAAAACATGAAAGCATGTATACGTTTACGCATATCATGCTCCAGATATTCTATATTTAAGAAAAATATCTGTAAAGTTTATCCCCTTTTTGGAAAGCTTTTACACTTATACTTTAATATTTCCGGCTTACAAATATTTATCAAATTTATCATGTTTATGTATCCAACAACTATTATAGATGATTTCTTTTTGTAAATTTTGAATTTTTTTAAAAATAAATTTTGAAGAAAAGTAGCGTACTTCAATTATCTGGAAAGCAGTTGAACGTGACGAATATCAAAGTTGTCTCATTTTATATTACTAGGCTCCACTCTTAACTTGCTTCACTCGCAAAACCTTCATAATTGCTTCATATCCATCACTGTTTTTTTTCGTTGCATTTAACGTCAATATTTCCCACAAAAACACAAAAATTCGAAATGTATAATAATTGTAGCTTTATGAAAGAAAATTTTCTAATGAGATAATTGTATTGAAATAGATGATTGCCTAGATATGAAAAATAAGTTTAACCTAAAGTATACTCATAGTGTGATTCAATAATAAGAAATAAATAAGAATTTTTTTTACTCGTTGACGAGACATATGAAAATTTAAATAAAGAACGGTAAGACATTAAAGAGCCATTCTGTTTTGACTTATCTCTGCACATGTGAGTCAGTGGTTGTTGTTGCAGTTCAGTTACGTCACAGTGTAGCTGCACAATGGGCAATTGGCGCCGGCCTGGGAAACA
Source organism: Parasteatoda tepidariorum (assembly GCF_043381705.1). Taxonomy (NCBI): domain Eukaryota; kingdom Metazoa; phylum Arthropoda; class Arachnida; order Araneae; family Theridiidae; genus Parasteatoda; species Parasteatoda tepidariorum. The sequence continues at coordinate 30,802,165 of NC_092206.1, read as the reverse complement.
TCCCTGAGGGTGATCCGAAGACAAGCCATCACAATTTTGAACCTCTACAGTGGGGATGGCACCCCACTTCGGTAGCCCGATGACCAGCACTCGAAGTCGAGAATTTTACGGTAGAACAGTTTAACGAGGATTGGTCTGCGTAGGGACCTTAGGTCCCTACGCAGATCAATCCAAGTGGTCACCCACCCGCACACTGACCGCAGCCAGTGATGTTTGACTTGGGTGATCTGTTGGGAACCGTACCTTAACTATCAGTCCACTGCGGGACATATTGGAGGTAGAAACACGTTCTTTTTTAAATCGTAACATTTTAAATGATTTATACTAATTACTAAGCACAAGTTTAATGAGCCTCTTAATACTTGTTAAATCTACAGTAGATAAAAATCCGATGATTATATAGAAAATTATTCATTGTCTGACAGTTTTGCTTATGTTAAAAACTTATGGATTGAAGCTTAATATAATGCTTTGAAACTAGGCTTTAAGAGCAATTAATTTGTAATTCTATTAATCAATATACTAGTTGAGAGAATCACTTACTAAACCATTATAGAGATTAGGAATTACTACTCTCACAAATACACATTTGTTCTCAATATCAATCAATCATTCGGATATAATTGGCACTGAAAGATGCATTATTATACCATGTAACAACAGTCAGTACACGAAGATAAGCAGGTATTTTAACAATGTGTTACCATTTTATTTGGAATTGCATGCATTCCATAATATTCTTTTGTACAATTTCTTTATATTTATAATTTTATTAATAAAATATATCAAATATAGCGATGTTTTAAATGTGTTTTAACTTTATTCATGTTAATTAAAATCATATGAATTGAAGCGTTTTTATTTTTATTATATTTAACAAATGGATTCAGGTTTTTGTATGTACAAATATATGGAAAAAGCGAATTTTTTAGCCCTATTTACATTATATAATCTTAACAATAGCCTTAGTAAAGTATTTGTTTAAAAAATACAGCATTTGTATTTTTTAAACAAATTATTTACTAACGTGATGTTATTATGATTAATTATATACTATATATGCAATAAACTAAGTGTTTGAGATTTCATAAAGCTGCATATTTCAACGTTTTTTTTAAATATTTCAATTTATTTCGGAAAAATCATATATTTTTTTAATTATTGGATAGTATTTTAATTTCCTTACATTCATTATCATCATCATAGTTAGCCAGACAGACCAATGTGGGCCGATGCCTTCCTCTGAAGATTTCTCCATAATGACTTCCGAGTTATCTTTGATCTCCAATTCTTTTCATTAATTGCAAGAAAATCAGACTACACCGAGTCAGTCCATCTCAACCTTGGCCTTCCCCGCCTTCTTCTTCCTGAGGGTTTAAAAAGCAGCATCTTTTTTATTGTTTTGTCATCACTCATTCGAATCACGTAGGCTATCCAATTCATTCTATTTATTTTTATGTATTTAGTAATATCGGGTTGTTTATAAATCTTGTTGCAGTTCAAAGTTAAATCTCCTTCTCCAGTTAATGTTTTCATATCCACCACCAAGTATATCTCACAAAATATTTCTCTCAAATATTACGATACAATTTTCCTCCAGTTTTGTCATTGTCCAAGCCTCAGAAGCGTACGTGAAGAGTACGTGAAGCGTCTGACAAGAGTTTTGTTGATTAAGAACATTGTTTTTCTACAAAGAAACCTAGTTTTAATAAATAGCCTTCTTTCCTCTCTTTGATTCAATTTAATAGTAATTAGTAAAAATGTGAATAAAAAAGATTTAAAATTTTTTTTACAAGAATGGAACTAATTGAAATATTTATTTTAAATTTATTAAACTTCTAACTGTCATCAACATTATTATTTTGATATAAAATTATTTAGTTAAATAAAAAAAATCTTAAAAAAAAATTATTCAAGTTTTAGCCGAAATCACAGATTTTATATACTACTTAAGTTAAGCCTACGAACAATATTAAAATTTTCAAATTTTCTTTTATTTTGCTAAAAAAAAATCTTTCATAATGAACTTCTTAATTATAAGTTATAAGAAGTCAGAGAGGAAAAGAATTGTAGATGCAGATAAACTTTATATTTTTTAATTAAGAATTTCTCAATATTAATTTTCATTGTAAAAGAGTTCTTTTAAAATTATTTCTAGTATTTTTGCTATAGTGGGAGATAATTTTGTCTATTACATAGCTATGGTAACCAAGATGGTCTCAGAAAGCTAAAATAATTATAACTTTGAGAAAAAAAGTATAGTCAAAACTACCAGAATGTGGTGTATCTCTGGCTTTATAAGAACAGTGAAAAGTTAGGTAATTTTTACCGAACAAATTTGGTAAAAATTTCGTTAAAATTCCCAACATAATATAATTTTATAACGCTCTGTAAAAATGGTAAATTAATTTTATGATGATACCTTAGAACATGACATAAAAACTAACTTTTCGGTTTAACTTACTTTTCAGTTTAATTTCAGTTTCTGTTTTAGTTAAACTTACTTTTCGGAAAACTATACCATACTGTATAAATGTATATAACTACTATACAGGGCCGGGATAGCCTGGTCGGTAGGGCGCTGGGCCCATGTCCGTGAGTTCGTGGATTAGAACCCCATCGGCCGAAGACTCCACGTGTAGTTGGTGACTGATGCACGTTTAAATCCTGTCGAGTCGCAAAGTCCTCCATGTTCTCATAACAAGTGAATATCTCTGGGGGTACTGGAAAGATCGATCGCTCTCTGATTCAGGTCAAAATTACGATCTGTTTTTGAATGAGTGGATATATGAATGGTTCCGCCTTGTAAGCAGGTGTGGCGTATGATGTGACAGAAGTCGAATTCTTGGCCATAGATGGAGCCACTGAAAAACAAGAATCGCACAATCTGCCTTAAATTTGCTCGGTTTCACTCAGCAGGCTTGCCTGTGTGGCAAGTGACATTAGAACCAACCACCAACCAACTAATACTATATTATATAAATGTATGGCAATGATAACTTACCGTATGAACTGAAGAGTAGCTAAATGAATCTCTTTGCCATACATTTTAGTTTCATTTACCAGAATTACAGTTCTCTTTATCATAAATGTCATTACCATACAGCCTGGTAATTTTGCCATTTTTTTGTTGGTGTGTATGGAGAAATCGCACATGCTAACATAATGAACTCAGAAAACTAATTATCACCGATATGCCTACTTTTATTACAAGTTATATTATTAATAGTCATAATTGTAATTAATAATTATAAATATTATATTAAATTTAAAAATATAGTTATAAATATAATTAGGATGTTCTCTTTTGAAATAAGTTGTTTTTGTAAATTTTTTCATCCTTTTAATTTTCAACTATAAACCCTCAGGTTAATGTAGAAAAAGTAATGGAATATTTCTTTAAATCCAATTTGGGTATCAGGATAATAATTTTAAGTTCACTAAAGCACAATTCTCTTTTTTTCACCAGAAACATTTTCCATTTTCTTATAGAGCAGTATTCAGTTATTTTAAGTAATAAATGAAAATAATGAATGGAATAATATGGCAAAACTCAGATTCTAATATATAATTATGAAGAATAGTGACTTTACAAATAATCCCTACATTTGTTATTATCAAAAACTAAATTTAATTGGAATTCGGTGATTCATTTCCATTGAATGGTATGGTGCTAACAACCTTAACAAGGAAACAATGAGTTGATATGCAAAAGATAAAAAAAGTTACTCGGAACAAATCTTGTAATTATTTTCACATATTTCTGTTGCTTTGTTTTGAATAATAACTTCAAGTTTGGGAATATATTAAGCGAATTTTGTCTTTGTAAAAATTTTCAATTTTTCTTCTTTCCCTTTGTAATATATTTTACATGTATCAAAATAATTATGTTAGTTTTTATATGGCTATCTGCTAATTATTTGGATACACAATTTGATATAGTTTCCAGCAGAAAAGTAACATTTATTCAGGTCTTGGATTTTTGTTATAATATTTCTTTCTTTGTGCCTTTTTATAAGAAATTGGACTCGAGAAACTCTAGGAAGGTTTTTATTTCGATGTAAACATTCAAGTTTAGAAGTCAGATTTTCAGAAATGATAAATTAACTATTCAAGTCAATGACTCTATATTCCATAAAAACGTATTGAAAGTTGATCATTTGTTTAAAACATTTCAAAAATGCTATTTTTCTGTGTTAAAAGCCACTGTTAAAGTTATAAAAATCACTGAAAGTTACAAAAAAAGAAACTTACAGAAGTCACTGAAAAGTTTTGCATGCAAATTATAATTTTAAAATTTTAAGATAAATAAAAAAAAGTTATTTAAAAAAATTGCTATGGTAGATAATATTGTAGTTTAATAATTTATCTATACTATTTTTTAATATAATACTATTATTTATAATGTTTTATTACGGATAATAATGTAGTAAAAATAGTTATTTTTTAAAAAAAAATGTATTCTTGTTTTTATTTAAGAGAAGTCTTTTTTAAGTAATGATAAATTAACTATTTATGTCACTCAATCTTTTTTCATAATCATTAACAGCTTTTTGAGAGTTAGATGATTTGGTTAAAATATTTTTCTAATTTTGTTGTTTTCAGAAAATTACAAAGGTCGCTGTGGAGTTTTGTATGCAAGTTAAACTTTTTGAATCTTATGATAAATGAAAAAATGGGCCTTTTGAAAATCGTATTCTACTATATTGAGAATTTGTGTATCCAATTGCTTAAAAAATGAAAACCAGATAAATTACTTCCAAAATCTTGATGGAAACAGGTGATGTGATATCTGCAAGTGGTGTAGAGTGGGCATTTCGAACCTGATTGGTTGCTGAAACGTGACATTTGTTTACGCCAGAAACTATTTTTTCCATTCTATTACGAGTAAATCAAACCCGTCAAGTATCAATTATCTTAGGTGACATATTCTATATTCCATCACAATGATTCTTTCACAAATATTTCAATTCTCTTACTATATATTTCTTACTTAACACAAAGATAGGTACAAAGCCATCTCAAACATAAACAAATAACTATGCATCGAAGGAGCCAGGTACACAAAACAAAAATATATTACGGTTACGATAAAATATATTTCGATATATTTTATCGATATATATTACGATAAAATATAAGTACAAATAATAAGTCTAAGTTAAGAAATGACGTACACGGGAAGGAATTATACATCACCAATTTCGATGTACGATACGGAGCTGTATTAATTTACATTCATGTTAATTAACATTCTAAATTATGTCGAGAAACTTAGCAGCGTGACATAGGTCACATGTGTGGGTATCTGTGATGTTTTTCTTCTTCTTCTTGAAGTTCAAGTACCCAATGGAACTTTACCAAATGACGCAATAATTATTATGTTTCAAAGATGAACTACTAAAAAATTAAGTCGAAAAAATGAAGGCGTTACTTTATTATTTTTATATTTTATAAGCAGGCCTCATCATTTATAACCTTTTAATGTGCAATTAAAATTTATACATTAAATTATTAAATTATTTCGCCACGTGTTAAGTAGTTGTAAATTAAATTAGAACATTTTTGCACATGATTATAAGACTCGAAAGAATTTACACACGATTTTATAATCCAGAGATAATTCCAAGCAAAAAATAACTTTTAGCAAATATTTATTCTCTTTTATTATTTTCTTTAATAATAGACGAAAAAAACTTACATCATTTTAAAGAACGTAATTTTGCATGGCAATATACGAAATTTTAGAGAAATCGGTCGAATAGAGTAAAGTATATAGAAGAATATTAAATACATAGAATACTATTTTAAGAACGTAATTGTACATGGCAATATACGAAATTTGAGAGAAATCGGTCGAATAGAGAAAAGTATATAGAGTAATATTAAAGTACATAGAGTAATATTCAAAGAACGTAATTTTACATGGCAATATACAAAGTTTGAGAGAAATCGGTCGAATAGAGTAAAGTATATAGAGTAATATTAAAGTACATAGAGTAATATTAATTTAAGTATTATTGAGTTAGTATTTAGAGACTTATGCTCATAACATTATTATTAAACACATTATGCATCATAAGCATAATTTTTATCATATATAATATACGTATTTGAGCAATCAAGTTTTCTTTACTTTACGGACTCTAGGTGTATGGAAAATCTTCTAGTATAGCCTAATCTAAAGAAAAATCTCGAATATTTAAAAAAACTGATCTTCAAAAAACAATGTCTGTCCCAATGTAGATGAATCAAGGTAATCTGCAATCTGTAACTACAAGATCTAACAAACGCAGAAATCGTGAAAACAAATCTTTTGATCATAGAGTTTTCTTGATCAACAGTGAACATCATCTACCAAGAGAATCATTACGTTACCATCTCGGTTCTGGTTTCTTTCCATTTGTTTTTATGATCTATATAATGTCGAATTATTAAACACGATGGGGAAGTTATTGAAATGGGCCTTTTAGAGAGATAGCTATCAATAACAGTTCGCAAAGTAATCATAACAAAAAAGGACTTCAGAAGTTGGAGAGCCATCACCAGATTTGTTTCCACAAACTCATGCATTAATTTAAAAGCATTAAGTGCTGCTACCCAGGGTAATGTTTTTTGACTCGGTTTCTTGTTCCGTTTTTATTTCTATTTGAGGAGCTTTTACCGAATTTCAAAGATATTTATTATAGAATTAAAACCATTATTTCGCAATATTTCAAATTAATATACATTCTTCTGCGTTTAACAGTTTTTTTAAATTGATAGGTTTGATTTGAAGGAAAGTGTTCATACTAGATTTACAATAGAATCTAGCAATATTTTTCATTAAAAGTTTTGCAATATTATTGTAATCCATTAAAAAAGGTAAAATGTGTTTATTATAATTTAAAAATAAAATAAAAATATTTTAAAGATTTCATTCATTTAAGCTCTATTGTTTTTATATAATATTTCCAGTAAAAAAAAAAGATTGATTTAACTTAAAACTTAGAAAAACCAATAAAAATAATTTATGCTTATCAGCACATTATACTTTTTAGAAACTTTTATATATTAACATAAATTTATTAAACATATAGTTTTTATAGTAACTTTCTATATATTTGTATATTATTTTCTTAAAATAGGAACCGAAAATCAAGATTTATTATTGTTGTTTAGAGAAACGAAATTTATGTGGTGTTCTAAATTTAAGAAGAAAAAAAAATCTTCGAAACAATAAGGTTTCGAAACAACCTTTCTAAGTTTAATGAACGTAATACCTATATCACTTTTTAAGTATAAAATTTGAAATCTCGTGTCCTTACAGTAGATCTGAACATCTTAAATTGCAGATATTTATATTTGTGCAAACTATAGATTAGTTTAAAATATTTTACTTTCCTACGGGGGTTTTATATTTATAAATTTATGCACAAGTAAAAAATTAGACTGCCAGGCTGTCAGCGTGCCTGACTGTGAAGCTAATGGTTGCAGGTTCGAATCTCACTCAGGGCATGGATGTTTCTCTCTGTGTGTTGTTCTCTATTGTGAATGTGGCCTACTTATAAACGGGTATATATGGCAGTGTGATGTGGGTAATGTTTCTCGCCCTCGCGGCTTAGGTTCGCTAGGTAACGCTAAATGAGTAATACTTCCGCCATCTTCAGAGGTGAAGAGCGGAAGTTCATTGCCTGCCCTTAAAAATATTTATAAATTTCGGTTGAAATCTACTAATACTTAATTTTGTCAGAATTAATTGATTACTTAATTGAATTACTTTGATTAAAGTGAAGCGTGATTGCTCTACATCCACTTGAATGTTAAGTTGTTAAAATTTGATATCAATTTTAGTTTCTTTAATTGTGTAAACAAATTACAAGAAGGCCCATTTTATATAGAAATTCAGGTAATATATCACAAGCATTTTATTTAAAGCAAATGCGAAATATATGTGCGGTGTATACGGAGAAAAAAAATCTGGCTAAATTTGCCGTACTAAATGGTAAGGACATTTTTGGTTAAAAAAAAAAAAAAAAAAAAAAAAAAAAAAAAAAAAAAAAATGAAAAATTGGAAATAAAACCAAAATATATGGTATTTATAAATCATAGATTCGGTAATTTTTCTGTTCATATAATAACGGTTTAGCGAAAAGTCTGGGTTTTGAAATGATAGTTCTTGTTACCAAACATTTAGTAAAAGATATAAAATTGAAAAATAAGTTAACCGTATAAATGGTTTTTATACCTTGTTCTAAGAAATTAAGATAAAATAACAAATTTTACCACATTTACCAAATTTTATCAAATCATATTTTATTTTTAACTTGCCAGAATCATTATCTAAGCACTTTTGTAAAGTTTTCGACCATTTCGGTGCTTCAAAATAACCATAAATACTGTAAAATTTATCATATTCTATTGTTTTTTTTTCATGCCTTTCTTCTCAGAGCACATTAAAAATTTTAATATGCTGTTTTAAAAATAAATAAATAAATTAAAATGGCACACAATTCGGCATCACTATATTTTATTTTACCTGATTAAAAACTTTACGTCAGAAATATATAAATAGGAAATAACAGTCGGCATGTTCCTAAGCACTCAAAAATAGGCGCTCATTTTCAAAATTTGCCAGTCGTGAATGAGAAGAAGCAAAAATGATACATAAAACCACATCGAAAATTGGAAAAATAAAAGTGAGAAAAAAAGACTAGAAAAACCAGCCAGAAATACTAGAAACTATAAGTAAAAAACGACGAGATACAAAAGAACAAAAACCACAGTATTCCAGAGAGGGCAATTCTGTGTAAAATGCATTTAGCACTATTGTGAGGTAGTGAAGAACTTATGTTGTTAACCAGGAAATATAGGCATCCATATGAATAAAACATTATATTTTATATTTAATAAATTCAAAATTATTATCAAAGCACTTCGGTGAAAATTACCGAGTCTTTTGGTGTTCGCGTTGAGATAGAAGTATATTATATTTCACTATATATTGGTAGTTCTGTCCATACTTTTTTCTCAATGTACTAGAGTAAAAAAATGTAAATAAATAATGAATAAATAACAGAGGAGATCCACTACCGTGAGTTTCAACTTCCTCTAATGCCCTTGAAGAATTAAGAATAAAAAGGAATGTGAGAAAGTACTTTTCATCCTCGTCAAAAACTCTCCACATTTCTGAAGATTTCAAAAAGGAACTATTTCGAGTCACCCCCTCCCCTCTACTCAATAGATAATGCTGACTCTACAATCTCTATGGAAACCAAGATGCTCATGACGAAGCAAAATCATCACTTTCAGGAAATATTGAAGAGATATATCAACTTTATTCAGGACTCATCAGGAAAAGCTTGCTCTTTCAAAGGCTGCGGAGAAATGGAAATAAAAATAATCAAGATCCTTAAATATTATTTACTATGAATTAAAACCTAAAGCAGCATTTTTTATTTAAATAAGTTTACTGTTTTCAACTGTTTTAATTTTTACTCTTAATTTAATATTTTGTTGCTTATAATACAGAGAACTAAGAACAGGAAAATTGAATAATTATTTGCAATTTTTGACTTTAGATTAATTAGAAAATATGATGCACACATTTATAGACTATTTGAAATAGGATTAAAAACTATTTATTACGGACTTCAAACTTTTAAATTATAATAACGAGTTTGTACAGTTTCTGCGAAGAGAAACTTTCTTTATATAAAGTGAAATTGTTCAGTAAATATTTATTGGCTTAGTTTTACAATAATGTTTATAATATAAAACGTATTAAAATACAGAAAACTTTATTGAAAACCTATTTCAATAAACTTTGGGAATATATAAGAGTATATTTTAAGAGTATTTAAATAATGATTCAAGGCTTAAGTGTAACTGAAAATTTAGTACACAGTGCAAATAATTTGAGAAAGTTTTTAACATGTTATAATTGCTATCTATTCATATTGAAGGTTCTTAGTAATCGGGCTGATTTATTTATTATTTTCAAGTTAGTTTTAACTGTTTTGAATGGTTGTATATTTTCATGTAATTGTAAAGTTGCAAATTATACAAAATATTCTTTCACTTTAAATATGCCTCACAATTCTCTTCATATCAATGACGAAAAGCATAGATGGTTGTCAAAAGGTTGTCACAATTTTAAATTTTTGTCCTTAGTAAGAAAAAAAAATATTTAATGTTTCATTTTGAAAGACTGAGGAACTTCTGAAGTTCCTATAAAACTCTGCTTTTTGTAAGAAACTTTTTAAAGAAATTTTTTTTGATGTAGTGGAACTCTTAAAAAATCATTGGAAATTTATTTTCTGTTTAAGTACAGTGCACAAAAAAATTCACGAGCCACCCTGAAAAACTTTTATTCTAATGGTTGGATCTTTACGTTTTAGAACTCAATCTTAATGGTTCGATAGAATGACCTCAAATGTGCTAGAAAATTAGTGCAGAGGATATTTTAAGTCAAGTTCTCAGTGACAAAATTATACTACTTTCTCTGATTAAACATACCTCTTTTTTAAAAAATGGTTTTGAATTTTTGACCCCCAAAATATAGGTGACAGCCGCAATCTGAGAAATGTGATCCTTATAGTTTGGTGAGGACAGTGGTCTGAAATTCGGACATCATAATTTTTAATTTACTTTTTGAGTTTCTCACCACATCACGAGAATTTTTTTAAGCGAATTAAAAAAAATTGCAAACATTTATAAAGTTCGTTTTTCCGAAGATAATTCTATTCAAATTATAACTTTTAGTAAATATTTATTATTTTACATTAATTTATTTAATAATATGTCATAAAATGTAGAATTGCAAGATTTGCAGGTTTTTATATTATTTTAAAGAATGTAACTTTAAATGTAAAAATGCAAAATTCGAGCAAAATCAGTCTGGTAAATCATGAGAAATGAAATTTTCAAAAAGTCGTATTTTTTAAGCTAAACGGTAATTATTGCTGCAAACCAAATGTTTCCTGACATGTTCCGGTAAAAATGGTTTCACCACCACTTGATTTGAATTTTTTACTGCATAATTTGAAAGCTTCAACTGAAGCGATTTCCCCCCATTTAAAATCAGTAAAAGAAAGTTGTTAATATATCCTAAAAAGAACAACTTTTAAAAACATCAACTTAAAGCTATCACTCGAATTTTGTAGCATCATGTTCCTATAACAATTTCTAGACTTGTAATACTATTACTATGTTTCTAATAGCTCAAAAATGTAATATCATATTTCTTATTATGCTATTGAACAATAGTTTTGGGCTACACGAGGTTTACTTATTTACTTACTCAACGATACTCAAGATATTTTTGATGATGGTGCTCTTTGAGGAGGAGGTGGCACGAATGATATAACCGGTATCTTACATTGTACAACTTGCAGACCTTGCGAATAATTAATTAATTTTCAATAGTTACTGAGCAAATATTACTACTTCAAAATAATATAAGTACCTGAATGACTATGTTATTATTATGGTATTTCAAATGTAATCATCAGTTATCTCTGATTAATAAAACTGCAAATGTGGACGTGGCAAGATTTAAACAATTCTCCTCTAATATTAAAAAATTCATTTTTAGCATTGAATAACACAAGCGTTTTTACACCATATCGAAGCTTTTATGCATTTTTTGAGGAGAAAAAGCTAGTTTTAATGAATGGGTTAGATTTATTTTCGGCTTGGCAAGTGTCTTTACAATTGTAATATGGTATAAAACCAATTCTATACTATATTCGCTTATGTAATAATTATTTTTCTCTAATATTTTAAATAGGAGATAGAGAGCCACGATTACTCAGGGGGTAGAGCGTTCGCCTTCCTATGAGGTGAACCGGGTTCGATCCCAGTGATGGCTGGTAGATACGAAGCCGCATCCGGCTTGTCCCGACCACAGTTCTGACGTGAAATATCCTCAATGGAAAACGGATCGTGGGTTAGAGTCCCTTTGACGTCAGACTAAACCATGGGAAGTTCTCGTGGTCTTCCTCTCCATGTAACGCAAATGCGGGTTAGTTCCATCAAAAACTTCATGATGAAGGGTAATTTTCCCCAATACTTGATCCAGGAGTTCCCTTGTTTTCTGAATTTAGTTCAAAATTACAGGGCTACAAAATTGAACAACTATTGTCAAAAACCCAAAATTGAGTCTGCTGCTCAACAACAGTTATGAAATAAAATACATATCAATATTTACTAGCAATAATTATTATTTATCAACAATAGGTACTAATTCTAATGACGATATAAATGTTAACGAAATTAAATATAAGTATCCTCTGAAGAAATAAATGCATAAAATTATCAAAAGTATCTAATAACATCAATTATTAAATAAATGATAAACAATTTGATTCAAGCAACAATAAAATCTAGAATAATCAAAAAATAAAATAAAGAAATTAGTTAAAAGTTATGTTTTAGAAAAATCTGAATGCGAGTAATTAAATTTTATTTATCTTTTGGGAAATACAGAGTAGATATTTTAATCAAAACATTCATGAACAATTTTATTTTGTTTTTGTGTAGTAAATCACTAAGGAATACTTTATGATTTTTTTTAAATTTACTTATTTTGTGTTTAATAGTGTATTTACTGCGTAACAACTATCGGCAAAAGTTCATTTAAGTAAACGACGAAAACAATTTCAACAGCCTTTCCAATTTCATCAGCTCAATTAAAGTATTCCAAAAACTCTCTGTAAGAAATTATACATTAAATATAGTCTTTGAAGAGAAGAATCTATAGCATCAAACATTTCTCAAAATACATAAAAACAAGAGAAGTTGATCATCTGAAGAAAGACTTTTTCAGTAATAGAGTGATCATTTTCATCCATATGGAACACTTTCAAAGAAATCACGTTATACTTCCATAAATCATTTATCATTTTGTCTCTTGTCTTTCTTCAAAACAATACATTCGAAGAATTAGCCTTTGTAGTTTGAGATTTCTTTTAGAAACAACTGTGATTATTTATTTAAAGCATAGAAGAGCGGTATAATTATAAATGAAGTCCCTTTGAATTTTAGCAGTAGATTATGTAAAACAGCAATAAATTTTGAGATAATTCTGAGAAAATTATGTTTCTGAAAATTCCGAATGTAAATATTTTTATTTTAATTAATTTCTGGGAAATGGATATTTCAATCAAAAATTGTGAAACATTAATTAACTATTTAAGTTGTTTTTTGGAAAAAAGAAAAAGAAAAAAAATCTTTAAAGATACTTTCAGTATTACTTTTTTCAATTTCCTGATTTTGAGTTTAAAAGTGTATAACTTCGGAAAACCGATCAGCAGAAGTTCATTTAAATAAACGACAAAAGCAATTTCAGCAGCCTTTTCAATTTCATCAGCTCATTTACAGTGTTCCAAAACACTCTCCGTAAGAAATGATACATAAAATAAGGTTTTTGAAGGGAAGAATCTATAGCATCAAACATTTCAAGATTCATAAAAACAAGCGAAGTTGATCATCTGTAGAAAGACTTTCTCAGTAATAGAGAGATCCATATGGAACACTTTCGAAAAAATCACGTAATACTCCCTTAAGTCATTTATCATTTTCACTCTAGTCTTTCCTTAAAACAATACGCTCGAAGTACTAGTACTGTATTTTAAGCCTTCTTTTAAAGGTGAATTTGAATATTTATTTTAGCGTATTAGAGTGGTGCTTCTAAAAAACAGCTTCCATTAAAAAAAGTATGATATTATCAGAATAAATAAAGTCACAACTTATACCTTAATAATTCGTTGTTTATATTGGAATAAAGTTCGAAGCATGCAATACGTTTTGCGTGGAGAGTAAAAGTTTCCAATTGAATGTTGTTTTTATCGTAAATATGCTTTAGAAGAAGTACTTGACGGGTGTGCTACTTCTAAAGGGCTGGGCATATCATATCACGCATAACACATCACTGGGCGGAACGTTGAAAACGGAACGTTGAACGTGAACTTTAAAAAATTTTGTATCAAATTATGGCGAAAACTAACAGAAATTAGGGTGCCATTACTTTTCTACCATAAAATATATTTTTCCGAAATATGTTACGAAACAAAAAAACACTCTGATATATTGTAGTATGTACAGAAATAATTACCTTAAGATCACTTGACCACTTTAATTAAATAAATATTACTATAAAATTTACGGCATAATATTTTATAGTAAAAATAGATTTTATTGTTAAAATGGATTTAAAGGTAAAATTGGATATCACCGGTGATATACCCAAAGCTCCGGTACTTTATGTCATTATTTGGTTCGGAATTGTTTACGTTGTGTGTGATTTCGATTTCTAAAAATAATTAAAAAACGGTGGTAAAAGTGGTCAATATTTGAAGTTTCTTGCTTCAAGCACAATTTTTAATTATTTCTGAATAATGTTCATTTCAGAAACTAATTTTACTAGACAAAAATGCTTTCGAAAATTTAAGAACACTTCATTTATTATCATGTTCATTTCTTTTTCGAAAAAAGGGAATTGAGTCGTATTGATTACGATTCAGTTTCGAAGTGCAGCGTAGCTACCACTATAACTATTAAATTCCAATTCATTAGTATATAAGACTTGATTCTATCAGCGTGGGGGTGTAATGCAGCGTAACTACCACTACAACTATTCAATTTCCATCCACTAGTATATAAAATATGTTAATTCGATTCTAACAAGTGCTACCTTTTGACAGATGATGGTTGACATTATCGGTTGCCTAGTCTCATATGAGTAACTCGTGGACGTGATCTGAATACGTCTTCCTCGACTGAAACGCCCACTTCAATTTAAACACACCTAGTTTAATAGATGGTTCACAGTGAACGGTTGACTAGCTATTTGTAACCGCAGCATTGTGTTTCTCACTCTGTTGCTACAGAGTTATGATCACAAACAACGGGACTTGTACACACTCGACTGTTAATGGTTACACATGAGTGACCACTTCCACAACCGTGATCCTAATACAGCTCTCACGATCAACACACAAAGCCCGGTGATCTTAATACAGCTCTACCCGCCTCTCGCAAAACAGCAATGAATCAAGTAGTGGTGTCCATTCATGAATTCTATCGCAGATGAAATTCTGGAAAGGGAGTAATATAGCATATCTAACATTACAACTATTAAATTCCAATTCACTCGTATATAAGACATTTTAACTCGATCCCATCTCAAGACTCCTTTTAAACGATGACAGTTGACAAGATCTAGCCCCACAAGAGGTTTGCGGAATATTAAGAAACGTTTTTGAAAACTACATGCACCGTAGCTGCCACATACATTCAGAAAGTTTTCGGGATTTTTTTTTCTTGCAGTAGACTGACCTTGTAAGCAATAAAAATTGCTACCTCTCAATAATAAAAAGTTATTAATTGTTGCATTTAAGAAATGTGTAATTTTTTTTAAAGCATGCATGTTTAAAGAACTAATTATTGTACCAATAATTTTCAGTGAAAAATGATTTTTTTAAAAATTGTAACCTTCTAGTATGATGATTTTTCGTAAATGTGTGCTAATTTTGCTTAGTGTATCACCCATAAAGGGGCTCTAAACACTTCACTAAACACTTGCATTACGTGCACTGTGCACATTGTGCAAATTAAAAAATATATTACCTGGAAAAACTTTAGTTCCGACCCAATAGACCAGATTTTAAGGTCAATTTTGATGGTACTTGGAGGTGAATTCAAATGTGTCAATTAAATAGTGTTAATATTTAGTAAATTGCAGAATCAGACACAAACACGTACTTTCTCTGAATAGTTATATATAGAATTTTTTTTAACATATTTGGATTTCTGACCCACAAACTGGGAAGAGTATACGAAATTTCAAAAAGATAGGATCATAAATTGGGGGGCTAGGGAGCTATGTAAATTTGGCGTTCTCAAAATCAATCATAAAGTCTCAAAATCATCCATGCAAAATCACCGTAGTAAATGGGTAGTATAAGATACCCATTAACAAATTCAAGAGAATATTACCTAATAGTGAATATTACCTATACCTATATTATATAAAATATAACTTGTGAGCCATTTGAATTAAAAAAGGTGGGAGCAGTTTTGCACAAATGTCCTGAACTCATGAATTGTGCTCCTCTTGGCGTATTTTAAATACTATTTCTGGAAAATTTCTAAAATATCTCGACAGTATATAATCATTTTATGCTTTAAATAAAGCTTTAACTGTTAATATAGTTCCCAAAATGATATTTTGCATTTTTTATGGTTTTCTAAGTAAATACCACTTTGTTCCAACCAGAAGATACCTACTGGAACGAAGATAAAGCAGTCGAAAAAGTTGTCAAAAGTTCCTGCCATACGTCAATGTCCCACATATAGAATATGTCTAAAAACGCGATTAAGTTTTATTTACCCAATTTTTTTATTGCATTTAGATGCGCTTTGTAAATGATTTATCAAATTATAAAAGTTTATAAAAGTTGATAAAAAAGTTATAAATGGCAAATATTGGAAACTAATCTTGCTTATTAAAATAAAGCAAGCAAACAATATTTGTAAAATAAATATACTAGCTTTTAACATATTTTTATGTTTATAATATGTTAACACAATAATATTCCCGAAATATTGATGTTGATTTTATTATTCGTATGCATATTTTGTTTGTTTGATAATAGTTATGCACACTGGTTAACTATTCATTTCAAAAGATATTAAGCATATAATTCTCAAACAATAGTATGGACAAAAAACTTCATTTCAAATTTGAACAAAATCCAACATTAAAATAAAATTTTAACTGCATAGATTCGTATTATTTGCGCAATACATATCTTTTATCCATAAATTTAATGCAGATGTGATTTTTCTCTTTGTGTATTTTTTTCTTTAAAACAAAACTGGTTTAGGGAAATAATGTCAAACACACGCACTATAACTGAGTTGAATTTTAAAAGGTAACGAATATATCATGCAAATTTAAGATTTATTTATCTACTATACGTGTTTTTTCTTTGACATAGAATAATTTAAATTAGATTTCCATTATCACGAATAAATGTTTGACTCAAAGGTTCGAGAAAATATTACTGTATTTTATTCTCCAACAAATATCAGTTAGATTTTAAAATGCTTAAATGGAAAATTTAGAATGCGTGTATGCTTTAATAGTAGATTTTACAAATTTTAAAATTTGAATTTATAAATTTATATTGATAATAGTTTTGTTGTATTTTATAAAAAAAAATACAACAGCTATTTTTAAGCATGTAATATTTTAAGAAGCATTATCGATTAATGAAATAATTCCACAAGAAGTGAAATAAAGGACACCTTAATAATTTATGATCGAATAGTTGTATTTTCACGTATTAGAATGCAATATACTGCAAGACAAGCCTTCAAATCACAGAATTAGATTCCGATAATTTAAGTTAATTTTTTTTTAATGGAGGGCAATTGGAGGTTGTCCCATTGGCCACAGAAATGCCAGAGCTGCTACTCTCTTCTCGTTACCCAGTGGGCACCTGTGGCAAAGCCACGTCGGTGGAGCAGCGTCGCTCACGTCACACAACCACACAAACCCGTTTATAGGGTGGGTCACATTCACACTATCACACACAAATGAGAAAGGGCATAGAACACAGAGAGAGAGAAAGAAACATCCATGACCTGAGCGGGATTCGAACCCGCGACTGCGGCTCCACAAAATTACAAAATTAAACATAGCAACTTACTTTCTCTAAATAAGAATTAATTCCGAATTACTGTTTTAAAACATGTTTTAGATATCAGATTGAGATTCAGAATAAAATTCATATTTTAGACCCTCAAAATATGGGACATAACTGCAATTTGATGAAAAATATTTTTCAAATAGTTTGATTAGGACAGATTTAAAAGCTTAAACACTAAAATGGTAATGCTAATTATTTTGTGTATTTCTCAATGATTTTAAAAATGTTTCAGACTTCTTTCAATTAACAGTATATAATATGTATGATTTAATCTACGATGATTTCGATCTACTGTATATAATATGTACGATTTAAACAGATTAATCAGGAAAAAGCTTGCAAATTTCAGTATGTTGAGGTTATTATTAAATATGTAATATGAACTTATTTTAAAACTGTTTCAGATAANAAACATTTACCCGTATGCCCTAAATAAGGGCGGGTCGGGGTAAATTCTTCCATTATGTATAGATGTATAGATGTATAGATGTACGATTTAAACAGATTAATCAGGAAAAAGCTCGCAAATTTCAGTATGTTGAGGTTATTATTAAATATGTAATATGAACTTATTTTAAAACTGTTTCAGATAATTTTAAACCAAAAGTCTAACCTAAATATAAATACACGTTAAAAATGCATTTGCATACTTATTTAAATTTCTTTCAATTATTCAGAATAATTTTTATAGATATTCAGATGTAGCGCTAATATTATTTTCACTATGTGTGGTCTTAAACTATAAACTTAAGTAATTTTAAAGAAACGTTTTGAGTAACAAACGTTCAAAAAACGTCGTGATTCGGAATTTTCATTTCTTATATTTTTTTTAATAAGTTCCATTTATATACTGATATATCATAAGAAACAGGCATAACTTTTAAATAATATTTAAATATTTGATAATATTAAAAATATATCCTCATGTGTATCATATATAAATGAAAATATATTGAATAAACTTAGATAATAAAAATATGTGATAACTAAATGGTGTTTGAAATCAATTTTTTATCCTCATTTACTTTTTATTACCAAAAAATCAAATTCCTCTGAAGAAAAGCAAAACCATCAAATAACTGAGATATTTATAAGAGCTAAATTTATTGGCTAAAATGTTTTTACAGCTAGAATTTCTAAAGATTACCTAACCTAACCTAAATTCACATTTGAAACCTGATATCCTCATTTCATACGTCTTTTTTTGTGAAAATAAATGGTTGTATCTTTTTTGTTTCAAATTGTTGAAACTCGATAGAAAAGATAAAATTAGAAAGAAAAAAAATTGTCTGCAATGCATAAATTTAATAAAATGGGTCTTTCCTAAATATTTTTATTATATTTTATAACCAGCGCTGAACAGCTGATTCGATTCTGAGTTTACGATTATCATTGTTTAACTCCATTGCTTTGTGATTTTGTGCCCAATCCAGAAGACAGTTGAGAATAAAACCACGAAAACGTAGTAGAATAAAACCACAAAAAACTTCTCATAGTTAGCACGACGTCAAGGGGATTCAAATCCCTTATCCAACTACCACTGAGGATATTTTGCGTCATCACTGTAGTTGGTGCGAGCTGGGAGTAGAATTCATGTTACTTGGGATTTGAACATGGGTCCCTCCGTAGGAGGCGAACACTCAACCCCCAGGACACTGAGATTCTTCTTAAATTATTCTAGATTTTTACATTCCATTGTTGCATTTAATGCTGAACGAAAGTGATAATTTCCCCGTTAAGATCGGACTCTTTTATTATTAAGGCTGCCGGCCACGTGGCCGAGTGATTAGCTCACCTGACTGCGAAGCCAATGGCTGCGGGTTCGAGTCCCGCTCTGGGCATGAATGTTTATCTCTGTGTGTTGACCTCTGTTGTGTGTAATGTGAGAATGTTGCGCTCCCTATGAACGGGTTTGTGGCAGTGTGGCGTGGGTAATGTTGCTCGCCTCCGTGACTTTGGTTCACAGGTGCCCACTGGGTAACGTAAAATGAGTAACAATTCTGGCATCTTCTAAGGCGAAGAATAAAGTTCAGTGCCAGCCATTTGAAAAAAAAAATTTTTAAAGCTTGTTTAATGAAGATGGTTTTAAGCATTTTTCATAAACAAAGATTTCTAATGTCTATGTTTCTATTTATTAAATAAATTTTTTTTAGTACTTTTATGCAACAATGTCAAAATGTGAATTGCTAAATTAAATACAAGTTTTAAGCAAATATAAGAGTTCAAGGCAGTAAATAAATTTATTGAAATACTTTCTGGTAACTCACAATTTTTTCTCAATACTAGTACCCTATCATTAAGATAAATAGCGTTCTTCAAATTAGTGGCTAATTGAAATAAACGGGAACCAACTGTGTTAAAGACACAAGTTGCAATGAGCATTTACCTAGAAATAATCTAAGTAAAGCTGCTAATAAAGCGGCGAAAGTCTAGTTAATTTCATTAACTTAATTGTGAAGGAAGACTTAATCAATGCGTTCAGCAATAAAAATGCAAGCAAATAAATGTTAGCTTGAATTCCAATTTTAAACACATTTCTTTAGTTGTAATAGTTACATTTGTTGATGAAAATATAACTTCTTTTTTTAAACTATCACTTTAACATATGAGAGGCGCATTTAAAAACACTGGCACATAAAATAACTAATTAGTTGCGAAATTTGCATAATCGTTTTTTTTAAGATAGCAAAAAACAGCATAAAGTAATAAAAATTAAATTTACAAAGAAACATAAATAAAATAAGAAAACAAGTGAAATAGGAAATAAAATGAAAATATAATTAATTCGAATAAAGAAATATTAAAAATGCAAAAAGAAAAGAAAAACTAATCTCAAGACAAAAGTAAATTGCAAAGTGGAGACAATTTGCAAGAATGCAAAATGAAAACTAATAAAATTTCATGGAAGTATTTAAAATATGCTTGACTAACTAATAGATCAGAGAAATTATTTAGAAGGAATTATTAGAATTATTAGGTTAGAAATTATTTTTTTTCTCTTAATTCTGTTATTACATTGTAAAAATTCCTGTATTTTATTTAAACTAATTTGATATAATTTCTATTTAAAATTAATGCTATGAAGCTGTAGAACATAGACAGGATATTATGTAAAACGCACCCTTAATATGTATTTTTAGAATTTTTATGAAAAATGAAAGAAGAAAAGTCAATATTAAAGCGAGAAAGAAACGGAAACTTAAACAAAAATTAGACGCAATACAGGACAGGAAGGTGAATTTTATAAAAATCAAATTGAAGTTAATTAGAACTGTAACTTGAAGACATCTTTAATAATCATTTTTCAAGAGGCGTTTTTAATAATTGTCTCGTTTTGTTTCCTCAGACCTAACTAGTTGTTAATAGTTTACGACTTCATATGTCGTGATTTGTTAGATTCGTTAGAGTTTTTGTGTTTTTCTTCCATAAATACTAATTTGTGGCACCTAACATGCATGGTTATTTTGCTTTTGAGTTTTGATAAACATTTAAAAAAATAAGTATTCAGGGTGGTCTTTAAGGAATACCCTTGATATTTGTCGACTAAAGTTCATTATCTTCACTAAACTAAAATAAACGACCGATGTAACGGGTGTAAATTCAAGAAAGTAACAGTTGTTGGCTTTCATATTTTTAAAAGTAATATAAAATAAAGGAGGAAAATGAATTCTAAGCATTAGAATTACAAATTTAAAACGTCATCGATTTAACCTCTGTAGGAACGCGATCACAGTCACTTGATCGTGCGTTTCTGCCTTACACGAAGAGAGTTCTCCATATCGTACTTCTTCTAAACCGTATAGCATCTGATTTCGATGATAGCGATATAGATTTAGCTAAATTTTGATTTAACTCAATTGGTTTTACAAATTTTCACTGCAGTTTTTGACATACTGTGTAAGGGTATAGCAGAACTACAGTATTGTACAGATTAATACATTGCACATATTGCCCAATACATCATGATGAATACATTGTGCAATGTATTTATGATGGCGCATTTTTTTAATGTTTTTACTTTATAACCATTGTTGAACAGCCGACTCAATTTTTGGGTTTACGACTACTAATGTTCCACGCTGTAAATTTGCACCCTATCCAGAAGACAAGGGACCTCCTTTATAGAGTATTGGGAGAATATTGCCTCCGTGGAGGGCTTTTTGATGGAAATAACCAGTATTTGCGTTACATGGAGAGGAAAAAACGGAAAAACTTCCCATGGTTAGCCAGACAGCAAGGGGACTCTAACCCATGACCCATCTATGACTGGGGATATTTTAGGTCAGAACTGTGGTCGGTGCAAGTCAGATGCGGAATTTATGTTGACCGGCCACCGCTGGGATTCGAACCCAGGTCACCTCATTGGAGGGTGAACGCTTTATCCCTTGAGCCATCATGGCTCTACAATGATGTATTGCGCAGTTTGATGTATTTGAAAGATTCATACATGATATGATTTTTTCAGTAGCGTTTGCTGTTTTTTTTTACTTGTTGCATTGCTGGCTTGGAATAAAACTTCGTTTGAAACGTTACATAGTTGGCTAAATCATACCTCGTGTGCATTCTTAAATCGCGCCAGTATAATTCTTCTACTACCAGTACAATCTTCTGCTGAGCAGATTGAGTTTCAACTCATTCAAACTGCATTTATCCTAACTGGCGAAGAGTGGCTGAGAACTATGTATGAACTAACTTTCCCCATTATCAAATGCCTCAGCTCGCAAATGAAGCTTACAATAAGAATGAAAAAAAAACTAATGTTTGAAAGGATTTAACTATTCTGTTGCATCAATCGTTGACTCAACTGACTTTTTGACAGCAGAAATCTTGAATCTATACGTGAATCAGTCGAAAAGAAACGAAGCAATCTCAATAAATTCCCTAATATTTAATATACTCATGATTAGATTCATTTCCCCGAGGAAAAAGTGATGAAACACATCTTAGTGATGATCTAGGCAATTAGTGATCAACTAGTAATTGTTAGATTGTAATGTGATTTTATGGTTCTATCTGCCTCAGTGATTTCTATGTTGAAAGCCTTAACCGAATCTATTTCCTTACTTCTTAAAATTACTATACGAAGTTAGTTAAAGATCCAAAAACTGCAGTCTGAAAAAGCAGAGCATGTAAAAGTCCCATTTCAACTTAAAAGCAAGTAACATCATGCTCCCTTTACATTTTATACGCTTATAATACAGTTAAAACAATACTTGTAACAATTCAAAAATGCATTGTCACATTTCCTATTTTGCTATTGAGCTATCATTTTGCGTTTCGCAGGTCTACTTATTGATACTGGGTCTACTTTTTCATTTAGTTATAAATGTTCAAATTTTTTGAGAGTGGTATGCTTTTGGGAGCTGGTGGTATGAATAATGCAACCTGTCTCCTACATCGTAGCTCTTGCAGACTTAGCGAAAACAATTGATTTCCCGTCCATATGGTACAAATATTATTACGAAGAAATATATAAGTAGCTGAATGACTTTAATTTAGTACTAAATAATTAAAAATGTAATTTTCAATGATCTATGACTAAAAAAAAATTAAATGGAGGAAGTGGTAGGACTTAAGCCACTCTTGTGTACGTATAATATTTAGTACGTATGTGAACTTGAAGGAGTCGGGTCTGGGTAAGAGCTTCTTTTTCTTTCGTCTCCTTTCTTTTTGTTCCGAGTATTTCCTTAAATATTTTATTTAACAAAAAACAAAAAATAAAAACTTTGAACGTGATTTCTTACTATGCGATCTGGGAAAGAAAACAAATATTACAAATACGTCTTTATTTTAATCCAATCTGATTCATCCTAAGAAGAAGATAAACTCTTCTAATGTTTTTCCAGTTTCGAGGCTGCATTGTCTTAAAAATAACAAGTATTTATAACTGGTGAAATCCGTGTACTATTGAATCCTCAATTAGTTGTTATTAAGAAAGTTTTTATTCTATTTCGCTTTTGCGCGCTGTAGATCTTCCGTAGATCAAAAATGTTTTTGCAGTTTTACTATTAATATTATTTTACATTACAATAGAATCTTTCAGAAATCTAAATTATTATAATGAAAATGTTTGCTCAAAATTTCACTCCAATTTAAAGGTAGCTTGAAACATTGATTGATAAATATTTTAACATGCTAATTAATAATCATTGTAGTACTCTAATTCATTTATCCAAACATATTATAAGATGACTTTTAATGCTATGCATTAATTTGTAAAAGTGAGACGATTTGAATAACGAAGTACGACTAAAATATTACTTTAATGACAGATATTTGTAAGTTACGTAAAGTGTATTTCTCACAAAGATTTTCTGCCTAACAAATTAGCAATTAAGAAAATTTTCCATCATTTTAAATTAAACAGTTTGAACAACATGTTTAAAAAATGTTGTCTAATTACTAAATAAGTAATTAAATATACAAATAAAAAATAATTTTAAAACTAATAAAGTTAATTTTAATGCATCTGAAATAAATTAACCATTTCCCTACTGATATCTGTAACTAATTATTGATAGAAATAAATAGTGAAGTTGAGATTAAAAGTCCAAATACTAATTAGCTAGCACTAGCCGCCTTCGGTGACAAGCTTGGTCACCGTTCAAAATTATCTTGTACAGTATATACATTTTGATGATAACCAAACCTAGTGTATAGAACAAGTGTAGTTAAATGTTCAAATTTTCAACACCTTCCCCAATTCTAACTCCTTAATTAGATTTGAACATTTTATTAGCTAATATTCCCAGCCGTCTAGCTGCTACTCCCGGGCTTTGCTTTACACTCTCAGAAATACCTTGATTTCTATTTTCAAGCGATATTCTTGATATTTTCAAAGTTCTTTGCGTATTGAATTTCAGTAATAATTAAAATCTGTATTGCAGTCATCAAATCATACAAACTACTGTAAGTATGAGTTCGGAACTTTTTAGCGAAGTAGGCAGCAGAAGTATTACAATTAAATGTATCACTGACCAAAGATGAGGCAGAAAACTCATCCCAATGCTTCATTACGTGCTGTACTACTTCTTTATGCAACTCTCGAACCATAACTTGAGTATCTTATATTATACAGAAGCTATTGCTTGAAAAAGGCATGCTTAGTCACCAATAATTGGTGGGACAGAATGCACTATAGTGCTGTTTATGTTTAAAATTTCTACAGCTATTTTGGAAAGAATTAAAAGAAAATCTAAATAAAAAATACAAAAATCAAGCTTCGTGAAATTTAAAAAAAAATAATAAACTGGAAAACAAAATAAGGAAAATACATAATCTTGTCATCAACTCTCACGACTATATCAGTAAAAATGAGTGCTGTCTAATATTGTATTGATATAGCTAGAGCAAAACATATTCTTCACATTAATTCAAGATTAGCCAACGTTATAGAAGAAATTGCAAACGATTCAGCTTATAAATTTATCGCATGTCTTTTAATGTTTAATTATAGTTTACAAGTTCAGTAATCAATGTGAACGGCATGTGGATCGGAGTTACGTTGTCGAATTGACATTCCTACTTTTACCTGAAACTACGTGTTTATTTTGTGAATAGTTGTAATTTTAAAACATGTTTCTGGGCAAAAAAAGACGAGCAATTTTTTTAAAAACAACAACATTGTTTCTATCGATCTGTATTGAAAAGTAATAAATAAGATATTGCAATTTTAAAAAATCAAAATTATAGTCTCGCTAAATTTTTCAGATATGATTATTCTAAATCTAATCTATTTTGAAAGACGTTGTAAGAATTTCTTATAATTTTTTTTTCAAGAAAGGAGATGAAAGGCAATTTTTTTTTCGAATAACAATAATAAATCCAAATAAAACAGTACTTTCTTTAAAACATTTAATGTCTAAACTAATTGTAACTTAGCTAAATTTTAACTGAAGTAAACTTGTTTAAACTGAAAATAGTAATTTCAAAGTTAGCCGTGACAATATTAATTTGATTTTTGTGAGTTGCGAGCTGCATTTTATTTATTCCTTTATCTTGCAGAACCATAAAAAAAGTTGTGTTTTTAAATTATTATATTCTTTTGTCGACATAAATAGTTATTTCATAATCTGGAATTTCTTTAAAGATATTACAGTGATTTTTGTTGTAAACTAACTACGTTATTTTACTTTCACATCCTTCACTTGACAAACTATTCCATTTTATATGTTCTTGACAAACTATTTCATTTTAATTTTTTTTTATTAAAGTTTTTAAACGTCAGCATTTAGTTAGTCACATTACTGATTTTTTATATTTTAAGCATGTCTGTTTGACAAGTTTAGAAAACTTTTTGAGTTAAATCAGTAAGAATTTTATTTCAAAGCTAAGAAATACGTCATTTATCAGTATTTATATTAAAATTAAGGAAATAACTTTACCGAGTACTATTCATAAATTTTTAAAAGTTTGAATATTCTTAGAAATACGTCAAAGAAGTTGCACTGCTCATTGAAATTTTTCAAGAATATTAAAAATGGTTAAATAGTTTTTGCAAAAGTTATTAATCACTTAAGAACTAGTTAAATTTTTTTAAAATTTGTTCTTGATTTTTCAATGGTTTTAGGAATGAATAGAGTATATAATGAATTAATTTGTTCACTAATTATCGTTCTGTTTAACAGTAATTTCGCGAAAAATTTACATCAAAAGTCATTTATTCTTATACTATTCAGGTTATTGAGCAACCTAAATTCTTGATATAATACATAACACTTCAATGAGGACAAATAAATTATATAAATGGTTTACAAATGTTTTTCTTTCCAATGCCACCTGGAGAACGATCTTTCGTCAATGCAGTCCTCTGAAGTTGTTACCACTCTTTCAAGGGCACCATATTAGGTAGGCCAACGATGCTCCCACAGTAAGGACATATAGTACAGAGAATGGAGGAACATCCCCGCCTTGCCTGTTATTCAAACCCAGACTCTCTCTGATACAAAGGCTAGTTACCTGATCCCAACACAGGCCGGTCGGCAGGATTATAAATGCAGTAAAGTGGGCATTAAGTATTTAACAACATTGTTTGCAAAGCCACATGTTACGAAGCTTAGAGTTGGCAGTCTTGTTTGTGAACATTACTGTTACTTCAGTTCGTTTGTTTGTTGTTTGACAGAAACTTTCTGTTCCTTTAATTCTCTGTGATTTCACAAGAGACTTTTGAAAAATGATTTATTAGTATATTCTAGTGCATTTCACTGAAATCATTTTCTTTTTTAACATTTTAATGAAAGTTGTTTTAAAGAGTGAAAGGGTTAATAGGGAGAAAGAGAGGGACATAAAAGTAAATCCCTTTTACGATCCAATGAAAATTCAATTGACCAGTTAATTACAATTCTGTATTTCAAGAACAATATTTCTTGGGGTTAAAAAAAATCTAACGTAATTAAAACCGGTTATAATGAATAATACGTTTTAGAATTATTTATATTTCAAATATATTGCTAAATTCCACTTTTTCTTATCGTCATTCCGCCTTATAAGCAGTTAAACATCAGTCGAAGACTTGAAGTGCTTTTACATCGCTTGTGGATTGACCACACACGAATAACTCATAAGCACCTTTTTCTAAACGAACCAGAATGCATAAATTGTAAAGAACCTTTAACTGTTATACATATTTTGATCGAATGCAGTAAATTTAAAAACCAGAGACTGCGTCATTTTGTTACCTTCCATCCGTCATTGTTTTCACTAATTGGAGATGATCCTCACTCTAAAATTTTCTCGTACTTTAAGGATATTGACATTTATGCATCTATCTAGTTTTTACACCAAAGCAGAATTGTGTACCTAGCTGTAAAATATCTACCTAGTTGGAGGCGCGATATAACCAAGACTGGCTCTTGCGCCAAAAACCGAAACAACCAACCAACCATCTTATCGTCATTCAGCAATTTATGAACAAAGTTTTGATATTATTAAATAATGAAATACCTAAAAATATAAAAAAAATATTGTTATAATAGTTCTTAAATTTTTCAATTGTTTTTTAATAAAGATCTAATACAAATAATAATTATGGTTGTTTTTTTTCCTTAGAAGAAAATTAAAATTAATGAATCTTTTTTTAGAAAATTAATTAATCATAGAAACATCTATCTCATAAGAAATAACAAAGTATGAAAATTCGAGCCAATTTTTCCGAAATTTTAAGCCAAAAAATATTTATCTGATAAACAAAGTTTTGATAATTCAAAAAGAAAAAGTAATTTCAAAAACAGCTAAAAGAAACTCCGCCACAATAGTGCGTAAGACTTCAAGTCTTTTTTATTCTTGTAGAAATCAGAACTTTCAGTCTTATTTATCACTTATTAAAAGAAAAAAATAAATATAAAAATAACACAAATTGGAACCTGGTAATATTTATCTTATTCTAAACTGTAAAAAAATATGAAGTATCCAAATAATAATTTCTTCTTAGGAAATTTAAAAAACAAATATTGTGAAGCAAAATTTTGCTTTCATAGTAAATTTACCGTTTATTTCAAAGCTTTTCCAACAATCCAGTCTAATTTTTGTCGTTCACCACAGCAACGAATCATAAAAATCTTTAAAATATTTATCAAAACTGTCATTAGGTTTTGGATATATGCTGATGAAAAAAAAATCCCAACTGTAAACCATTATTGTAGAGTTGTGAAATTTCGGCAAAGCGTTTGTCTGAGTAGCATATTAAATTAATGAAAGATTCAAGATCACAGGTTAATGCAATTAAGAGAAACTCGCATGCATTATGTCATTCAGATTCCGTATGCCAATTTGTGGAATGAATCATACGTGTTTGATTGGTGAAAGATCGGGTGATCTAGCAAGCCAAAGCGATTTGCCGACAATCTGTAGAGCATTTTGGGTTACAACAGCTAATGAATGGTAACAAAACAGGTTAACGTACAAATTTGTAGTCAAGGTGCGTGGAATAACCACGAAAGTGCTCCGGCTGTCTTAGAAAATTGCACCCCAAACCATAACTCTAGGTGTAGGTCCAGTCGGTCTAAGCCGGGGACACTTCGGTTGTAAACGCTCGCCTGGCCTCCTTCTAACCAATATACGGCTATCACTGGCACCGAGGCAGAACCAGCTTTCATCAGAAATCACAATAGATCTAAACTCTGTCCTTCAGTGAGCTCTAAATCGACGCCACTCACATTGTAAACTTCAGGGGCTTGGAATGAGTGGAAAGCTAGCTATAGATCTATAGCTAGCTATAGATCTATAGCTAGCTATAGCTATAGTGAGTAGAGTGCTAGTGTTTTGCTCGGACCTGTACTTGAAGTGTCAGATTTGTAACACCCTGTTGTGTCACTGCAGTGCCAACTGCAGTGACAAACGCAATTTCAGATGCAAACGCAGTACGACGCACCACGGTCATACGCCGTACACGGTGGTCTTCCCTCTAAATAGTCCCAAGTGGCTGATGGGAACCCGGTATTTTTGAAGCAGTATCTTCCCTTGACCACTGTTGGCAACAATCATGGTAGATTTCTCCCCAGTTTTTCTGCAATATCGCGTAAAAAAGATCCCCCTTCTCGCAACCTTATTACACGATCACGTGATCTGTTCATAAAAGCTTCTTCATCATCTGAATTTTATTCTTGACTAACAACAACTCTCGTCATCAAAATTTAACGAACTGTATGTTCTCAGTAGCGTTACTAGTCCCAAACTTATGCTTAATAATAAACTTATGCTACTAGTGCCAAACTTGAATATGCATCATCTCCTAGCTGTATAAACAGGCCTCACAAATTTAGTTTATCTTGCACAACTACTTCTTCGTGTTGAGATTTTTTTCCCGTCAGTGTATAGAAACCAACTGCGGTAAAATTTAATCGTGTTTTGCTTTCCTTAAAGTTAATTTTTATTATTTTAATTTCCTTTTTATTATTTTCCGAAAAATATAATAAAATTCATTAAAAAATCTAATTCCAACCAGTATGACAATCACATATTAACTGAATACGACCGCAAAGTGTTTAGAAATAAATATTTAAAAATATACATGCCATTATCATAAGAGTACATAGCTTTCTCAAATACGTTTTTATAAGAACAGTCTTCTAAGAAAATTATTGATTACGATCTCCTTCAGCAATCGAAATGTAAAAAAAGCAACATTTATCACATTTCAATTGACAACATATGAAATATCGTGATAAATTATTTTAAAAATTATATTTGACTGCATATGTTTACCTAATTGCCTCGTTTTGAAAAATTTTAAGTAAGTAAACTAGCTTGAAATAAAATGCATGTTTCACTTCATATTATTAAATTTATTCGAAACATTTCTTTTATTTTTCGCAATCATGCATTGCAATTTCCGTTTGGTAAGAGCGTCAACTGTTGTGAAAGATATTGAAAAGTAAAATAGAAAAAAAAGCATTGTAAGAATCAGCGATGCCTTTCTTTATTATTCCAGAAAAAAAGAGCAAATCAATTTATGGTCATCTTACCGGATACAATGAAGTACTCAAAAGATAATGCTGACATTTCTATTTCTACGGTGACTAAGTATTATGTTACGGGAGAGGAAATGCTTAGATGGACAACCATTTACAAAAACTGCATTTCTGAAACTGTTTTCTTTACTAAAATATAGAAAATATTTATGTTCAAAGTAAAAAATGAGTCTATCACTTCAAGCTTTAAAAGAAAATAAAGCATTGAAAAACACACATTCACACCAATTTATTTTTCTGATAGTGTTAGGGGAATATCTTTATTATTGGTCATTTATTTTATCTCGCCTAAAAATGTATTAAAATAATAATTATAAAAGTTTTTTTCGATAGTGATTTACAAGAAGAAAAAAATTCTGTTAAAATTAATATACTATGCCCTTATAATTCTGGTTAAAAAAATAATTAGTATTTAAACCCTGCATTTTGCAATTTTTCAGTTGATATGAGAGTTTTGTTTACCGAAAATTCTGGTTTTCATATTTAAAGTTCTTTTCTACGACAGATTTAGTAACAAATGCAAAAATGAAAAGTATATATAACGGAACAAATAGTTTGAA
Source organism: Parasteatoda tepidariorum (assembly GCF_043381705.1). Lineage (NCBI taxonomy): Eukaryota > Metazoa > Arthropoda > Arachnida > Araneae > Theridiidae > Parasteatoda > Parasteatoda tepidariorum. Next base: position 30,771,442 of record NC_092206.1, on the reverse strand, counting down.
GGGATGTTCCAAAGGTAAAATCACCAATTTTTATCTCATTGATCAAATTTTAACCCATATTATAAAACATTAAATTTATTGTTAATTTTACCAGAATTATTGCTAAAGCTCTTTGGTTATAATTATTTTAGTATTCCCATTGTGCTTTTGGTATTCACGCAGAGCCAGAAATTCGATAAACTTTACCATATTATGGCAGTTTTGACCTTTATTTTCTTCTCCGTGTAGGTAAATTATATCAGAAACTTAAGCTTTGCCATGAAAAGCCTTTTAAAGCCTTTTTTTGTTGCTATTATAGATTACAAATTTAAAATGATCTACCAGGAATTTTACTTAGCCAAATTATCTTACTGGAAGCATTAATTTTCTTTAAAATTATAAATGAAAGACTGTATATAAGATTCTATTTAAAAAATAATTTTTTTAAAGGGACATGACAAAGCGCATGACTAATTAACTGCACCAGATAGTTTTTTGCAGTATTACAAGAAATAATGTTATTTAGATTAATTATTCTTAATATTATTTTTTTATATTGAGATTGCTTTAAAGATAATAAGTATTTGAATATTTATAAATAAAACAGTAAAAAATAAAATCGGGGGTATTTTCTTATTATTTTCAATTAATGCCACGTTTAAGTCTAGTATGAAATATCAAGGAGAAATTGTGGTTTAAATTTTTTTTAATTAAAGGCGAAAGGTTTTACTTTAAGAATTTCTGACTGTAATGCATTTAATGAAAATTTCTGACTGTTTATGCATTAAATACATGGAAATAATATTTTTTTCTTTGCCAGCTTTTTCTGAACATTACAATATCAAAACTTCTGAAAGGTCATAACAAATAAATAGCGCATAAGAAAATAGTATAATATACTAACTATTACAGTGTTTAATGCAATACATTTACAAAAAATTTTTTAAATACAAAAATTAATTGTTGAGTTTAAAATAGTTACAATAATATTTTAAATATTTAAACGGGGTTAAACATAAATATAAACTCAAGCATTAAGTATTTTTGAACAACTATATTATTAAAAAATAAGCAGTGCTTAAATAAACTCATAAATATGATGTTAAAATGATCTTCAAAAATTTTATGCTTCCACTGAAAAGAAACTAAAAATTAGGAATCTCAGTTATCAATATAAGTGTGGTTTTCAGAAAACAAAATATTTAATTTACATTTTTGAACTTATGAGTACATCAAGTTGGAAAATATAAAGTGCTAAGCTGCTATATTTCCAACTTTGAAAAAAAAATCTTTTCAATTTTGCAAGATATTCTATCACATCTTAAAGCGCAATTTACCAATGACTAAAATTAAAGAATGGCTAAAAGAATTCGGGGAATTCTGTCAAATTTAGTGGTAAATTATTTGCTGAGTATCCAAATTTGTTGGGATTATTTGATAACTTTCATTGGGACTAAAACAATGGTGATTAAAATGCTTGGCATTTAATTCTAGGCTCGGTATGATCCAAGATTAGTCAAAATTAGGATTGAATCAATATTCATTCTCATGCACTAGATTAGGATCAATATTTCCATTTTATGTAAATAGCAATCGCTTCCTAGTAATGGATTCTCTACCTGGAGGTAAATATTTCGCGTTTCATCACAACATGTCTCTTAATATTTTAATGGAATGCAACCAAATACATGCTTCAATAGCTAAATCGAAATTGCTTTCAAGTTTATGGATTGCTTTTCTGATTGACTGCAGATATTATTTCATACGTGTTGCCCTTCTGGTGCTTTTACTGGTATGAAAAAATCCGATGGGCCGAAACAGTCATACAACGTACAGTTTAAAATAAGTTGTAATAAGTAATTTATTTTTAATTGGCATGCACGTTTTAGCTTCTAGTATTTTATAATGTAAGAGTTTCAGTTCTCTTAATATTTTAATGGGATGCAACTAAATTCATGCTTCAATAACTAAATCGAAATTGCTTTAAAGTTTATAGATTGCTTTTCTGATTGACTGCAGATATTATTTCATATGTGTTGCTCTTCTGGTGCTTTTACTGATATGAAAAAGACCGATATGCCGAACCAGTCATAGAACATGTCGTTCAAAATAGTTTGTAATAATTGGTTTATTTTTAATTGGCATGCACGTTTTAACTTTGAGTATTTTAATATGTATAAATTCTAATTTAATTTTTTAATTTTTTTTTAAAAATGGCAATTTTTTTTACCCTACAGAAACACAGAAAATCAAAATGAGGTACGATTTATTCATTAGAGGTCCTTTTAAATAAGTACCAACCATATATGGCAGTACTTTTACTTTCGTTACTTGTACCGCCGGTACAAGTAAAAAGTACGTACTTTTACTTGTACTTCGTTACTTTTCAAATTTACTATTTTTACTTGTGCTTTCCTTACTTTTTTAGGGAAAAAGTATAAGTATTTGTAACGGAAATGTCGAATGAAATCGTTACTTTTTTCTAAAACTCGGTAAGCTTTCTAAAAAAAAAATTAAATTAAAAAGAATGCTTACGTTTTTTAATTTATAAAATTAATGTGCAATATATATGCATTCACAGCTAACTTCGTGTTTAAATACCTTGACCTTTTAAAATTGTCATTCCTGAAAGGGAAAAGGCGGCTTTTTTTATCCTTTTTTGACTGCAACTATCATTGTGAGTGAAGTGTTCTCCAGAATTGTGTGTCCAGAACAGTCATTATTCATCTTCTGAAAATTGCCTGTGATAAAGAATGAAATGAATAGCAAAGGTTTTGAATACCGGTGGTTTTCATCTCAAGAAAAAGTTTCAGATAAAAAGTGCGCTTTGAAATTCTGTAAACCAAGTATAATGAATGCATACGATTTTATTGGTACCTTGCATCAAATTTAATTATTTGGAAGAAAAAGCTAGGGAGGAGGCTACAAAAAAATTGGAAAGAATTGTCCAAACTGAACACCCTGCTATAACTAATAACGTAACAGAAAAAAAACAGGGTTTAAAATCAGATTTTAAACTTTCTAAAGCTGAAAACATCATGCCAATCACCAGCGACAGAAAAATTTATGGCATACATGAGCTCAAATATCGAAACGGAAAGCATATCAATTTTGAATCGATATCCAATCGTAAAAAAGTTATATGTGAAATATAATACTGCAGTACCTTCTAGTGCTCCCGTGGAGCGCTTATTCAGCGTGGCTAAGCACGTTCTGAGAAATTCTCGCAGCAGACTCAGTGACACCACTTTCGAAATGCAATTATTTTGCAAAATGAATAAAAATATTAATTAGCAAGTTATTTTCATTCATTTTCGAGTTTTATGCATTTATTTAATACATTNAAATAATTTGTAATAAGTAATTTATTTTTAATTGGCATGCACGTTTCAGCTTCTAGTATTTTATTATGTAAAAGTTTCAGTTCTCTTAATATTTTAATGGGATGCAACTAAATACATGCTTCAATAGCTAAATCGAAATTGCTTTAAAGTTTATAGATTGCTTTTCTGATTGACTGCAGATATTATTTCACATGTGTTGCTCTTCTGGTGCTTTTACTGATATAAAAAAGACCGATGAGACGAAACAGTCATAGAGTAAGTAGTTTAAAATAATTTGTAATAAGTAATTTATTTTTAATTGGCATGCACGTTTCAGCTTCTAGTATTTTATTATGTAAAAGTTTCAGTTCTCTTAATATTTTAATGGGATGCAACTAAATACATGCTTCAATAGCTAAATCGAAATTGCTTTAAAGTTTATAGATTGCTTTTCTGATTGACTGCAGATATTATTTCACATGTGTTGCTCTTCTGGTGCTTTTACTGATATAAAAAAGACCGATGAGACGAAACAGTCATAGAGTAAGTAGTTTAAAATAATTTATAATAAGTAATTTATTTTTAATTGGCATGCACGTTTCAGCTTCTAGTATTTTATTATGTAAAAGTTTCAGTTCTCTTAATATTTTAATGGGATGCAACTAAATACATGCTTCAATAGCTAAATCGAAATTGCTTTAAAGTTTATAGATTGCTTTTCTGATTGACTGCAGATATTATTTCACATGTGTTGCTCTTCTGGTGCTTTTACTGATATGAAAAAGACCGATGAGACAAATCAGTCATAGAGTAAGTAGTTTAAAATAATTTGTAATAAATAATTTGTTTTTAATTGGCATGCACGTTTCAACTTTTAATATGTATAAGTTCCAATTTCATTTTTTTTTTAAAAATGGCCATTTTTTAACTCTAGAAGAGCACTGAAAATTGAAATGAGGTACGATTTAGTTTTTAGAGCTCCTTCTAAATAAGTACTAACTCACGTCAGCTGCTATTTTGGTACTGAGTATTGTTGGTATATCACTAAACTGGCAGTTGGCAATAAATAATGTGGTAACAAGAACCTAACATACTTTTATAGGTATCTAATGTTATTTTTATGACCATTAAAATATAATTGTTTATAATTTAAATTACCACTAACTAATCAATACAATTTGATTATTATATATCTTATTTCCGTATGTACTAGCGGTAGATTAAGTGAAAAAAATCTTTCTACTTTATCATTTTTACAAAAGATTTGCTTTGCTACCAAGAAATTTGCAATAGAAAAATTACTTCACCAAGTCTATTACTCTTACTGCACTACGGTAAAGCCTAGTTTCAGCTTTCAGTTTTCTTCTGTCAAAGTTATCAGTATTAGTAGATTTATACATGCAAAGTTGCGCATGTTTACGTCTACTTTCTCCTTTTGCATAAATTTTCAGGACAGAGATAATGACTCTTGAAAATACACTTCCACCTACCGTAATGATTGTCCCTACTTGTCTGGCTGTAACATTTTCAGAAACAATTTTTAAGGGCTTCGTGATTTCAAGATTTAATGATTCCAACACTCTAGTTTTCTTAGCAAATTATTTACTTTTGAAGGTTGTGAAAAATAATCTTTCACCGTAGTTTTCATAAAATCTCGTGCGGACTTTTTCTTACCCCAGCACAGAAATATTTCATACTGGAGCAAGATGTAAGGATTTTGAATTGCAAATAATTTAAATAGAGGATATTAAAAGTTGTTTAAGAATTTTTATACTGATGTACACAAAAGTGTCAAGTTTTTACCGTAAAATCCATTTTAACTGAAATATGTTACGGAAACAAAAATCTGATATACCAATAATTTTTACAGTAATGATTAACTTAAAATCACAGAATAACTCCAATTATAAACATTTCAGTAAAAATTACACTATGATATTTTACTTTAAAAATGTATTTTTAGGTAAAATAGATTTTACGGATAATGCACCCAAAGTGCTGATATTTTTTTACAGTAATTTAATCCGATATTTTTTACAGTGTGCTTCGAAATATCTTTTCAGAAACGGAACATATTTTCGAGAATTATTAAATTAATACTGTACTAATATAACAGGACTTTACAGCTGTTACAGTACAATCTATATTCAAAATACTCAATTTCAATTGTTTTTAGAATAATATTGTAAAAAAAATTATAATAATTTTTAATAATAAAATCTAACCATATAACTAAATTTTGCTGTTTTTTATTTCCTTCAATGGCTTTAGTTAAGTTTATGGATTTAGTGGTTTGCATAAACCCTAATTTATATATTGATTTAAAAGAAAAATTTGAGTTACAGCTACATTTAAAGAATAATATATCATTATAATGCTTTTTGTATATCCATAGCAGCAGGCAAAAAATTACCTTTGTTCAGTATGGTAAATATAAAAAATATTGATTCTCCCAGACTGATGAAAACATTGGCTTCTCCCAGACAGTTCAATTTAAGTAGCGTGATTTGAAAGTGAAATTTCAGTCAGTTATTGAATCAGTCAGTTATAATAAAGTTGTTATTTTTATGGTTTCATGCACTTTAGTTGAAGAATGTTAGAATTTTAATCTATAATCTATGAACAGGAAAAGAATTAAAGCCTATCACTTCCAAGCAGTAAACTAATATCAAGAAAAGTATATATTTCAGTATATTCAGAGATTCAGTGGACATTTAGAAGTTATCGTTATATTTTATAATTTTATCACCGTCGTTGAACAGCCGACACAGTTTTATGGGTTTATGACTACTAATGTTCAACTTCGTAGCCTTGTAATTTTGAATCCAATCCAGAAAACAAGGGAGCTCCCGGATCGAGTGTTAGGAGAAATTTGCCTTCGTGGAGGACTTTTTGATGGACCTAACCCCCATTTGCGTTACATGGTGAGGAAGACCACGAGAACCTTTAACGGTTAGCCCGATGGCAAGATGAGTCTATACCCCTTCGTTTACCACTGAGGATATTTCACGTCAGCACTGTGATCGGTGCAAGCCGGATGCGGAATTCGCATCGACTGGGATTCGAACCCAGTTAGCCTCATTGGAAGGCGAATGCTCTATCCCTTGAGCCATCGCGGCTCAGGTTTTCGTTATAATTCACGTTGTTGTTAAGGAAAGATGTTGCAGACGTTTAGAATTCAGGATTTTTCGGCAAAACATCATTCTGGTTATGATAGGTCACACAATCGTTGGTGGACAATAAGATAAGTGCGTTCATTGTCGCCACACTAACCAATCAGGCTAGGGTGTGATCGAGAGACTGTCCAAATGCTTGCAAAATTAGAATTCTTTGACAGATTTAAAGTGTCGCTATTTTAATTTGACTTTTTGACATTGCACTTTTATACTCATAAGAAAAATATCATTTTTAAATGTAAATGAGAATTCTCCGTGTTATAAGAATTTACGAGTTTTTTATTGTACTCCATTAAATATACAAAAAATTAACAATATACTAAATATAATAAATAAATTAATAAATCAGTGAAATCGTGTTATTTTATTCAACAAAATAGAAAATTATCTTTACATCTTATGAAAATACAAAATTATCATAATAAAGGTCATTCTTCAAGAGCAAATTTTAACTTTGACTTTATTACTTGACACCTGTAAAATAATGAAGAAAAGAATAAAAATATATTGTAATTACAAATATGAGCAATAATTTTATTTTTTATGTATATAAATAAAATATAGTATTCTATTTATATTGTTAAGTAAAACACGGTTAGGTTAAAGGCGAAACGGTTAAGTTAAGTGAAAAACGGAAAAGATACATTTCGTAATGTGCACTAATGCATAAAAATAATATGTACTATTTCTTAAATTTTATGTCTTGTATTAATTTTTCTATGCATATTATGGACTGTATCTCAGTACGTAAAATATGATTCGTTAGTTATCCGTTTAGGGGTGGGGCGTAAATAACATAGTAACAGAGTGATTTTATTAGTATATTGGGTACCTATTATAACAATTTCTATTATGTAATACCACAATATCAGAATCAACTATGACTACGATTAAAAAGTAATGATGTAAATAATGGTAAGGCGATTTCTTGCACTGTTAAAACAACTCCCGGACGCTCATCTCTCTCACATATTTCCCTCTCTAGATGCATTTTGCTCGAAAAAGAGATGCTCAACTTATAATGATGTTTCAACTTCAAAACTTGGAGTCTTCAAATTTGTTTTAGAATTATTTCGATGCACTTTTTTTCAATTTTTAGAAACTCACTTTTTAAAGAGGGCAGCATCCTCCCTCAAAAAAAGAATAAATACCAATACATATCGATAGTTTATAATAAAGCTTTCTGTTATTAACATACTTTTATGTGAAAATGGCGAAATCTTATTTTTTCTCATGTCTACAGTTGTTAGATCAGTAAAAAAATTAACATAAATTGGATATGTTTTAAATTTTCTAAAAGTTAATAATTGAAACTCAAGTATTGCCTATTACCGTTTTAATCATGATTTCCAATGGCTGAAATGAACCTATCCATTGCTTGGATATTTTCTCGGGATGTTTCTGGTACTATTGGTGGTATCACTTTTGGCAGTATTTTTGGTATCACCTTTGGCAGTATTTTTGGTATCACCTTTGGCAGTATTTTTGGTATTATTTTTGGCAGTATTTTTGGTATCAGTTTCACTAGTATTTTGAAGAACCAAAATGCTCGTCTAATGGGCAATTTGTTAGGACCTCTCTGAGTTTCCTCATCATCTTCATCCTCATCATCTTCCTCATTTGAAATATCAGTTCTCATGGGGATAATTTTCTCTATAAATAAAGTCAGATTAGCAGTAATTTTTATGTTATTTACAGATCGAAATTATGTATAAATATTTTTTTGTTTCATCTGTGTGAAATAATGTTATGTACCATTTATTTTGTTAAATATATTTTACCAGAAATTGAAATAAAAAATAAAATGAAAATATTGGTTTACGATTCCTCAACTGTCGTATTATTTTAAATATCAAGGCTAAATACTTCAATATTGAATTATTTTTTAAAAATACAACATTTTAATTGAAAAGGCAAACGTTTTTCATCACAGTATATGCGGTGTTTTTACAATTTTAGTAAAACAAACAAACAAAAATCTAAAAATATGTCTATTTGGATTAATTCCATCAATTAGTAATCAAACTCTGCTAAATATTTAATTTGCGCATAATAATCGATAATTTATTTCTAAGAATCATCATAGATATTATATTTCTGGTTATTGTGATGCCTTAAGAGAGTACACATTTTCTGATTAAATATATTTAAAGTGCACTTTGTATCTATATTTAATGTGCACTAAGTAACTTACATTTACCAGGTAAACGTAAGTTAATGTAAGTTAAATTAAACGGAATTTTTATTAAACTTTTTGCTCCGACATTTAGATTTGAATACCAGTACCATGTGTTGAGGGAATGCAACGACAGTAAATGAACTGTATTTTATTTTAATTTAAAGTTTAGAAAGTTTCAAATTTCATGAACAGCACAATAGATCGTAATTTCTTCTATCGTGACATGTTTATTTCTGATCCACCATTATATGTTGATTTATGGAACGCCACCACAATACTCTTTTTCCAAAAAATGAAGTGAAGGATGTATTTTATCAAGAGACCTTGTGTATTTCACAAAACTACATGTGGCATCGCCTATGTATCCTAGTGCAGTCCTCTACCTTCACGTGGAAGATTAGTAGTGTTTCATCAAGTCACAGATGAGCGGCAGACTGACTATGGCTTGTTAGATAATCTCTGGATGCCATCTAGCGGGAGAGATGGAAATTACAAACGTTTATACTCCGGTATTTTGAATATTGGTATTGCGAGGTGTGTGAGTCTAATATCAATGACCATGGAAGAGTTGTGTACTTTTAGAGTTCAAGTCAATGAAGCAGAAATGGGACTTCAAACCTTGTAGGCCATGCGGCAGCTCATTACATCACTTTGTTACAGTGATCTACCAATCTAAATACACTAGGTTGCTTTAAGAAGCATCGCTTTATTGGAGGTGCTTCATAGCAGCCATCGCATGGTTGGCATAAAACACATCTGTGGCAAGTAAGTCATCCATATTATCCGAGTTGCCATCTGACTAATTGATTCAGGACTTAAAATTGTTATTAACTATGCTTATTTTAAATTTATAATGGATTCTCTCAGAAAAGGAAGTCGAGTTTATTTCTATACCAAATTCACAAATTTGTGCTTTGAATTACTAAATAAGGAATTGAATGTTGTGCAAACATTCTAGGTTGAAGCGTCATATTCTCATTTAGAACGTTTTTCAACTATGGTTGTTATTCATCTAACATATTAAATTAAATTTTGTTTAAATCTTACATTTTAAAATTAAATTTGTATTTAAAATAAAAATAAAGATTTACCATTACTTTGATGAGCCAGTTCTTCAATTGCACTTAAGAACTGTAACATATTTTTTTCCTGTTGCTCATAATCTTGTCCTTCCGGAATATTTTGAGATTCACCTATGAATGCCAATTTCAATATTTTAAAATATATAATTGTATTATAAATTAAATAATCAAATTTTTGGAATAAATAAATATTTACCATCCATTTGGTCGATAAGATTTTGAATCAAATTTAAGCTATTCAAAATATTTCTTTCCTGATTTTCATAATCTTGCTCTTCGGGAATGATTTTAGGTATGCCTATTTCTTTTTTTGGAGGACCAGAGACAACACATGCACCTATTCCAAACGATCTAACACATTGATATCCAGATCTGCAGCAGTCATGTGAGCGTCCAAGAAATAGTTTACGGCAGCAAGCTGAGAAGTATTTAGTATATTTTTGTTAACTAACATTAGAGAGATGCATAAAATAAAATAATCTAACCAGCAATGCGTATTACACTGCAAAAGTTCGGGTATAAAGTACTAGCACTTTGGGTGTGACATCCATAAAATACATTTTACCGTTAAATTAATTTTTACCATAAACTATTACACCGTAATTCTTATAGTAGTATTTATTTAATTAGAGTGTGTCAGTTGTCTTACTGTAATTATTGCTATAAAAATTATCAGAATTTTTTTCCCGCAGTATTTTCCGTTAAAATTTCACCGTAACTTGTTTCGGAATTTTTAAGTGCACAAATGAAAAAATAAATTATATGCTTTTATGTCCATTAAAAGAACTAGCTCAATAGGCATGATAAAAGATAAGTAAAACTTCAGGGATAATGCGAAATTCATTGTAATTATTTTCTCCCATTAGTAATTTGAATGCGTCTAAAGTTAATCAGATTAGCTTCGTTATTTGCATTAATTGACATTGATATATACACAATATATTATTCACGCTTTCTCAGAAAAATCAGTTCAAAACTACTTCATAATAATGGTACTTCAAGCCATATTTTTGCTAATAATGTGCTATTTACGTGACTGCTGTGAGTTTGCTTCAGTTACTTATGACTGTTAGGACAAGTTCAGCATATCTAAAGGCAGCGATGTCAATGATCATACTGCAAAGCACAGTTTTGTAAAGAAGAAAAGCGTAAGTGGTCTATTTTTTTAATATTCGAAAACATGAGCCATAATGGCTTACGAGATAAAGCGTTTGCCTTCCAATGAGGCAAACCGGGTTCGAATCCCAGTCGATACGAATTCCTCATCCGGATAGCACCTACAACAGTGCTGACGTGAAATATCCTCAGTGGTAGATGGATCATGAGTTGGAGTGTCTTGATTTTAGATCAGCGGGGGTAAACCAATTGACACCTTTATTTCTCCATTGTTCCCCCATTAGAAATGTGCCCTTACTTGTTACCATAGCAGCCGACAACACCAGANAGTTCCCTTGTCTTCTGGATTGAGTTCAAAATTACAAGGCCACCAGTTGTACGTTAGTAGTCGTAAACCCATAAAAATTGCGTCGGCTGTTTAATGACGGTTATAAAATAAAAAATAAATAAGAAGTATAAAATTTAAAATAAATAAGAAGTATAAAATATAAAATAAATAAGAAGAGCAAAATAGGAGAATAAGGAAGCAAATTTGATGATTTTCTTCTATGAGGAAAAATGTCGCCAAATGGTCGATTTTTGTAAAAGTATAATAACTTTTAAAATATTTATTGTTATATATAGTTATTCGTCAGTTCTAACCCAGATAGTTCTTCACAGCAAGATGATAGATACAGTTTAAAATAGTCACTTTGCTTGAAATTTAAGGTACCAAATAAAGGTTGCTGAAATTAGAACGATATTTATATTTAGCCCTAGGCAACCTTCAAACAGAGTGCTAATTAATTTTGTATTATTTAATAATTCGCACAGAGCTGGTTTTTAAGGTTAACATGTAAGAATAATTAATGTTAATACATCTAATTAATTTATAAACTGCTTCTTAAAAAATAATGGTGCTATTTAAAACATTTAAAATTTCTGAAACCTTTCAAACCTCATTACCATTCAAGTTTACAGCAACCCTAAACTGTATCGAACCATATCCTTACAATTTTAAATTTGATTAGCTTGGTTTGACATGATATTTTAAATATTTTATAACTTAACACCTTATTAAGTTTGCAACAAATTTTAACAACAACCGATATTATGGATCAAAGTTTAACCGATTTTTTTAGATGTTTCAATTTTTCTCTGAATAATTAATTAAATATTCTGCATTACCTCCTCCCTCGCATGGTAATCCATCAGGGCAAGTTACTCCCAACACTGTTTTCTCAAAAGTCGATGCAATGAAGCAAACTAATAGCAGAGTTATACCTAAGAAATGGATTAAAAAAATATGCAAATACGATTGGAAATATTTGAAAATTTATTTCTAAAAAACTACTACAAAAATACGACAAAAGTTGTAAATCAGATGTCAAGCCGTAAAAATCTATTGTGAGAATAAAAATATTTTGTAGGTAATAGGTTATTGCAGAAATTCATCTCCGATTTAAATCGAAAAAAAATATTACATGTGTCAAGGGAATATAAAAGTAAGTGATATAAATAATTTATGAGACTTAACTGTACGCATTAGGTCATTGCGAAAATCCCTGTTACTTATCGCCAAGTAGATGAAGCAAAAAATTTTAAAAGTTAAAGGAAAACATTCCCTCTACTCAAAATAATGAAAATGGCAGAAAATAAAATAGTATCATAGAATTACGTGTGCAAAACTCGTAACTGTCCTCATTATTGTCTTTAAAACAAAAATATGAAGAAAAAAATAGAGAAAAGTGTTGAAGCAGTCACATAAATTAGTGCTATTTCTTAAGATAACTGTTCAGTTACGAGCAGTTTTTTACCCCCAAATGCAGCAACTCTCGTCAACATATTCAAAATAAAATTTGGAAGGAAATGAAAAACTGAATTCAAATTGAATCTGGAAAAAAATTAAAGTAAAATTAATATTAGAAATAAAAGCAATTTTACTTCTAAAATGAAGTAAAATTGTAGGTTGTACAGAAGTAAAACAACAATTCTGTATAACTTTATAAATATATATGAATAAAAAATATTCCAAACAAATGCAGTTTTTTAATTTATGAATAAATTTAAAATTGCATAATTTGTTTTAGAGAGGAAAACTTAAGGCCATTTATGAAAAACATTGAAAAAAAAAACTTTTTTGAAATATATAGATAAAAATAAATACACTAATTTCTACTCAGGAAAACAATATTTACCTCTCATGGTAGTAAGTGAAACGAGTAAACACTAAACATAATAAAATGACTTGGACTAACGGCAATTTATATGATTTTTTATCAGCAAGCTCAACTGAAATGTAATCAATTCCTTATCTGTTTTACCAGCTAATAATTTCTTAAATACAAATTTATTTTTACCTCTGATTATGTAAATGCCGTTATTATTATCACAATTCAAATTAACGAGTTTCGACGGTGGTTTTAAGCTTATCTATAAATTAAATATTGTGTTTTTATTCCTAGAAATTTTTATGATCACTAACTTTGATAAATGATTCAACACTCACAAATTTCAACAGTTATCTCTTTTTTAATTGAAATTTGCTCAGGAATCATTTAGTTTGATTTTTTTTCAATCCATTAAATTAAGTTATAAAAAACTTCAATTATTTATAATCATAATAATCATTTTAATATAATTTAAATGAATGCAAATTGCTTTCTTAAATTTAGGATAAAAACAAAATTTTCCAAATATTTTCTACTCTTGGCAACTGAAGGAAAGTTCCTTTGCACTATTCATATATTTTTCCTATATACTCACGAAATTAAATATTTAAAAATGCATTCCATTTTTAAATACATTTTAGTATAATATATTTAAGTACAATACATTTACATCAGAGTATAATGTACTGATTGAAGATTAATGTGTTTTAAAATATGCGTTAAAGTCATACATTTTTAAATTGATAATATTTTATTAATTTGCGTAAAGAACCTTATAATAAAGTTGTTTTTTACTTCGTTAATCTACTTTCAAACTGTCTTTCTTGTAAACTAGAAATTCATTAGATTTCTTGCCATAATTTTTGTAAATAACCATTTCTTACCATAATTTTGTAATTGTTTTTTTTTTTAAATTAAATATTTAATTTCAATCTTGATAAAAAAAATTTAATGATTTTTCAAATAAATTTCTTGTTAAAAAAATTGCGTGCTTGTTAGGTTTAGTTTTAAAGTTATAAATTCCAATCTTTGAAATCTAATTTCTATCATAAACTCGAGAAATTTTCAAACCAGTAAGCATGACGAATTGCCAATGGATATAAAATCATTTTTAAAAAATCGCTTCATTGTATAGTCATTATATTTGGGTTATATTTTTTTTTATTTTAATTCTTTAGCTATACTTAATATTTACAATAAGTATAAAAATATTAAAAAAGTAAAAAAAAAATGTTAAATTTTAAATGTAAGTGTAATCCAAGTATAAACGACAAAATGTAACACTATATTATTTGTATGCTCCTGAAATAATAAATATTATAGCACTTTATTATTATTTAATTTAAAATAATAAAAACCTAATTTTAAGAACTTTTTTTAAACAAATTATTATCCAATTGCGTATTTCTAACTGATGCCAACTGGGTAAAAAAAATATGGATAACACACAATCAGTATATTAGTGCAATAATTGGAATTTTTTTCAACATTATCTCTGAAGATCATTAATAATATTAATATTACATTATTAATGTAATTATGATCAGAACTACATTAATAATAATACATAATTACATGCATATTAATGATCATTAAATTAATTAATTTAATGATCATTAATATTTACAAATGTTAAGTTGTAGAACATTTTAAAAATATCACTGTTAATACATACTTCGAATTCATTGTCTTTTAAGCAAAATAAAATTTTTCACTGAATTTAAAATTAGCAAATTTAAGGCGTTCACGGGAGTATTTATAAAAAAGGCGTCCATATTTAAAACACATTATATTTCAGTTTCAAATAAATAAACCAAAGCAAAAAAATTTTAAAAAAATTCACAAAATGACTTCCATTATATTAGCGTTACCTGCAATCTGAATATAACATTGTTCGCACAAGACAAATTTTAAAGCTCGATTTGCAAAGCACAATTACACAATTTGTAAGACAATTAAAACATAATTTATGAAACAAATTTTTTAACAAAAAACAAATTACAAATTTTAAAATTTTTTCAGACAGACTGTTTTTGTAAAATATTGCAGGATAATATGAATGCTAATTCGAATAAATAGCGCAGGGAGAAAAATTCTGAAAATACCGTTATATTCTGAAAATATTATTCTATATTATTTTGAAAATATTGCACTCCTCTATGTTATCTCTATAATTGCTGAGAATTTAATATTGTTTCGACAAAGTAAAATAACTTTTTTTTAAAATTTTATATCACACACTCCTTGCACGTATGAGTGTTTTCATAAGACATGACACTCATATTTTAAAATGAATGACTTGGTTCGAAACAGTATAAAAAACTGCCAAATGCCTTTCCTTACGTTGGTTTAACTTCACTTAGGACTTATTTGCTTAAAACTGCATTTTTGGTAATTTCAACCTTTTGATGTATAAGCCTCTAACTAATCCAACGTTAATAATTTTCTACGGTTTGGATTTTAATAAAGACCCGTTACCCCCATTTAACTTTAAGAGCTTTAGATTAAAATAAGTTGAAAGGCAAATATTTCAAAGGCTTTCGGAAATCATAAATATTTGATATCAATGTAATCTCAGAGATTTAACTGAAAAGTAGTATCAAAATTTATTAATATTTAGGAGGTAAAAGGAAGGATTACCTTTTTTCAAATCTTACAAATCATTATATATTTCTGTCACAACTATTTCTGCTTAAGATGAAATAGTTGTTTAATAAAGTGATATCTGCTTTATTTTAATTCTGCGCTTATAATACAATTACTCGACATTTTTCTCCGAACTTAGATAAAATTTTCTACACAGTATAAAGAACTGGTAAAATTCAACGCGAGACAAAAGTATTGTTCTGAAAATTTGAATACCCTATTTAATATACATTTTTAAGCTGATTCTAAAAATACAAATTTATAACGAATTGACTAGGGTACCCACATAAAATTTTGAATTTACAAATATATTGCAATTTTTTTTTGTATACAATAAATTCAGTCTCTATTCTTGAGTTGCTGCTCAATTGTTAAAAATCTTTGCACACCATTGTTTCAAAAGAGCAAACAGATTTAATTAAACAATCACAGTCACAAGTAACAAATACTATTTTATGTAAATGTATTCATTGTTGCAAACAATAAGTAAAAATCATTATTGAATTCATTTTGTGTTTGGAATTTGAATCATAAGGTTGGGTCTTTGCAGATCAGTAAAAGTTGTTAAAAAAGTTGTAAGTTGATGGAAAATAGTAAGTTTAAATAATTTGTTAAATATTTATTTTATAAAATTTAAAAGAATAACAAAATACAGTTAGCAAAAAGTTTAATGACACTCAAAAATTATTTATATTCTTTCATAGCAGTGCATTTAAGTATCTTTAAAATTAAACTATTTGTGAGTTTGATGTTTGAATTACCGCTTTCTAAGAATACAATTATTACAATTAAAAACCATAATATATCTTAAAAATACTATAAACATAAACTAAACAGAAGAAGTAACCATTATAATAGAATGAAATTATTATCGTTGACTGTACAAGCATTAAAAATCAGCCATTTTACTGATTCACATACTTCTTATAAACTGATTCACATGCCGCTGATTTTCTCTCTCGATAATAATCCAATTCACTAATATATAGATTTACTGATTCGTCTAGTTACTGATTCGTTGACATGCTTCATTTTCCCTCTACGTTGATTTTGATACATCTATTCATTTGTCCAAATATTCATTCATTTATTCATTATAAGGATTCGTTTCGAACCTATTTTATAGTTGCATAGTTTTGAAGTCATAACATAATAGTTCAGTTCTTGCTCTTTTAAGGTTCAGTTTCTTGCTCTTTTAAGGTTTACAATTCGTATGTTGATTATTTTGGAACTCATTTATGTGTATTCCGAGAAATATATGCTTCTATGGAACAATGATAGCACAAACATTTCACGATTGATTGATGACTTCGATTTGCAGATTTTGACTGGAAAACTCTAAAAAAAATAAAAAAAATAGCATCTTTCCATTACATATAGCATTTTTTTAATGAATGACTATTGATACAAGCGTCTACTGAAAGTATTTATGTCTTAATAGTTAATGAGGAAGCAGTCAAACACAAAGTAATTGATCACTCATTAAAAGAGCACTTATCCTCCAAAAAGTGACATTACATACAAATAGATGTGAATTTCTCAAAATCAAAGACGATCTGCAATATTTACCCCACCAAATCCTTAAGAAAAGAAAAACTCTTTTTGGCAAAAATTAAAAAGGTGGTATAAAAAACATAAAATACAAAACAGTAAGTTTAAATAATTTATTAAATATTTATTTCATAAAATATAAAAGAATAACAAAATACAGTTAGCAAAAAGTTTAATGATACTCAAAAATGATTTATATTCTTTCATAGCAGTGAATTTAAGTGTCTTTAAAACTTGTGAGTTGTGAGTTTGATGCTTGAATTACCGCTTTCTAAGAATACAATTATTACAATTAAAAACCATAATATATTTTAAAAAAACTATAAACATGAACTAAACTGAAAAAGTAACAATTATAAATGAATGGAATTATTTTTTTTCCTTCAGTTTTATTGACTGTACTCTCTTAAAATGAAAGAGTTATTTCCCCTACTCAAAAAAGAGTTAAATTTTTTTAACTCAACTCGAGTGAAATACATTCTTATTTGAGCGAAATTCTTGCTTCGCGTTTACTCAAACTTGAGTGGTATTTATTAAGCAATATTTGAGTGCTTTTATCTCAAACTTGAGTGATTTATTTATTATTTAATTGTGGGCGAGCTATAAGCTGGAATTTCTATCGTTTTATTTTAAAATGCAAACGATAATAAATCTAAATAAAATTCTTATGTTCTGTGATCTAAATAGATTATGTCTTCGTTTTTATTTTACGTTTAATTTTTTTTTCTGGAGAATATGTCATTTAATATTTTGAATTAAGAAGAATTAAAACAACTTTTAGTTCACAGCGGAATTTCTGAAGAAGACGCTGTTTTACTTTTCAGTAAGTAGATATACTTTGTTGTTTTTATTTTGAAAATACTTTTATTTTGAATGTGTTATATACACATTCCATTTAAATTAGCTGTTTTTCAGCGTTTTTTAATAAAATATACTATTCTTT
>NC_092206.1:30699686-30753215 GCF_043381705.1 Parasteatoda tepidariorum | reverse complement strand
TGACGAGCTTTCTGATGTTGGAGAGAATTCCCTTACGAATATATATTAGGTGGCCATGCTGACCTGCCTATAAAATGTCCTCACTGTAAAGAAGAATACATTATATTTTGATAAAAATTTATATATATTTTAGAATCCTAGATCAGAGTAAAATAAAAAGGAAAACTCAAATTAACATTTAGACAAATGATAACCTTATTCAAATCAAACGGTATTTATGATATTTTGAATTCCCAAATTTATAAATATATTTACGCAGATTCAAAAACTACAAATTTATAGAGAATTGTCTTGGACACGCAGATAAAATTTTGCATTTGCAAATATATCGGAATTTCGTTTTGTGGGTTTTCATATTATCTAGAAATGAAATAATATTGAGTTACTTTTTAATTGTTGCTTACTTGTGTACACCATTGTTTCAAGAGAGCTATCAGATGTAATTAAACAATCACTGCCATCGGTAACAAATAATATTTTATGTAAAAATGTCCATTGTTGCAAATTAATTTTAACAATAAGTAAAAAAACATTTTAAGAATCATTTTGGATTTTGAATTCGTGGTAGAAGGTTGTGTTTTGAAAATGAGTAAAAGCTGTGAGAGTTTAAATGATGAAGTAAACAAAAGCTGTTGTCCGATGATTAAAAATAGTAAGTCGAAATATTTAATTTAATATTTTACCCTTTGACATATCATTTTATAACTCTAAACTGTGCGGAATTATTAATTTCTGGATATAGAAATGATCTTTGATTGCACTATAAACAGCAGCTCGCAACGGAATGTTGGTTGAAGACGTTTGGAACACGTGGATTATTGTTTTTACATAAGAAACAAATGACGTCTCCCAGACTTCTCCGTATGACAAGAAGTTAATGAAAAGAAAATATTATTTAAAAACATACAGTTAATTACTAATGCCTGCACTAAACTAATACATAAAATAATAACTAATTCATGCACCAATTACAAAGTAACAAATAACATCCTTTTAGAGAGAAGTGCTTTTAACTATCGTTAAAGCTTGTTGAATTTTTGATCTAGCGAATTATCGAATTGAAAAAATACAAAAATTGTAAATAAAATGATATAATAAATGTTAATAATGAGAATAATAAATAACATCCTTTTATAGCAGTATTTTTTTAAAATAATTTTAAAACTTGTTGGATAATTTTTATCTAACGAATTATCATACAGGAAAAACGCAATATTTATAATTAAAATAAAATGATAAAATATAAAAATGAGCTTAACAAGTATTAGCATTAACTAAACGTGCGAAGATTAAACATTATAAAATTAAAAGTTACTATGAGAGTAGAATTAAAATTTATTATGAACAAACTCCATTGTTTGTTCTATAATTTCGTTAAATGTACAAACATCAAAAATCAGTTACCTTATAATTTTAATAAGTGTAACAATAAATTTTTATAATTATTTTTGCACGAGTGAAAAAGTTTTAAATTTTAAGATCATATTCACACACTTTGAATTTACTTTTTTTAGTAACGGTCTCCATCCCCGTAATATGTAAGGGAAAGAAAGCTGAAGGTATTATTTTGCGTTTCGTAACACTTATTTAAAAATGTTTCAGTTTTAATGTCTAAAATTTTTTTTAACTAATGAGCGACGAAAGAAAAAACCCGATTGCATTACCAAAATCTATAGAATTAAAAACATTATTATTTTCAAATAAACTGATTAAGATTCCACTGATTTTCTCACTCGATAATAATCCAATTAATAAATATGTCGATTTACTGATTCGCCTAGTCACTGATTCGTTGACACACCTCATTTTCCATCTTCGTTGATTTGGATACATTTATTCATTCCTCGAAACATTCATTCATTTATTCATTATAAGGATTCTTTTCGAGCCTATTTTATAGTTGCATAGTTTTGAAGAGGAAATCAACTCTCAAGAAAATAAAGTTGACAAGCAATTAGATGTTGGAGAGAATTCCCTCTTAAAGATGCGTTAATATTATTTTCAGATATTTCTAACAAACAAAGTTGCTTCATCTTAGATCGTGTTTAACGCAAAGTATGTTTTATTCTTCTTTTCTAGGTTCAGAAGGGAAATGTTTCTCCAATGAAGAAAGATTGTCATGGAAGATTTCATCGATTGGAAGAGATAGACGAGGAAAGGAGATCCAGCCTAAAGGAAGAAAATTGACGAGCTTTCTGATGTTGGAGAGAATTCCCTTACGAAGATATACAAATATGTTTTATAGATATTGCTCATAAATTGAGTTATTTCATCTTGGATCATGTTTAACGCAAAGTATGTTTTATTTTTTTTTTTTTAAGGTTCAGAAAGGAAATGTTTAAATGAAAGATTGTCATGGAAGATTTCGTTGGAAGAGATAGATATCGATTGGAAGAGATAGAAAAGGAGAGAAGATCTCCCCAAAGGGAAAGAAAATTGACAAGCATTCTGATGTTGCAGAGATTTCCCTTTTGAAAGTATATTAATATTTTTTGTAGATCTTGGTCACAAACTAACTTAACTCTTGTTAGATCACGTCTAATGCCAAGTATGGTTTATTCTTTTTTTCAAGATTCAGAAAAGAAATGTTTCTCCAATGAAGAAAGATTGTCATGGAAGATTTTATGGTTTGGAAGAGACATAAGGGGAGTGGAGCTCCACCCTAAGGTAAAGAATTTGGCACGATCTTATGTTGGAGAGAATTCCCTTTGGAGGGTACATTAATATATTTGTTAGATATTGCTCTCAAACGAAGGTATTTCATCATAGATAATGCTTAACGCAAAGTATGATTTATTATTTTTTCAAGGTTCAGAAGGGAAATGTTTCTCTAATGACAAAAGAATGTCATGGAAGATTTTTTTCGTTTCGAAGAGGAAGAAGAGCGGAGAAGATAACCTTACAGGAAAGAAAATTGACAACCTATCTCATGTTGGAGAGAATTCCCCTTTGCAGGTATCTTAATATTTTTCACAGATCTTGCACATAAACTAAGTTGTTTCATCTTAGATCATTTTCACGCAATGTATGATTTATTCTTTTTTTAAAGGTTCAGAAGGGAAATGTTTCTCTAATAACGAGAGAATGTCATGGAAGATTTTTTTCGTTTTGAAGAGGTAGAAGAGCGGAGAAGATAACCTTATAGGAAAGAAAATTGACAACCTTTCTCATGTTGGAGAGAATTTTCTTTTGAACTTATATTAACATATATTATAGATCTTGCTCACAAACTAAGTTGCTTAATCTTAGATCATTTTTCACGCAATGTATGATTTATTCTTTTTTCAGGGTTCAGAAGGGAAATGTTTCTCCAATCTCGAAAGATTGTCATGGAAGAAATTTTTCGTTCGGAAGAGATAGAAGAGGAGAGGAGATCCAACCAAAAAAAAAAGAAAATTGACAAGCTTTCTGGTGCTGGAGAGAATTCCCTTTTGAAGGTATATTAATATATATTATGGATCTTGCTCACAAACTTGGTTGTTTCATCTTAGATAATGTTTAACGCAAAGTATAATTTATTCTTTTTTCAAGGTTCAGAAGGGAAATGTTTCTCCAAGGAAGAAAGATTGTCATGGAAGATTTTATCGTTTGGAAGAGATAGAAGTGGAGAGGAGGTTCACCTTGAGGTAAAGATAATTGGCAAGGTTTTAGATGTTGGAGAGAATTCTCTTTCGAAGGTACAATAATATTTTTTATTTATCTTGTTCACAATCTATGTCATTTCATCCTAGATCATGTTTTAGTTCGAAGATCAGAAGGGATTTGTTTCTCCAATGACGAAAGATTGCCACGGAAAATTTTTTTCGTTTTGAAGAGATAGA
This sequence comes from Parasteatoda tepidariorum, assembly GCF_043381705.1. Lineage (NCBI taxonomy): Eukaryota > Metazoa > Arthropoda > Arachnida > Araneae > Theridiidae > Parasteatoda > Parasteatoda tepidariorum. Next base: position 30,749,394 of record NC_092206.1, on the reverse strand, counting down.
AGAGCGGGGAAGATAACCTTAAAGGAAAGAAAATAAACAACCTTTCTGGTGTTGGAGAGAATTCACCTTTGCAGGTATATTAATATTTTTACAGCTCTTGCACATAAACTAAGTTGTTTAATCTTAGATCATTTTTCACGCAATGTATGATTTATTCTTTTTTCAAGGTTCAGATGGGAAATGTTTCTCCAATGACGAGAGAATGTCATAAAAGATTTTATTTTTCGCTTTGAAGAGGTAGAAGAGCGGAGAAGATAACCTTATAGGAAAGAAAATTGACAACCTTTCTCATGTTGGAGAGAATTCCTTTTTGAAAGTATATTAATATATATTATAGATCTTGCTTACAAACTAAGTTGTTTCATCTTAGATACTGTTTAACGCAAAGTATGATTTATTCTTTTTTCAAGGTTCAGAATGGAAATGTTTCTCCAATGACGAAAGAATGTCATGGAAGATTTTTTTCGTTTTGAAGAGGTAGNGCTGATCACATGATTTATTCTTTTTTCAAGGTTCAGATGGGAAATGTTTCTCCAATGACGAGAGAATGTCATAAAAGATTTTATTTTTCGCTTTGAAGAGGTAGAAGAGCGGAGAAGATAACCTTATAGGAAAGAAAATTGACAACCTTTCTCATGTTGGAGAGAATTCCATTTTGAAGGTATATTAATATATATTATAGATCTTGCTTACAAACTAAGTTTTTTCATCTTAGATACTGTTTAACGCAAAGTATGATTTATTCTTTTTTCAAGGTTAAGAATGGAAATGTTTCTCCAATGACGAAAGAATGTCATGGAAGATTTTTTTCGTTTTGAAGAGGTAGAAGAGCGGAGAAGATAACCTTAAAGGAAAGAAAATTGACAACCTTTCTGATGTTGGATAGAATTCCCTTTTGAACTCATATTAATATATATTGCAGATCTTGCTCACAATCTAAGTTGTTTAATCTTAGATCATTTTTAACGCAATGTATGATTTAGTCTTTTTTTAAAGGTTCAGAAGGAAATTGTTTCTCCAAGGAAGATAGATTATCATGGAAGATTTCATAGTTTGGAAGAGATAGAAGAGGAGAGGAGATCCACCCAAAAGGAAAGAAAATTGACAAGCTTCCTGATGTGTTAGAGAATTCCCCTTTGAAGGTATATTAATATTTTTTACAGATCTTGCACATAAACTAAGTTGTTTCATCTTAGATCATTTTTCACGCAATGTATGATTTATTATTTTTTTAAATTTTCAGAATAGAATTGTTTCTCCAAGGAAGAAAGATTATCATGGTAGATTTTATAGTTTGAAAGAGATAGAAGAGGAGAGGAGATCTACCCAAACGGAAACTAAATTGACAAGCTTCCTGATGTTGGAGAGAATTCCCCTTTGAAGGTATATTAATATTTTTTTCAGATCTTGCACATAAACCAAGTTGTTTCATCTTTGATCATTTTTCACGCAATGTATGATTTATTCTTTTTTTAAAGGTTCAGAAGGGATTTGTTTCTCCAAGGAAGAAAGATTATTATGGAAGATTTTATAGTTTGGAAGAGATAGAAGAGGAAAGGAGATCCATCCTAAAGGAAAGAAAATTGACAACCTTTCTGAAGTTGGAGAGAATTGCCTTTTGAACTTATATTAATATATCTTATAGATCTTGCTCACAAACTAAGTTGCTTAATCTTTGATCATTTTTAACGCAAAGTATGATTTATTCTTTTTTTAAAGGTTCAGAAGGGAATTGTTTCTCCAAGAAAGAAGGATTATCATGGTAGATTTTATAGTTTGGAAGAGATAGAAGAGGAGAGGAGATCTACCCAAAAGGAAAATAAATTGACAAGCTTCCTGATGTTGGAGGGAATTCCCCTTTGAAGGTATATTAATATTTGTTACAGATCTTGCACACAAACTAAGTTGTTTCATCTTAGATAATGTTTAACGCAACATATGTTTTATTCTTTTTTTCAAGGTTCAGAAGGGAAATGTTTCTCCAATGAAGAAAGATTGTCATGGAAGATTTCATCGTTTGGAAGAGATAGACGAGGAGAGGAGATCCAACCTAAAAAAAAGAAAATTGACAAGCTTTCTGATGCTGGAGAGAATTCCCTTTTGAAGGTATACTAATATTTATTATAGATCTTGCTCTCTAACTAAGCTGTTTTCATCTTAGATGATGCTTAACGCAAAGTATGGTTTATTCTTTTTTTCAAGGTTCAGAAGGGAAATGTTTCTCCAATGAAGAAAGATTGTCATGGACGATTTTATGATTTGAAGGAAATAGAAATGGAGAAAAAATCAACCCTGAAGGAAAGAAAATAGGGAAACTTTCTGATGTTGGAGAGAAATCCCTTTTGAAGGTACATTAATATTTTTTATAGATCTTGCTCTCAAATTAAGTTATTTCAAGTTAAGTTTTTTCATAGAGTGTGAAGGAGAGGAATAGCATGTGCGGAACTGTTGTAAAAACAGTTAGAAAAACATTAAAAAGCATAAGTTTTTCTCATTGTCTTATTGATTATAAAAGGTAATTTTTGCCAATAAAAATTTCCTATATTTTGGACTTTCTTCTCTTCCTGTCCCAGATAGAGATGTTCGACTGTATTAGATTTAATCAAAACAGAATTCAGAAGTTTTTAATATTTACTTTTCATATTAAAATAACATATATAGGAGTTAAAATTTTAATAGCGCTAACACCCAAAATTTGATATCATAATTTTTACATTTTGTGATGTTTTTTAAAATGTATATTTTATTCAAAACAATAGTCCAAAACGATTTTTTTTTAATTAATTTATTTTACAAAATATTGACAATAAAATTTTAAAGCTCTTTTTAATCAAAAAATAAATATCTAAGGCTAGAATGAATGGATTTAAAAAAAATATATCTCATTTTACGCGAAAATAATTAAAGTTTTTGATAAATAATTATAATAAAACAAACGTCTAAAAAATTTAATTTTTATTGCAAAATTAAGTTGTAAAATGAAAACCAAAAATGTTGTTACTGTCGTAAAAAGTTCAAACTAGACCCATTTTAAAGTAAATTTTATTCTGAACAAAATTACTTTTAAACAAATGGATTGCAATTCCATAACAAGTTATAGCTTTTTTTCGCGACACGCTGCACCGCGGCACGCTCTGCCACTCCACTCCGCTGATCGCTCAATTGCGCTGTATCAGTTCATTTGGAGGGAATTTAAAAACCTCAACTAAAGTTTCACAAAATAACAAACATTATATTAAATAATAAATATATAATTTATAATTTTAGGTGAATAATATTATGAATAATTAGTTATTTATAATTTATTTACATAATTTTTTGAGTTCAAACTTGGAACTAGAAGAATAAATTTTAAATTTGAGAGTTTCAAAATTTTTAACTGAATAAGTATGGTATTCTCTAGTTCCATTAATTGTTGAAGCTTTCTTAAAATCTTGTATCCATTTTTTTTCATTCTCATGTTTAATTTATGTGCATAAGTCAAACTGAATATTATCGAAAAATTTACATGCCCAATCGATCAATTCTTTAGGTGTTGCTATATTTTGTGTTTGCAAACTACTCTTTCTTGCTTCCCTCTTCACCGTCCCACCAACACCATCGCATGCCCCTTTGCCATGAGAAGTGGCAAAAAAGTGCCATTCTGCATCGATACTAAAATTATTTTTATGATTGAGTAAGTTCATGAAACTATTCTTGTCTTAATACTGTGATGATGCTCCATCCGAGAAGTAAATAATTGTTTTAATATTATCACTGTCGTAGATATTTTGTAAATATTGAATTAGCTTACTATTAAATAAGTGCACACTTGCAGTGTCATGCTTTTCTTCCTCGAAATTATGGTTAAACAATGATGTCTAAGCTTTTCATTTTGCTTACAATAAGCAGCATACGGATATAAGGTTGCTTGCTTATTATACCAATAAAAAGATTGAATAGAATCCTGTACTTTGAAAGCATAATTTTCGGAAAAGTCAAGGGTAACCAGAAACTCTCCATTTTTCAAGCTGTTTTTTCTTTCAGTTAAATAGGCACTTTGCGATTTTGTTAAGAAATCGTGTTTCAAGACATGAACGCACCGCGCATGAGGTAATCAGCGCTGATCACAGAGCACGCTGCGGTGCAGTGTTTCACGAAAAAAGCTCTGATTTTTTATGGAATTGCGATCCACTTTTTTTTGAAAAGCTATTTTGTTCAGAATAAAATTTACTTTAAAATGGGTTTTGCTTGAACTTTGCACGACATTAACGACGTTTTTGCTTTTCATTTTACAACTGAATTTTGCAGAAAAATTTAATTTTTTAAACATTTGCTTTATTTTAATTATTTTATCAAAAACTTCAGTTATTTCCGCGTAAAATGAGATACATTTTTTAAAAATCCATTAATTCTATCCTTAGATATTTATTTTTTAATTGAAAAGAGCTTTAAATAATTGTTAATATCTTGTAAAATAAATTAAATAAAAAAATCGTTTTAGGCTATTGTTTTGTATAATATATACTTTTTAAAAAACAACAAAAAACGTAAAAATTAAGATAACAAATTTTGGGTGTTACTGCTGTTAAAATTTCGACTCATTTTAATAGCGGTTTAAAATGTTTATCGAAAAATTTATAAGAAAAACTAATGTGACAAATAACATCATAGTGAGAGTTGTAATGAAAAAATGCAAGACAATAATGAAAAAAATGTTAGACAATTTAAAATGCATTTTTACAGCACAATTTAATATATCTTTTACGTAACATCTTTTTACATAATATATTTCTTTTAAATAATTTATATTTAAGTAATACATTTTTTTATAAAATATTACGACATTATTTCTTATATTTAGCTTTAAAGTATTATATTTAAGTCAGAGGTTAAATTTTTTCAATAAAATTTAAAATATCTGAAGCAATGAGACGAATCTCCCCCTATGGGTTGCAAAGAAAACAAAATAACCATAGAATTTCATGGTTGTATATTAGTGTTATTTTAGATATTAGTGTTATTTTACAATAAAAAATAATATTATATATTCTTTTTTATGTTCTTTAAACCTTACAGATTTATAATAAAACCCCAAATTAACCAAAGATATGAAACAGTTGAAGTGAGCGAAACGTAACGTAATACTTATGAATACTAAAAGAAAACACAAATATTTTTAATTCAAAATAGAAAAAACCTCTTTGAAAAATAATACTTATGAAATTATATACATTTTGCAAATTCCAAAGACCTTTGAAGAAATAACAAGAAATCATTTGCCCATAATGCATTCATGTCTTAACTAAAAATATTTGACTATTTTAGGTTATATTGAAATAGAATTTAGAAATATTTACCCCTTTCTTTTTCATGTTTATAGACATAATGTTTATCTCAAAATAAACAAAGAAACTAATGAGAAAAAGAGGTTTAAGCAGCAATAATTCAAAAATTGTAAAAAAAAATTCATATTTGCTATATAATATTTTTATTATTATATATTATATACTTTTATTATATATTATTATATATCACAGATATTTTAATTATATATTATTATATATTATGGATATTTTTATTATATATTATTATATACTATAGATATTTTTATTATATATTATAGATATTTTTATTATATATTTTTATATATTATATATTTTTATGTAACATATATTTTTATGTAACATATATTCTATATACGCTATTATACTATTTTTAATATTAATTTTAAAGTAATAAATTTGCATTTGAAGTTTAATTTTTCTCAAAAATAATATCAATATTAATGCTTCGAACTAACGCCTATTGATAATAAAGAAAAAAATTGACCATCGAATTTTATTATTGTGTATTAGAGTTATTTTACACTCATTGGTTCATTATATAATTTTTTATTTTCTTGATGGGCTACAGATATACAGTAAAACCAAAAATTAAAAGAAAACATAAAACAGTTTCAATGAGTAAAGACCTGTAACATAATAATCATAAAATTATATATAATATAAAAATTACGCAACCCTTTGAAGAAAAACCAAGAAATCCCTTGCTCCAAATACAAAGATATAATTTTCTTTGCTAAAAATACATTAAATATCATTATTTTCTACAGTTTTAAGAACAAGATATTAGAAATTCCGCAATTTAGACAATTTAAACCTGTTTCCAAGAGGGAGTTTCAACTTAAAATATACAAGATTGAGACAAAATAGAGCACTGTAAAACCGGGTTACTACATTCTAATACATAAATTTAAACTTATTAATAATGAAATTACATAAACTTAAGCTTATGTTTTACTACAACTGCATTTTATGATACGTATAATGGGGAAAATTTCCAATTGCAATTTAATATATATATATATAGGATATATATATATATACTAATCATTTGTTAAGTATTATTTACTTTTGAATGTGATTATATTATACTTAATTTTGGTTTAATATATTTTTATTTAAAGTAAATATGTTTTAATGGCTGCAACAATGCATAAATTAGTGTGCAAAATTTTAATAATGAATTATAAATCCATTAATAAATACATATTTTTGAGATGTTTCATTACGATTTAATTAAATATGTGGCAAAGTAATTTTATTATAATTTAAATGTGGAAAATAAGAGTAAAATAATTTCATAAAGAAAGGTAAGTTTACGAGAATCATTTATTTATCAATATAGATTTTTCCTTTAGATTTATAAGAATATGTACTGACAATTTATTTATGTTATGTGAAACAAGATAAAATTTATACAGTATTTAAAATGCATTTGTTACTTTATAAAGAAACAATTTTGAATTAAATTTTCTACATTATTGAGTCTAAGTGTCTTATTAATTTCAATAAAAAAACTGGTCTGATTTTTTGGAAATGAATCAGACAATATTAATATTTTATGAAAATAACAAGAACATATGAATTTATGCATTTGTTACATTTATTTTTGTAATTGAAATGTAAAAAGTGTAAAGTAAATTTCTTTCATTTATACTGAAACTAATTGAATTCAAGAAAAGAATTATTAAATAGTGAAAAGTGTCTTGCTATAATTTCATTTATCTGACATTAATGCCAAAATAATAAGGAATTAAGTTTTTTTTAAACTTTATATTGTTGCGCACTTATTTTTTCCTTTTTTTTAAAGACGAATAAATCTGTAACAATAAAATTAAGTGAAAAAGCTTTCTTTTTTCAAACAGTTTGGATTTAATAAGGATTACTGCAATTATAATGAATAAATACATCTAAATAAGTTTAGGATTTATTTTTTCGGTTTTTGTAAAGAAAAATAACCTGAAAACTGTCTAGCCTATTTACAACCACCGTAATTTACCATTATTATTAAAAGTATTTAAAAAAACTTGATAACAATTTTGAGTCTGCTGAATTGACACCGCAAGTTTTTCTTATTAATATTTTGACTATTAATTTTTGAAATAAATGATTTATATCAAAATGAATTTAAAATGTGGTAATATTTCATTCATGTTTTTCTCGCATTATCTATCATTCTAAATATGTATATATATCCTTAGATATTAATTTTAAATTGAAAAGAGCTTTAAATAATTGTTAATTTCTTGTAAAATAAATTAAATAAAAAAATCGTTTTTGGCTATTGTTTTGTATAATATATACTTTTTAAAAAACAACAAAAAATGTAAAAATTAAGATAACAAATTTTGGGTGTTACTGCTGTTAAAATTTCGACTCATTTTAATAGCGGTTTAAAATGTTTATCGAAAAATTTATAAGAAAAACTAATGTGACAAATAACATCATAGTGAGAGTAGTAATGAAAAAATGCAAGACAATAATGAAAAAAATGTTAGACAATTTAAAATGCATTTTTACAGCACAATTTAATATATCTTTTACGTAACATCTTTTTACATAATATATTTCTTTTAAATAATTTATATTTAAGTAATACATTTTTTTATAAAATATTACGACATTTTTTCTTATATTTAGCTTTAAAGTATTATATTTAAGTCAGAGGTTAAATTTTTTCAATAAAATTTAAAATATCTGAAGCAATGAGACAAATCTCTCCCTATGGGTTGCAAAGAAAACAAAATAACCATAGAATTTCATGGTTGTATATTAGTGTTATTTTAGATATTAGTGTTATTTTACAATAAAAAATAATATTATATATTCTTTTTTATGTTCTTTAAACCTTACAGATTTATAATAAAACCCCAAATTAACCAAAGATATGAAACAGTTGAAGTGAGCGAAACGTAACGTAATACTTATGAATACTAAAAGAAAACACAAATATTTTTAATTCAAAATAGAAAAAACCTCTTTGAAAAATAATACTTATGAAATTATATACATTTTGCAAATTCCAAAGACCTTTGAAGAAATAACAAGAAATCATTTGCCCATAATGCATTCATGTCTTAACTAAAAATATTTGACTATTTTAGGTTATATTGAAATAGAATTTAGAAATATTTACCCCTTTCTTTTTCATGTTTATAGACATAATGTTTATCTCAAAATAAACAAAGAAACTAATGAGATAAAGAAGTTTAAGCAGCAATAATTCAAAAATTGTAAAAAAAAATTCATATTTGCTACATAATATTTTTATTATTATATATTATATATTTTTATTATATATTATTATATATTACAGATATTTTTATTATATNTCTTTCCTTGTTATACTATTTTCAAATTTAGTTTAAAAAAATTTATTTAAATTTGAAGTTAAATTATTCTCGAAAATAAAATCAATATTAATGCTTCGAACTAACGCCTATGGATAATAAAGAAAAAAAATAACCATCAAATTTTATTATTGTGTATTAGAGTTATTTTACACTCATATGGTTTATTATATATTCTTTCTTATATTCTTGATTGCCTACAGATATACAGTGAAACCACAAATTAAAAGAAAACATAAAACAATTTCAAGAAGTAAAAAAGACCTGTAACAACGTAATGCTCATAAAACTTCATACAATTTAAAAATTACGCAACCCTTTGAAGAAAAAACAAGAAATCCCTTGCTCCAAATGCAAAGATATAATTTTCTTTGCTAAAAATACATTAAATATCATTATTTTCTACAGTTTGAGGAACATGAGAAGAAAATTTCCGCAATTGCGACAATTTAAACGTGCTTCCAAGATGGAGTTTCAACTTAAATTATACAAGATTGAGACAAAATAGAACATTATAAAATCGGTTAACTTGGAGGTTTAGAGGACACGAAAAAGCAATTACATAAATTTAAACTTATGCTTTACTACAGCTATATTTTATGATACGAATTATAGAGGATATTTTCAATTATGACGTCAGAGAGTTTTATCTATTCCTTAAAACAAGAATACAGATTATATAATCAGCTATTGAGTTTATTTTTTTATTTTTCTAACAATTTTAATTCGAATCATTTTTAATGGAAACTTTATTTTACGTGATAAGAATTTCAGTTCGTATTTATACAATCTCCATGACATATAGATTTCAATTATTAACTAGTTTTATATATCTTGAGATATATAAAACAAACGTGCATTGTAAAGAAATACAATTGCATATCAAAATATGTCAATAAGTTCAAATGCGTATTTTGTAAAAAAACACAGAAAGATAACTATGAAATTAAATTACAAGTATTACATTTATAATTCTTTAATTAATATTCCAATTTGATTAGATTATACTTTATTCCAATTAAAATTAATTTTTGATGAAAATAATATGTATTTTCTATTGGGTGCAAGTTGCAGAAATTAGTATGAAAACTTATGAACGGCAATATATCAATCCTATAATAAATATATATTTTTGAAATGTTTAAATTAATTCTGTTTAACAAAATATGAGACAAAATAATTTTATTATAAGATTATAACTGTGGAAAATATGATCAAAATTATTTCTGAAAGAAAGTGTATAAAAATCTTAAGTGTATAAAAATTAATTATTTATTGATTGAGCTTTTTCTTTATATTTATTTAAATATGTACTGACTATTTATTTTATTAGTGAAGCTTTATAAAATTTTTTTGTGTTTGAATTGCATTTATTACTTTATTAAGATATAATATTTAAATAAATTTTCCCCATTGTTTGTCTAAATGTTTTTTTAAGTTAAATTTAAAAAAAATGGTTTGATTTGTTAAAACTAAATCATACAATATGATTTTCAAAGAAAAATAACATGGAAATACGAGTATTAACTTAATCATTGTATACGTTCATTTTTTAATTAAAATGCAAAAATGTTAAAATAATTTTATTTATTTATGCTAAGACTAATTTAATGCATGAAAAAAATAATTTAATATTGGATGATGTCTTAATATAAATTCGTTTGCTTGACGTTATGCGAAAATAATAAAGGATTAATGCTTTTTTTTAACTTTTATGTTTTTTTATGCTTTTTATTGTGCTTTTTAAACGGGGAATAAATCTATAACAATGAAATAATGTTTAAGAGCTTTTTTTTAAAAACAGTTTGGATTTAATAAGGATAACTAAAATTATAATAAATAAACACATCTGAATAAATTTCAAATTTATTTTTGTAGGTCTGTGAGGAAAAATAATCTGTATTTACTTGGCTATATTTATATTTATTCATGTCTATATTTATATTTATACATGTCTATATTTATATATATATATAGTCTATATTTATATATATATAGTCTATATTTATATATATATAGTCAATATTTATATTTTATGAAAATGTCTAGTCTATATTTACATTCATATTATTCATATTTACATTCATATTTCTATTATTAACAAAAGAAGTTTAAAAATGATATTAAATTTTGCGTCGTCTAAATTTTCGCCGTAATTTTATATTTCAGTTTTTAGCTTCTGAGATAAATTATTTATTTTGAACTTCCATTAATTTTTTTGTATTGTTTCTCAGTCGTATTTTGAATTGAACCAAACAATTAAATCCTCACTAAACAATTAAAATGTTAATAATTAAATTGCTGTTAAATAATTAAATTGTTAAATGAACCAAGTAAATTGCATGCGTGAAATCAAGAATTTCATAAAGTACTTAGTGGTACGTTTATAAGTATTTTGAGTAAATATTTTTTTAAAAATTATTTTAATTGACAATTACAAAACCTAAAGGCGTCTGATTTGTCAAAATAATTTCTTTTTGCCTTTAGGAGGTCTTTTGCACTTTTTTAAGCGGATTATTGCATTAAGTGAATTATTTGAAATCTTTTTAACGTAAATGAATTGGAATGCTGTTTTATGAAAATACTAATATATGTCAAAAAATATTTATATAAAAATTTTAATCTTTCTTAAGTTTAGGCTGAAAGCTGAAAATATAAAAACATACATGCAAAAATGACATTTTGAAAAGTTTTTCTTGTTTCTTTTAGCAATGGGATTCATTTAAAATCAGTCCGAGAAGAAATTATGTGAGTGGGTATATAAAGCATATTTAACGGCAAATAGCGCAAAAGTTTCAGCATCAAAGGAATTTAGACCCAAAAATTGACAAAACTTGATGACAGAAAATTGAAGTGAAATTCCAAAGAAAGTGGAGAAAGCAAACCATTGGAAACTCTGCAATCAATCATGAGTTCAATATAAACTCAGAAACAAATATTTTTCTCAGAAAAATTCGTAGATAACCTAGATTCCTTTGGTTAAGAGATATTATGAACTTGGTATTCTACGAAATACCAAGTATTAAATTTAGAGGTAGGTCATTTGGTTAGCTTGCTGAGTTTACAAATTTTTATTCACAGCATTGTTACTGGATTTTATTTAAAAATATGTAAAACACTTAACTATTATTATATACTAAGAAAAAAGATGACAAAACTATCAGAGTAGGGCAAAATTTAACGCCTTTCTGGCTCTGTGGGAACACCATAAATGTTATGTTTTAATATAATGGAGTTCAGTTTATGCAAATAAAATTTACTTACAGATATCACGCATATACCCATATGAAAATTTATAATAACCATTATTTTTACTCTGGCAATTTAAAATCATGAACTATTTTCTTGTTCAAAAAGTTTTTATGCAATACCATATTATTTTGGTAATTAAAATTATCTAACAAATATTCCTATTTGAAAATTAATAACTGTTAATCTATATCTGGAAATTCCGAATAAAGATATATTTCATTTTTATGAAAGATTTAATATAATTCAGTTTAATTTATGCAATTAACAGATATAGTAACTTGTATATAATAACTTATTTTATATGAAAACTAAGAAAAAAAGCTATTAATCTCATTCTGGAGATTTAGAATTTATTTATATTTCCTTGTTATGAAGGATTGTATATAAAGCAGTTTTGATTAGACAAATAAAAATAATTAACAGATATAACTGTATAGAAATTAAGATAAAAACTAGTAAGCTCATTCTGGAAATTTAAAATGAATATTTATTTCATTGTTATGAAAGTTTTAATATGAAATTTTCTCTTATAAAAGTAAAATATCGCCAAAATAAGACAAGCTTCACTCCCACTAGCTTTTAATACAGACATTTTCTTTTTTTAATGTCTAAAATTTTTTTTAAAATTACTAGAGGAAAATTTTTAAAATCAATTGCTCCAATTGTTGCATTCTAATGTATTAGTTTATGCAAAGTTATACTTGTATAGAATAATTTAGAGTGGGCGTTCTGGCGATATTTAATAAAAAAAATTAAAATTTGTAAGGGTGCAATTTTACCATGTTTTTTTTCTTCAAAATTGTAGTAACGAAATACTTAAGCATTCGCGACTATTTTATTTGAATAATAAGAACGCAGCATAATTAAATATTTTTCTTTCCGGTACAGAAACAAATATTTGGGTATATTTTTAGAAAGCTTTAAGAATATTTTATATTCGTAATGGAAGTTTCTTTCATTCAAAATTACTAAAAGTTATCTTAAAAGATAAATATGTGGCTTAAGAGACCCTCAAAAATAATGACTTTGCAAAAAAATAAAGACAATTTTATCAAAACAGATTAAAAAGTGCTGTAATAGTATAACATTAAAAACTATAACTATTGAATATAGTTAGTGTTGGAAAGCAAAAAAGTAATATTTTATAAATAAATAAAAAAAATGGAATAAATAGAGTTTTACTTTTTCATTTTCTGAAAAATTTCAGGTAAAATAAAAATATTAACCCCAAACTTTTAAAACTCAGATTAATTTAGAATAGGTTCTTAAAACTATATCCATGTTTTTCTTTATTGTAATTGATTGCGCTTGTAATAACCTCCAGGTTTAATCTTATGGTCCGGCTCTAATTCACATAATTTTAAATTTACTTTTTGAAAAAAATTATGTCATCGACTGTATTAAATTTGGTTTCAAATAATTAATCCTTCTGCGTAAGAAAAATTACAAAAAGTTTTTTTTTACTTAGTTAGAATCTGATTTGTCCAATATTTTTTTTCTAATTTCATCAATTCATTAATAAATCGATACACTTTTAGGTTAAAATACAATTTTTTAATTCACTGTCTTGCTTTTTATTTGTTCTATACATTATTTTACTGATTCACTCATTTTCTTCACGAAATTATCGATTTATTCTCCAATTATTCATCTATTGACAGAATTATTTAGTTATTCTAGCACTAATTGAGTGATTATTAAACTTATTCATTAGCTCAACAAATACCGATTTATAAAAGAGTAAGTTTCAGTCAAAAGACAACACACTCAAAGCAGAAACAACTTGTCCATACCTTTGATTTCATACACTCACCCCCTCCCATTCCGAAAGAAAAATACTCAATGAATCAATCTTTACGCAATGTGCATATCAAAAAGTTTACGTTACAATACATTTATGTTTTTGTTCCCGGATGATTTGTCTGTTCTTTGATTTACTAATTTGAACAGTAAATGATTCGTTGATTTAATAATGAGACGATTCATTGCTTGGTTAAATTACAATTCACTCTTTCACTGATTAATGGATCTTTGGTGTTTGGTGATTCATTCATTTATTGCTACGCTCATTAATTAATTCATTCACACCATTGTTCATTGGCTGAGTTATTCGCTCATTTACTTTTTCTATCATTCATTCACTGACTCATTCATCAGAATAGAATAAGAAAATTATGAAATTAAATGTCTCGTATTTGATATATCTCGAATTTGAAATATCTCATATATAGTTCGTTAGGTAGCAATAATTTATGACTCAATATTCTGTAGAAAATCTACCACTACAAAAATATAATACCAATTCACTAGTCTATAAGACATGTTAACTCGAATCCATGATGGGGTATCTTTTCATAGCTGAAGGTTGATTTTGTCGATAACTACTATCCCCAGATTGGTGACCTTCGAACGTGATGTGAACACGCCTACATTGACAGAAGCGCCCACTACGATTTGAACATGCCCACTTCGATTGATGGTTCACACTGAACAGTTGACTACTACTTGTGACTGTGACGTTATCCACCTCCTCGCGCTGTTGCTACTCAGTTTCGATAACATATAATGTACAGCGTACATACTCGACTGATAAAGGAAACACAAAAACGACCACGACCGTGAACTTAATACAGCTCTCACGATTAGCAGTCAAAAATATGGTGATCTTAATACAGCTCTCCTGGCTTCTTACAAAACAGCAACGAATCACCTAGTGGTATCCTTTCATCAAATTCTATCACTGTTAAAACTCTGGTGGGGGAGTACTGTAGAGTATCTACCACTACAAAAATATAATACCAATTCACTAGTATATAACACATGTTAACTCGATTCTATGATGGGGTACATTTTCATAGATGAAGTGTTGACATTGTCGATGGCTAGCATTGCACACAAATCTATTCCTTTTACGACTTTGTTTTCGGAAACAATTTCACTGGATTCCTCGACACCATAATTATTTTTTCATTTTCAATGAATCAACTAGTGGCATCCGTTCATCAAATTCTATCACTGTTAAAACTCTGGTGGGGGAGTACTGTAAAGTATCTACCACTACAAAAATATAATACCAATTCACTAGTATATAACACATGTTAACTCGATTCTATGATGGGGTACATTTTCATAGATGAAGTGTTGACATTGTCGATGGCTAGCATTGCACACAAATCCATTCCTTTTACAACTTTGTTTTCGGAAACAATTTCACTGGATTCCTCGACACCATAATTAATTTTTTATATGTAATTAGAAAAATTAAATACCAGTGGAATAGTTGTCTTACGTTAAACTTTAATATAATCATATGTTTGTGATTATTGCAATAAAACATTTTTTTATCTGCTTACATACCTTATTTAATAATTAAATTATAATAAATTTTACGAGAAAAATAATTTAAAACATTGTTCCTCTTAACTTTTAAAAGCTCCGTTCAAAAACATTACAATATTCTTTGGAAAAATAGTTTTAGGATACATTCTGGAATAAAGTTTACTCTTTCATTTATATAACGTTACGATGTGGAAAGCGGAAAATATCCAATTATATTTAAGTATTTCAAAGACAGGTAGTTTCCACCCAATTTTATCTCAATTGAAAGACTAAAAGCCGTCGGAACTCATTTTCTTCAAATGTAATGTTTTCAACTGTTATTGTTATCGTAGCTCCTTTTAAAGGAATAAAGTACTACTTTATTGAGTAATAGAACAAATTTATCAAATAATTTAATCAAGTGAAACGAGTATAATAGGTTTCAATTTAAATGATTTATGACGTAATAAAAGTTCATGTTCAAGATGTATTTTTTATGTGATTTAAATTAAATTAAAGCACTGAATCGTTGTTTATTTCATGTATCCATTTAAATTTGCGAAGTTTGTTATAATTTATTATTCTAATGGTTGGCTGTTAGAAAATGTTTGATAGTTACTATGATGTGTAGTATACGTAAAATAATTTTTTAAATGACCCTGATTATTTATATTTAAAGTCAACCAATAATTTCCGTAAGCATTTCGATCTTAAAACTTGCTTTTCTGTTTATATAATTTCCTATTTAAATTAAGCATATTTTATGTTTGAATCACCAAGTTTTTCAAACCAAAGAAGGGAAATCATAAGCCTAAACTAATTTGAAATAATTCGTACTTTTATTTATTTTTACTTGACTTGATTGAAATTTTTGAGGTGACTTCAAATATGCTAATTAATTAGAGTAGACGATATTTGAAGTCACGAAATCTGGCACAGAAATGTACATTTCCCTGATAAGCGTACCTTTTTTTAAACGGATTCGATTTTCAGACCCTGAAAATATAGGAGTTAGCGGTAATCTGGAAAATATGGTCCCAATGGTTTGATCAGGAGAGAGATTCAAACTTTGAACCATTAAATGTTGATTTTAATTTTTGGCGTTTTTAGAAATGTCTGGAGAATTTTTTTTAAGTGAAATGAAACATTTTTGCACATAGTTATGAAATTCATTTTTTCGAAAATAATTCCATGCAAAACATAGCTTAGAGTAAATATTTGTTATTTTTTATGATTTTATATAATAATTATCAAAAGCGTTTCAATTTAAAAGGAACACAACTTATTACACCATTTTAAAAAATGGGGTTTTACATTATAAAATCAAAAATTTGAGCAAAATCGGTCGAACAGTACCGAAGGTCACGACAGTACCTGAGATATCAAATTTTAAAAATGTGACAGTTTAAAAATTCCTTTTAAGTGTCGTCTACAATAATTGGTCAGTCCATTTAAGATCAACTCTTTGAACCTTTAAGATTTTGTCTTATAACGTGAAGATCTGATCATTAGGATTAAAAGTTAAGCAAGGCAGTTTTCTTTTATTTTTTATTTTGCTCTCTCTACTAATTTCCCTATAAACAAATTCGCTGATTGCGTACTTACTGTCTTGACAACACATACTAATAATTGTGGCATAACTACCACTACGAATATTAAACATCAATTCACTGTTATATAAGACATGCTAACTAGATTCAATGGCGAGGTACCTTTTGATAGATGAAGGTTGACAAGATCGATAACTCCGCCCCCCACATTGGGGACCTCCGGACGTGATTTTAGCACGCAAGGACGCCCACTTCGATCTGGTAACGCCTACTTCGGTGGGTGATCCACATTGAACAGTTGACTTGCTACTACTGCGACATAATCCATCTCCTCACGCTGTTGCTGCTCAGTTTCAATGATACACAACGTATACACTCGACTGCTAAAGGCAACAGAGGAGCGAACACGACTGTGAAGTTAATGCACCTCTCACTTTCAGCAATCAAACAAAAAAAAGCCCGGTGACTCTGTCTCCCAGTCTTTCACAAGTACTGCAACTAGTGAGATCCGTTCATCGAATTTTATCCCTGATAAAACTCTGGTGGATGAGTATTGTGGCGTAACTACCACTACGAATATTAAACATCAATTCACGGCTATATAAGACACGCTAACTTGATTCAATCACGAGGTACATTTTTATAGATAAAGGTTGGCATGATCGATAACTCCGCCCCCATATATCAATTGCAAATTTATTTATTAATTTTATCTTTTCTCTGATTTACTATTTTCTTGAAGCTGTAAAGATGTAACAAATTTATGACTGTATCCAAGACCGGGTATCGAACCCTCGAACTTGTTTTTCTGGAGTAATGGTGCAACTCATATGGCATCCCTGCAGGAGATGGGGTGGAAGGGCACAAAATCTTGAGCCATTGAGACTGCTTAAGATCTTGTTGAATCTGTAACACCTCTCAAATTTCGAAAATGCGTAAAAGCAAAGCAACTGAAAAAATATCTTAAATAAAATATCTTGGATTAGAATAAATGTTACCAAGGTTTGTAAGACGAAGCTCATTGTTCAACTTTTTTAGCTATCTATTTGATGCTGCTAAACAAGTCCTTTTTTAAGCTGATTTCAAAATTTTTAATCAGACATTGAAAATAGTAATCATTTGTTTTAGATTTCGATCTTTAGAACATTTAAACAAAATAAACTAAACATACTAATTATAAACGATGTTTAAATGATAATTATGCATTTTATAGTGTTTTGTCACAATCGACTTATCTTAAAAAATAATTTTATAAAATAATAAGTTTAAAATATTTTAGTAATAAAGACAGATTACTGTCTTAATAATACTTATTTCGGACATTGCCTTTTTAATATTGGATGAAATACTTGCAATTTTTCGAAAGCAACCTTTTGTATTTTTTGTTTCTAAAAAAAATCTGAAATTATTATAGGGTATTCCTTTATTTTTGTTTTCCGGATTTTGCGTCTTTTATTTTTGTTCTTCGGATTTTGCTTTAAATATAAAAATTTTGTATCCGTCTGACATTAATAAGACAAAGCTGAAATATGTTTTAAAAAAAACATCAAAAGAACTTGCTATAAATATTTTCAAGAACAAAATAGTTTTTAAGTAATTTCAGAAGTAAAAGAAGTGGTGAGAGTTTATAAACATGGCATAAAACAGTCGGGTTATATTTGAATTGTTATGTAATCTTTATAATACGTGTTTATACAATTCTAATCAAAATTATAATCAGTCTTAAGTTACAGTATTAAAAAAATATGAAACTTAATCTAAATCTAAAACTCCATATTCGGGTTATTTTTCTTTATTTTTATTTAAATTGGGTAGATTTTACGAGATAAATTCTTAATCATATAAATTACAATGCATGTGTTACTATACATATTAAATAATATTATTTTGTTTCCTTATTTTTTATTTGTATATTGTTAAAACAATGATACAAAAGTAAAATAAATATTAATTAATATTGTCATGTTTTCACGATATATGAAATATATATGTTCAAAGTATTGTGATACAATGCTAACAACTTTCTAACACATAATAAACAAAAACATTTATTCTATATAATGTATGCAACATATGTTTGGGTGAGTTTATGGCTTTGAAGCTTTGCTGTTATATATATATTGTATTACTAGGAGGCTTCGCCCCCTGCTCGCTGGCGTTCGCCAACTCCCGGAACTGCTTTCGCAGTTCATTTCGGATTTCTTCGCAATCCAATGCTCGCTTTGTTCGCTCATTGGATAGGTTCTTAACGTCTAACTTTTGTATACTTTTTTGATTAATGAAGTTCCGAAAACTTTTCACTGTAGAAAATTCTGAGCCTGTACATTTTAATATTAATTTGAAATTGCAAACAGTTCACATGTTTTTCTTAATCACTCTATTCTAAATTTCAGTTGTTGAGAAAAGTAACTTTTGTAAGTTTTGTTTTAAAGTCTTTCCCACCAGAGGGCTAAAACCATGTGTTGTAAAACAATATGAAATAGTAGTCTGCCACTGAACGCCGGATGTAAAGCATCGGCTTTGATGAAGATAATTTTGTATTTTTAATTCTCTGAAGGGCGCCACCTTAATAATATGGAATTTGTAAAATAAATGTATATATTTTTGATTGTTGATGAAGCCCATCATTTTGTGTTTTCATCAGTGTTCAGAAGCAGAACAACTATAAGTTTTTTATTTTATCACAAAAATATAAAATGTATAAAAAACAAAGAAAAGAGTAAGAAAATGAGTATAGTCATAGAAAAAGTTAAAATTATAATATAGTATTTGTCAGTTAAAATAAAACTTTTTGTTTAAGTCATTGCTAACAATTCAAATTTCTCCGAGGCAATTCTAAAGTATAAATTAAGGTAGTATTGTTAAGTTGAAACACAATATTTTTAGTTTTGATGTCAACAATACAATTCAATTTTTCACAAAAACGATTGTTTCCATTGTTAAGTTCAATGTCAACAATTCAAATTTTTCTGAGGCAACTCTTAACCTCTAAATATTATTTTTTTTATGTACACATTTCTAAATGTCAGTATTCAACCACAAAACAACTTAAAGTCCTCAAATTTAGCATGAAGTTGTAAAATGTAATGAAAGAGGGTCATAGCAATAATGAAAGTAGAAGTAAAGTTAGTACTGTAAAATTAAAACAATATTTTTAATCAATGAGCCAAGTTCTTCAAGAAGCAGTTGTAGAAGTAGGTTGTTTATTTAAAACTTTTTATAGAATTTCTTTAAGAACACAATTGTTAATTTGGGCATTTGGCGATACAACACTTTTAGAATTGAAGGATTTGTTACGTCAAGCGCTCAGGTATCATAATTTTGATCTAGTTGCGCTTCTATGTCATTTTGATTTATGTTGCTAAGTTAACTTTCAAAAAATTCTATGGCTGGCAACAGCATTTTTATTTTTTAAAATGTTTATTTTTATTTCTTTTAGAATTCGTTCTTTTTTAGCAAAATGTTTTTTAACCTAACAGAATTCTCTGCCGACTGTTCTCTCTATAAATGAAGAAAATAAAGTAAATATTTAAGTGTTGTGAAAAGAATCTTATTTAGTTGTACAAAGTACTTCATTAAAAATCAAAACTGTTGCCACCGGCGGAAAAGAAATACAGCCAAAATTTGGGAGCCACGTAAGAGAATTATATATATTAGATAATATCTATGATTATCCTGATAGCAAATATATTTTAGGGATAATGTCTGAAAGTACTCATGAGTAAGTGGAAAGTAAGTTTTTCCACATTTAAAGTACAAAGCCAAATTTATCATTTTATCGATTCATCGCGGAACATTAAAAAACGAAATGTATGACTTTAAGTTATTCTATCATCTTTTTACTATTCTTTGCATCGATAGGAAGTGAAAACCATGATAATCAACTTCGTCATACCAGTTCTTAAAAAGAGTTCTGATTAGTTGATTTCTGCTTAGTTATTATTATACTGTACCTAATAGCCACATAGGAAACTGGTTTTGCTATATGGAGAAGGATATAGACCCATATACCAATGCCAGGATACGTTTATAGATTCTCGATATCGCATTGTTTAAAATAAATTTCAAAAAATGATGCAAAAACTGCTCTTCTAAAAAAAGGGAGTTAGATGTTTAAAACCATGGAAAATAATGTTCAATATTTCAACTGCATTCTAGATTTTTATGTCACTGTGAAAAACAGAAATTGCTGATACCGACTTTCATTAACGAGGATCAATAATATCACTTAGTTGCTTTGTTAAATGTCTGAAATATGCACATTTTATGCTGCATCGGATTTAATATTAATTTATTAATCTATTATCTTGTTTAATATTTTTTTTAAATTAAAAATCTTTGTCCGGTATACAATCGCCCAGTATTACATAGCTTCTTTCATTTAAAAAAAAATCAATGCCCGGTATTCTCAACACTGATGCTTTTCCTTCCTAATATGTCTTAATTCAATATTAAAATATTAAATAAATATTAAAATATTAATGAATAATTTAATATTAAATCGGACATAACACATTTTCCGTTCATTCACCAAAGCGACTATGTGATTGTAGACAGAGTTTCACCAACGTTTTCCAGATATCAATCTTTTATGGTAACATATATAAATAAAATTATATTTCCCAATCATTATTTATTCAACTCTTAACCCTTTCGCGCCGACTGTCACAAATACGTGACAGCATAAAACCGTATCAATCAGGGTAAAAAGATAAAACTGGTAATCAAAGTATTTCTTTAGCAGTTTATTTGTGGGCGGAGTTATAATTGCTTGATTTATTTAATTCACCATTACTTTGTTCAAAATAAAACTATATAGTTATACTTTTAATTAACATTGATTATATATATGACTAAACTAACAATAATTTAAGTAAAAGCAAAGTAAGTCTGTCAAATTAGCAATGACTGCATTTAAGTTACCGTTTTTCATTTAATTACAAATTGATTCTGATTTTGTACGAATGCTTTTCTGAATCACCCGTCTCCAAGGGGTTAAATACCATTTTTATCTAAAGTATTTTTTATTTAGAATCCATTTTACTGTTTAAAAGTACATAAAAGTTATTTTTAGATTTTAAAGACTCTTTTAAAAGGGAAAAATAACTATAACCACATACATAGAAAAGAAGGAAAACAATACATTTCAACATATTGTTTACAGATAAAAAAGAATCAATATCTCTTTAAACAGTATTTCCAGCATAAAAAAATAGTCTGTTTTGTATTATTATAAATTTTATATGACTAAATAAACTGAAACAAGAGGAAGATAAGAATTTTCGAAAGCACTAAGGATACCCAATATGCTTTTGTATTTTGTTAAATCTCGACTCCAGTTCAAATAAAAGAAGTCACGTGTGTGCCTGAAGCAGTTCAAAACACAATATAGAAACGCAAACATCAAAGAAGAGCGGTTTTTAAAATTTGATGATGTTGTGTTATGAGATTTTGCATTCACGCTAACCAAAACGAAATCTCTTTTCTTCCTGCTCTACTTACCTCGCTTGAAGACTCCATAGAAACCCGTTTAAGTTTCTCAAGGGGTATACTGATGTACTGGAAAAGAACATTTCAGTTTCTATAGTAACAAAAACTGCATTGAGATGCGTCTGAAAATGCTTGAAAACTTTTCAGACATGTATTCTTCAGTACAGTTTTGAAATGAAGTTATTAAATATCTTCTGACTTAAATAAAGTTTTCCAGAAAATATTAACTGATAATATTTATATATTAATATATTTCGCTATTTATTTTGTTATAATGACGAAAACATGTATATAAACAAACAATAAATTGATCAATATAGATTTTTTTTAAGGAACGGTAACTTGCATGGTGATCTAATTTTTGCACGAATAAAATTTTCCTCGTTCAACACATTGCTGACCGGCAACTTTTCTGTGGCACATATGTGAAAGTAAAACAATGTAAATAAACTTAATATTTCTTTTTCGAATGATAAAAAGTATAGCAATCACCTACGTGTAAAGGTACAACACAAGTCTTGCAAATGTATCGGGTTTCACAAAGTTATAATGAATTGGTAGAGAATTAAATAGTAAAATTTGAAAAGTAAGGAAAGTGGTACACCATAAGTTTTGCAAATATATCGGGTTACGTAAAGTTATAATCAATTGGTAGAGAATTAAATAGTAAAATTTGAAAAGTAAGGAAAATGGTACACCACAAGTTTTGAAAATATATCGGGTTTCGTAAAGTTATAATGAATTGGTAGAGAATTAAATAGTAAAACTTGAAAAAGTAAGGAAAATGGTACACCACAAGTTTTGCAAATATATCGGGTTTCGTAAAGTTATAATCAATTGGTAGAGAATTAAATAGTAAAATTTGAAAAGTAAGGNAAAACAATGTAAATAAACTTAATATTTCTTTTTCGAATGATAAAAAGTATAGCAATCACCTACGTGTAATGGTACAACACAAGTTTTGCAAATATATCGGGTTTCGTAAAGTTATAATAAATTGGAGGAGAATTAAATAGTTAAACTGGAAAAGTAAGGAAAATTGCGCCCACTTTTTAAAATAGTCACAGCGAGATCACTGCTAACATGATTGCTATGACTCTTGACCGGTCACCAACACTTGGTCCCGAAAACACAAATTAACTCGTGACCGGTCAGCAATGTGTTAAGACAGTTCGCAAAATAAAATAGACATTTAATACTAAAAAAAATATGAACGTTATTAAAAATTATTTAACAGCTTTTTGAAAATGAACATTATCATTGCGCATTTACGATTGCTTTTCTAACAAAAGAAAAATAAATATTAATTCCTTTTTTCAAATTACCTCACAAAACAAAGTTTTTAACTTGACATTTGAAAAGCTTAGTGGAAAAAAGCAGACACGTGACATTTTAATGAATTTGAGTAAATGATCTTTAAAGTATATACTTTTTTTTTCTTTTTTCACTTCGCTCAATTTGTACGTTTTTAGTAATTTTTAAAGGACGCATATTTGAGGGTTTGATTTTAGCGTTTTTATAAAACAATATTCTTATTGATTTTTGTGTGTTGAATATGCTTGTTTTCATGGAGGATTTAACGAGTTTTTTTATCTTTTCGGTTGAATTTAATGAATTTATGTGCTTCTTATTCATTTTAGTTTTTCAAAGGCAGTTCGATTCAATACTAGATATTTAGTATTTTTCCCAAACGCTCCTGCCAAATTATAATCCATGAATAATAAGCAATAATCTATGAATTTCTATCAGTAATTTTAAACGGGTAAAAACCGTCAAGAGACGGAAAGTAGAAAACTGCCAAAGAAAGAAAACATTTCATCAACAACGTTATGAAAGTCAGGTAAAAATGTCTCCGACAGTAAAAGTCTATCAAATAATAAAGTAAAAAATTACAATAAAAAGTAGCTTTTGTGTGAAAAATTATTATTTGTGCGATTTAATTATTTTTGAATTTTATTCAAAACTTAACACTAAAAATATTTGATACTTTATTGTATAATAAAATGAAATAAAAATGATCGCAATTTCTTTTAAAGAAAGCTGATAGAATGTTTTAAAGGGGGAAATAATTCATGAATTTTAATATTCCTTATATCCAGAAAAAGCAGTGCGTCTACAATTGTATTTTTTAAAAAATGTACTATTTTATAATCTTGATTTACTTACTTTATTAACCTTCGTTGCAAAAATATTAGCCAATATTAAAAGCTTTATATTCAACACAAACAAAAATAAGGCATTCGCATAATGCTTGCGATACATAAAATCCGATAATATCTGAAAGAAATTTAAGGAGAACAAAAATCAAATACTACACTTATATTCCGTTTAATTATTTTATTCACCCAACCCTGAATGTTAATGGTAGAAAATTGAACTAGGATTATATATTTTTCTTTTATTCCCCTTTTTATTACGAAATTTGCCTTCTCGCTTTTATAATCAATTATTATTGCTAAATGAATAAAAGCGTTACCTAATGACTATTCATTTTAATCAACTTTAAAAATTTTATTTTTCCTTGTCGAACAATAAACAATACTTTTTATGACATTTTCACAGCTAATTATATTAAAAATATTAAGCGAAATGCATGGTATAATATACTTAATTTCTAATTCATAAATATTACTTAATAAAAAGTTTAATGGAAAATATGACTTAATTTTAAATAATTAATCATGAATAGCTTTTATTCCCATTAAATTCATTGATTTGATTATTTTAAGTGCTTTTGAAGAAATTTTAAATTTAATTTTCTAAAATCAGCATAGTGCATCTCACAACTGACTTTTTTATTTATTTGTTGTTCAAAGTATTTCTGCAATTTTATTTTTGCGATAGATGCTATTTATTGAGTTTGTAAGCATTTAAATATTAAAATGTGATTTTTTTTCTATTAGAGCAGCATAAATTAAATAATAAAAAAGTAGATTATGTTATTTGCCATTATTTTAATTTCTCAATATTATTGTCTAGAAAAATAAATGAATTACTTTTATTTATGTAAACAAATAATAAAAAAATGCCTGTAAGGGTTTATAGTCTGAATGAAATGGAAAAAAATTTCAGCATTAATATAAAATGAATTTTCATTTTAACTCGTAATTTGATTAAATTTTCTGTCAAACTGAAAGCAATTGAAAATAACAGTATTTATTTTACTCTCTTTTTTTAAATAATGTAGTTTTTCGTTTTGTATTATCCCTTTGGCTCTATTAAATGTTAAAACTATATTTAAAATAAAAGAATTTTATCATTAAACATCTAGTGAAGATTTGTAATTATTTTTTTGTCAATTATTCATTAAAAGTTGGAATTGTTTGATGAGGGCATTCCTCCTCAAAAGCGTGCCCACCACAAGGATCAATTTAACGTAATGAAGATAAATTGCGAAGTAAACGTAAATAATTGAGACGTCACAATATTTGTGCTATTGAACTGTGCAGTGGGCTTTTAAGAAATGAAAGATATCACTATGATAGGACTACTAAAGCATTGAATTT
Organism: Parasteatoda tepidariorum; assembly: GCF_043381705.1. Lineage (NCBI taxonomy): Eukaryota > Metazoa > Arthropoda > Arachnida > Araneae > Theridiidae > Parasteatoda > Parasteatoda tepidariorum. The sequence goes on along the minus strand of NC_092206.1, from coordinate 30,723,604 downwards.
TTCAATTGTGGTAAACCGTGAGTAGGTCGTCTCTCTTCTAGCTTCTAGGAGGTATTTCCCCAGTCCACTGTGGGCTAAATGGCTACAAAAAAAAAAGCTGTCACACTGGCAACGAAGCTTAACACCTTTTAAGAATTCTTTTTCTTCTCATCTAGAAGGAACTGAGAACCAGAACTGCTTCCAAAATCTGATCATTCTTAGAGAGAATTTGCATACCCAACTGGTCCCCGTAGTGGGGAAAAAATATCCTCGAAACTGCTAGAAAATGGTAACATTTGCCGTGTTTCTGACTTTATGAGAACACCCAAAAAGCTCTTTAACTTTTACCGAAGTGCTTTGGTAATGATTTTTGACAAAATTAACTTTAAAATTTTATAAGTTTATCATGTTACCTTAGAGCATAGAATAAAAAACTTTTCTTCGGCTAAATTTATTTTACAGTTTTGTATTTATTACTAAATGTATAATAATATCCCTGCTGAAGACTTTGAAATAGTTTAAGCATTTCACCAGTAAGTTAGGGTTCACGCTTTTGAAAATTTTCACTACATTTACTCTCTGAAAAATGGCTTTTTTTCAAACTTCAAAGTTATTACTTCATTTTTGAAGTCTAAAGATTAGGTTGAATTTTCTCTTTGGAAATTTTGCTTACGACTATATGTATAATATGCTTTCGCTAATTTTCGAACATAAGTAGAAGATGCTTATGTTCATATGTTCATTTTCTATGAACAATTAATGGTATTAAAAATATGTAAATTTCCTTAATTTAATTAAAGTAAATAAAATATACACTATACAAAGTGTTTTTAACTTAGCAAAAAAATTAGTTCTTAATTGTTTTGTAACTAATAAAAAAGTCAAAATAAGAATTTTTAAGTTAACAAATGCTTTAGCATCATACAGATTCCTTATTAACAATAAATAATATAAACATAAATAATTTTTGACTTAATTAACTAGTTTTTATTAGAATTCAGACGGCAACGGTAATTGTTTCGAAATGTGGCTTGAATGTGTAAAGTTAATTGAAAGCAAAAGTTAGCTACCAAAGTGGGTGGTAAAATTATTAAGAATTTTATGCGTGATTTGAAATATCCAATACAGTATATTTTTTATAACTGAAATCATGTTATTTGTATTACAAGGTGTGTTTTGTTTAGTTTAATCTATTCTCTTAAACATAAACCTTTGGGTAAATTTATTTTTAAAGTCTCATTTCCATAAAAAAAGGACGGTAAAAGGTCCATACAACTTTAAATTTTATAATTTATTTTCAGCAGATTGATCGCAGAAACGAAATATGTTTTATTTTTAACAAATAAATATTTTTACACTATTGAAAGTTTAAGTGTTTAAGTTTGTATTTCACTTTATCTTATGAAACACATTTTTGTAATCAAACATTTGTCTAATTTCATGTTCCGTACTATTTTTAAATTATATTATAAAACTTCTTACGAATGCACGGAGTTGTTATTAAAATTTACAATTTGTTGTAAAACTACGATGGAAGATTAAATTCGCTGTTTTATTTGGAGATTTTTTTTTTTGCTGGCCAGGTGGCTGAACGATTAGCGCGCCTGACTGCGAAGCCAATGGCTGCGGATTCGAATCCCGCTCTGGGCATGAATGTTTCTCTCTCTTGTGTTATCCTCTGTTGTGTGTGATGTGTGAATGTGCGCCCTATAAACGGGTTTGTGGCGGTGTAGCGTGGGTAATGATACTCGCCTCCGTGCACGAAATCATTTTAGTAAAAACAGTGCATTCATTTAGTCATATTTCAAAAGTAGTCACTTTTCTTAATTTTTATCAAAATAAGTCGTCAAGAATAATTTTAAGGTTATCAACATGTAAACATTTTGTTTCAATCAACTTTTTTATTGCATTAAGAAAAACATATAAGAAAAATAACTGTGCATTTAATTGTAAAATGTGGTTACTAAATATAAATTACTAAAAAAAGGCTTTGGAGATGATTGTGTTCCATTTTGATCAGTTTTACACAAAATTGTCCTTAGAGATTATTTTAATACAATCAAAACATAAACATGTTTTTTTCTATTTATTTTAATTAACCTTTCCTTATTGCGTTACCTTAGGGCGAATCATCTTTTGGCTTTATTAAATTGCACGTTCGTTAAGTTGTTACACATTGCAGTACTTTTTTTTATCTCTCTCATCATTTCTTTCTACTGAAGGAGGTAATTAAGGGTAACAGGTTTCTTTCGGTGAAAAAGTTTCATAATAGAAAGATAATAAAGAATGGGTGTATTGCAGCAGTGGTAAACAGTCAGAAAGTTATAGGCATTCTAGGACACACCTATGGTCTTTCTTCTTCTTCTTCTGGTTGAAAGAACTCTTTTGTGTCCCAAATGTGTTATCGATACATGGCACCATTCGAAATAAGAGAACCCTTATGATAGCTTTTATCGCTCACAAAAAAGAGAGTCACTTGCTTCTGTATTGATTTACAATTTGGAGATAAAATGTGAAAGTCATGCGCATTCCGTTACTTGATTTTAGAATAATATTTATCAAATAGCTGTAGTGGTTGCTCTGGCTAGAAAGATATAAATATCATTAATCAAGTAATTCTACATATTAAATTTAAGAGTTGAAACAAAGTTTTTCGAATCATATAGTTTATACTTGCTATTAAGTAAATAGTTAGGGTAGAAAATTTGTGACTAAATATCGTTTACTAAATATAATTTAAAAGAATTAAAAAAGGGATTGAAAATATTTTAGAAATACTGCTGGGTTACCTACTTGAAAACAAGCTTTTTTCTTCGCTGTAAAAATTTACGGATCAAATTACGGTATAAAAGTGTATTTTCGGCAAAATACAATTTACTGTAAATTCCATTTTTAACGTAAAATATTATTCCGTAATTTTTACAGTAATATTTATTTTATTAGGATGATACTGTGGTTTTATGGTAACTATTACTATATATCAGATTTTCTGTGGTAACATGTTCTGACAAAAGTATCGGTAGGCTGAGTGCCTGTACTTCTTACAGTAATTTTATCCGCAATTTCTTACTGTGTATCAGCAAACTGTTTGAAAAATCTAATACGAGAAAAAAAGTTACAACTAAAAATACCGAAGCAGATATTATATAAAATGGTCACACTTGAGCGAAAATGTGATGAAAGATTTATTTTAGGATTAAGTAAGATATGGTATCGTAATTGAAGTAATTCTACGCACACACATGCATTAAGTTTAATAGTTGAAACAAAATTATTTTGTTTAGAATTGCTATTAAGTAATTGACTGGTGTAGGAAGTTAGTAAATTAGTAAATCAATACATATTTTTAAATATAATTTAAAAAATAAAAAAGGTGCTGGAAATATTATAGAGTAATTATTATACTACATAAAAACGAGCTTTTCTATTTACTAAAAATTCCGGCACCGTTGCCATATGAAGGTAAAAAATACAAAATAAATAGTTTAAAAACCGTATATTTTGGTTGCATTAACCAGAATTAAGTTTTTTCTTTTCAGTTCTATTAATATTATACAGTACGGTAGTTTCACCAGAATTATTTTTGTTCCGTGTGAATTCTAGAAATTTCTTTTTGATTTCCTTACAAGGATAGATTTCAGAAACATAAATACAATGTTGTAGATTACACTGATGGAAGAAAAAAAAATTTTTTTTTCAACATTCTGAGTACGCTTCCAATTTTTGCAACACAATTTTGTCAGGCGAGTTGGTTCTTTTTTAAATAACAATATTTTGTGTTTCGTCACAACATACTCAAGACAATAATAAAAATTTACTTGCAAACAGTATAGTTTTAAATTAAATTACCGTAAACCGGGGCGAGTCTACCCACTTTAGTTTTACTTAATTTTCACTATTTTAAATTGCAAATAAAATTTTTTTTATCGACGGAGGACTTAGTTCAGACTCTAAGGAAGATGGCGCTGAAGTAGTTTGATCCGTTTTTATTTATTCGGTGTCCTTTTAACCGACCTGGTCAAACGTCTTTTGAGAGATTTGTATTGAAAATCAGCAAACTTTTAGTTGGTGCTCCGTAAGTATATTATTATTATTACTATTTTCACTTTGGTTAAGTGATAAACTTATCTAAGACTAAGATTACATTAATTTTATATGAAAAAAAACAAAAAGAATGTAAGTTTTGCTGTTGTAAACAAAAAGCCAGAATTCGCGGGGCGAGTCTACCCATTCGTATTTAGTTTTAATAAAGCATAATAATATAATTTAGAACTTTGTTTATATTAAAATTAAGTCATTTTAAATGAATTTGAGTATATTATTTTAATTCTGCATTGATAAATTTATCATTAATAAGAAAATTTATAGGTTAAATATAAATGTAAATATAAAATATGTTTATTTTACCTATTTTTTCAATTTTTATATTACAAAATTAACTTTTTTTATTTAATGCAAGTTAAATAAATTATTATTTATTAATACAGATGGTTCGAAATTATATTCGCAAAACAAATGGATTTAAATGTTACAAAAAAATGCCACCTGAGATGGAAAAAGCTATCCAAAGGATAAAAGCCAAACAATTACAATATTAATTTTAATTTATTTTTATCAACAATAATCAGAAAAAAATGTTATTTTATAATGTTAATGATTATAAAAACAAAACTGTGATCAAAATGTGATAATCGATCAAATACTCAATTTGTGTTATTTTATGAATAAAAAAATGGAATATATAATAAAGTTATGAATTTTACTTCATAAATATCCTATATAGTAACTAAAATAACAATTTAATAGTAAAATTTGATTATTTACAATGTTAACATTCATTTTAGTAGAATGGGTAGACTCGCCCCATACGAGAGATTTGTCAGCAGTTCTATAAAAATATACAGTAACAGCGTAACTGTTAATATTTTCTAAAATCGATTTCACAGCTTTAAAGAGGGATAAATAGCGATTCCGAAACACCTATTAAAAGCCTTTTTTCTTTAATATTTACAAAAGTTTGACCACTTGAAAGTTGACAAACTGAAAAAATGGGTAGACTCGCCCCGGTTTACGGTATGTAAGTCTTATATATTGAACTCAAAATAGAATTTTTATATTTTGAAATAGGGCATCTAAAATATTGCTAGAACTCGCAGTGAATGAGTGAAGCCTTTTACGTCACCAAAAATAAGGAAGAATTTCTTTTTTGTATGCGAGTCAACATCATATATTATTCAAACTCCTCATCAAGTAAGGAAAGTAAATATCGAACGGAGCTGTTTTGTAAATACGAAGGAAAACTCTCCTTCTGGGACAAAATTCCACGAAATAAATAAGTCTTCAGTAAACTTTTACATCATACCCAGTTTGTGTATATAATTTTTTGTAAAATAATATTTGAGAATGCAAAAGTTAAAAAAAAAAGTTTCTTCGTGAAATATAGTTCTACTGAAAAAATAATTACAGTCAGAGTACCTGAGCTCAGGTTGAGCACAACATTAAGAGTAAATCATTATATTATGAATATTTCACACATTTTCTATTTTCGAATTTCATGCTTTGAAAATTAAAAAAAAGATTAATTGAACAAGCAATAACTAGGAATCTTACTGCATATATTGAGCGTTTTCCGTTTCATTAAACATTATTTATTAAAAATTAATCTGTTCAAAGTCATTACTCAGAAGCTATACCTCTGGGGGTACTGGATTGGAGATCGATCGTTCTCTGATTCAGGTCAAAATTACGATCTATGGATGAATGAATGGATGTATGAATGGGTCAGCCCTATTAACGGGTGCGAAGTATGGTGTGGCAGAAGTCGAATTCTTGGCCATAGATGGCGCCACTGAAAAACAAGAAACGCACACTCTGTCTTAAATTTGCTCGGTTTCACCAAGCAGGCTTGCCCGTGTGGCAAGTGACATTAGAAACAACAACAGCAACAAATCAGAAGCTACATATAACATTTAATCCAGCTTTTGGATTATATTTGTGATTGAAGATCCAAGAAACATAATCAGCAGTCTATATATAAATAAGCTGATATATAAAAGATATAGCTGTTTTAGAATCACAAGTTATTTTTTTAAAGTATAATTTTAAGGATTTTTTGGATCATGTTCGTGATTGAAGATCTAATATACAAGATAAGGGAGATATTTGTTTTAGACTTACAATCCACAATTTTTAAATTTTTACATTTAAAAATATTTAATAGTTTTATGCTTCATTAGAGATAACCTATAATAATAACGATAAATAAATTTTAAGAACTCATTCTTTAGAAGGTATAACTTATCACAGGTTTTTGGATTGTATTTATGATTGAAGATGTAAGAAACAAGAAGAAAGAGATATTTATTTTAGAATCACAAGATATTTTTTTTTCAGTTCTTATAATTTAAAACGTTTAAGCAGTTTATGCTTCATTAAAATCTGTTTATTACAAAATAAGCTTTCACTAATCATTCTTTAGAAGCTATAACCTTTCTTGATAATTTGGATTAAAGATCCAAGAAATAAGATGAAATGAGTTATTTTAGAATCACTTGGTTTTTTTTTTTTGAATTTTTATTATTAAAATGGTTTGAGAATTTTATACTTCTAAAGAAGTATAAAATTCTCAAACCATTTTAATAATTTAAGATTATTCATTAAAAATAGAAATTTAAAAATCATTCCTTAACAGGTTATCTTTCTTCAGTTTTTGGATTATATTTTGTAATTGAAGATCTAAAAAACTAGATCAAAGAGATTGTTAATTTAAAATTGCAAGATATGTCTTTAATTTTTCTGATTTCAAACATTTATTAATTTTATTATTTTATTAAAAACTATTTATTAAAAATGTGCTTTTAAATATCACTCTGTAACAGGGATAATCTTTCTTGAGTTTTTGAATTATACGTGATTAGGGATCCAAAAAACAAGATGAAAGCGATATTTATTTTTTAAATACCAAGATGATTTTTTAAATTTTTATAATTTAAGTATTTTAAAGGTTTTTTGCTCGTTAAAGATAAATTATTAAAAAATTATCTGTTAAAAAATAACATTTTTCGAGCTTTTGAATCGCATTTGTAATCGAAGATCCAAGAAACAAGATCAAAGACAAATTTACTTTGGAATTAGGAAATTTTTTTTAAAATTTTATAATTTTGATAACCTTAATTATTTTTTGCTACTGCCTCTGGCCAAATTATTAGATGCGCTATAAGATTCTATGTAAAATCTTAACTATCAGGTGATACTATAGAGCTTTACTGCTTTTACGCGACTGAAACCGGTTTGAACTTTTTAATGTTCGTGTATAAATTTGTTAAATTGTGCGCCTTATAATATAAATTCAACGACTGGATAAATTAGACGATATATTATATAAATGAAGAATCTAATATATATAATTCTCTTACGTGGCTCCCAAAATTTGGCTGTATTTCTTTTCCGCCGGTGACAACGTTTGCTTTGTTTTGTTTACGCTACTATTTCTCTCGAATCGACCAATGATTGCCGCTGAAAATGTCACATGCCAAATCTAGATGAGGGGGCTTAACATATAGCGCTTTTAAAAACGGAAACTGAAATAACCAGAGAGCATCAGCTGCGACAATCATATACTATTAAGCTAGGCAGTAGTCCTTGTCGATAGATCTCTATTTTAGTATTTTGTCGAAAGCGTTTTTTTTCACCAATTTATATATTACGAATTTATTTGATGATTTTTGATTTACATCACGAATTATACTATAGCACATTTCTAATAGATTTAACGAATTACATGTCATTTATTTGAATTCAAATTTATTTTAATGACTTAGTATTTACTAAAAAGATGTAATTTTTTTTAAAAAAAAAGTTTTTACATGGATTTGAATGATTGTTTTGAATTCTTAGAATTTTGTGCATTTGCAATGTACCTAAGTTAGTAGCGAGCGTATTTCGGGGGTTTGCGTAGCAATTTTTGGGGGTTGGCGAGCGTTAGCGAGCAGGGATCGCATAGGGATTTCACTGCCATAAATGGCGCCACTGGAAAACAAGAACAATCGCACCTCCTCTGCCTAAACTGGCAAACGTCAATATCGACAACAAAAAATTTTTATAATTACATGTTATCACGAGTTCATATGCAATACTTTTATATTTAAACATATATGTAATGGGTTTTTATTCAGGAGATTTTTATATACTTCCTATTTGTATTTATTTTTAACATATAGCATTGCAATGTTAACCAATTGATACACGAACATAAACGAGAACAAATTGATTACAGTCGCGTAAAGACAATAAAGCTGTATATTATCACCCAGTAACAAAGATTTTACATAGAATCACGTAATGCGTCTAATAATTTGTACAGGGATTCTATATTGAAGAATTTTTATTTAAAGAATAATCTGTGAAACATCATTCTTCCGAAAATATAATCTTTTTTGAGCTTTTGGATTGTCTTTGCGATTAAAAATCCATGGAATGAATAGAATCAGTGTTATGTGAAAAAAACTGTTACCAAAAAAAATCTGAATACCAAGGAAAAAAGCTCGGATTGAATAAATAAAAGTCTAGAATTTCTTCAAGCTTGCAGAGCTATGTTGTTCTTTCATTCCAGACTGAAATCCATTAGATAACTTCAGTTGGACATTGTCCAGAGGAGAAGCAGAGTGAAACTACGTAGCCCTGAAATTAATTGCAAAAGATTTGTTTAATGGAAATGGAGAAAGCTGATAAATTTAAATATTACATTTATAATTTTTTAATTAAAAGTTTCTTGTTAGTGTAATCATTAGATCTTATTAATGTAATTTGTTTTTTAAAATAGAATAGTTTCTTCATTGATTTTGGAGAATAAAAAAATATCTATTCCTTTTCCTGTACGAATTTATTTGAAAGTTAGTCCTAAGAAAGATCCTTTTCTCGAAAAAAACTCTTGTTCTAAAAACTGTTCTAGAAATCATTCTTTTTCCATAAAACCATATTTAATTTTTAATTTTGACAAAATCGTTACCAAAGCACGTCGGTTGAAATTATCGAGTTTTTTTATCCCTCTCTTTATCTAGAAACTTGATAAATTTAAAAATATTCTGATAGTGTTGACTAAAATGTTTTCTTAGATTACAATCACATAATTTGTGAAAAAGTGCCTCGACAGTAGATTTTGTTAACCGTAATACAAGACTGAAAATGTTTCGAATAGAGCATGACCAGTTATAGTCTATATTTTATTTCTTATTTTACTACTAGGTTGAACAGTCAATTCTCAAAACTGCAGCCTTGTAATTTTGAACCCAAACCAGAATACAAGGAAATGCCTGATATTAGGACAAACTAGTCTTTTGGAAGACTTTCTGATGGAACTAACCCGGATTTTCATTACATAGAGAGAAAAACCAGGAAAACGTCCCATGGTTAGCACGGCTGCAAGGGAATTCTAACTCATGATCCTGCTACCACTGAGTCAGCACCGCGGTTGGTATGAACCAGGAGCAGAATTCGTATCAACCAATCACATCAGGGGTTCGAACTTCTGTCACCTTATTGGGAAGCGAACTCTCTATCCCCTGAGCCACTGCTGCTCCGGTTAATAATAGCCGATGCTCAAGTTAATGTCCTTGCATTTCCGGAAGAGGGACCACTTTCGGTTAATTTTCAAAAGCCGTTTAATGTACATTGAATAGGTATAGCGACTCAAACAGCCACAAATCTGGAGAAAAAAAAATTATATTTTTTTGCCAGAATTTGTGAAATTGTCCCCAGAATTTTATTTCCGCCATTGTTGTTCCAAATTAGTGTTCAATCAAAATTAGCAAGCTGTTTTTACCCTGATATATTGCTATTTTTCTCACCAGGTGGCCGAGCGATAAGCGTCTCTGACTGTAAATGGTTGCGGGTACAAATCCCGCTCTGGGCATGGATGTGCGTTGTTCTCTGTTGTGTGATGTGTGGTAGCCCACCCTATAAACGGGCATCTGTGGCAGCCACATTATCCACCGCTGCCATATAAACGGGTATCTGTGGATAATGTTGCTCGCCTCCATGGCTTTGGTTCACAGGTGACCACAGGTAACGTTTAATGAGCAACACTTCCAGCATCTTCCAAGGTTAAGAACGTAAGTTCAGTGCCTGCCGTTAAAAAAAAAATGTTTTTTACGATTTTATCCAGATACCTTAAGAATTAATGGTTATTTATTTTTTAATATCAAATTGAGATTGTCTTGACTATTTATGATATAAATTAATAGTTCATAAACTAGTCGTACCTACAGCCAACATTGTTCATTTCCTCGTGTCTAGTTATTTAATCCTTACTGCGATTAAATCCACTAGTTTGAGCTGTCTTTCTTATTGTAATTATCCACTTCTCACACTGACCTACATAATTACTGTTAAATCAGAGAATTTCTCCATTGTTAGACTAAGTAGCTGTTTTCGAAATCTCTAGAGCAAACAATGGTTTATAGGAGGAGATGGCATATGTTGCTATCAAATTAGATTGAATTTTCCATTGTTTTACACTGAGAAGGAGATTTAGAGCTGTAATTAATACCACGTGTGCTTGTTTCCAACAAATGATATTTCCAATATCCAGGGAAATCAAGTGTTGCGCAGTTGTCGCCTCGTGTAAATGCTAGTAGAAATGAATTAAATGATTAACACATTAGTGATTGCCAACTAAGATTTAAAGAGGGATTGCTAATTAAGATTTAAATAAGAACTTAATTTAAAATTCACATAAAAGTCAGAGGAATCATGGAGGAAATCAAATATGGTGAACTCATGATGGAAATTCTTCGAATTATTTCGATTGTCTGATGAGAGGAAAAGGTAGAGAAATGTGAAAAAATTTAATTATAAATTATATCTTTCACTTTCATTATACACTGAAACTGGTTTTGTTACTTCCAGTCCTGATTTCGAATTGACTTCCTTTTGCCAGATATTAAAATGCGGTTTTCTGCTTGTACTTGAATGATAGTTTTTGATCCCAGAAAGAATATTTTTGAAAAAAGTAAGAAAATGTGCATGTTTCGAAATTAGATCATATTGAGTAACAATTTTTCTGAGTTTAAAAAGGTAATTCAGAGTTCTATGAAGCTAACATATAAAATTCACAACAAATGCATATAGAGTAGTTTTAAAATTTATATTTTTATTAACCCTAGTTCTTCATTTTTTTATTGCCCCACTGCGCGGAAAAAACTGAGCATGCATTTGATTTCAAAGTGCAACATCGTTATTAAGCAGCATAGAAGAAAATCAAATTCAATATTTCAATTCAATGTATGATGAAAAGTGAGGAATAAAGCAAAAGAGCGGGAATAAAGTATAAAACTGTCGAGTTTTTGTTTTATTCACTTTGTTTCGATTTTCTTCAGTGCGAAGTGTGCCAATTTTGTCTTTATTCACATAGTTTTAATTACGCGAAATTCACCATATTCTGTCAATTTCTGCGCCTCTATATAAGCTTTATTCATGCTGTTCTACTTCCTTCGCGTTGCTCTACTTTGTTTAAAAGCAGCACAGATTATACTCTTTCTTCATTTATAATAGTTGTTTTTAAGCTTCTTGATAATTTTATAAAATCTTAAAACATTGTTTGATATTTTTGTTTTTGTTAGCAAAATAATATCAAATTATGAAATTATGAATTACGAGCATGAATAATTTCCAGATTTCGAAATAATGAATTATGTATATGAATAATTACCAAATTAGCCGACCAGGTGGCAAAGTGGTTAGCGTGCCTGACGGCGGAGCCGATGGTCACGGGTTCGAATCCTGCTCAGGGCATGAATGTTTCTTTCTCTCTGTGCTCTATGTCCTTTCTCCTTTGTGTGTGAATGTGACCCGCCCTATAAACGGGTTTGTGGTTGCGTGACGTGGGCGACGTTACTCCACCGCCGTGGCTTCACCACAGGTGGGTAACGAGAAGAGAGTAGCAGTTCTGGCATTTTCTGTGGCCAATGAAACTTCGTCCCAAGTTCTCGCCATTAAAAAAAAAATTATCAAGTTATAAATTATGTACATGAATAATTACCAAATTATGAATTATGATCATGAATAATTATTAAATTAGGAATTTTGAATTATGTGCATAAATAATTACCAAATTATGAATTTTGAATTCTGTACATGAATAATTACCAAATTATGAATTATGAACATGAATAATTACTAAATTATGAATTTTTATTATGTACATGAATAATTACAAAATTATGAATTTTGACTTATGTACATGAATAATTACCAAGTTATGAATACTACCAATTCCTTTTCTCTCATATGAAAATATGTATAAGTAACTAAGTAGGGAAAATTGTAAGATTTCTTATCAAGTATGTACGATTTTCTGACATGTATGACAATATAATGAAGTATGTAAGACTTCATGTCAATATTTGAAATTTCGGCCTTATTTTTTATAAAGATTTTTTTGGACGTATGAACTAAATTTTATCCATATTCTATGCAATAATCAGACATCAAATTATGTCAGAAATATTAGAAATCATAAAAAAAGATATATGAAATAAAGATATATGAATATATGAAATAAAAGATATATGAAGTTAATAAAACTATTCAATGTAGCATTAAATGTTTCAACTTAATGTAACAATCTCCGTATCGAAATGAAAGCGATTATAGTATTTATTTTCTTTAAACAAAATCTTCATAAAATCAGTCATAAGATTATAATAAATTAATAAGTCATAAGAAATTTCATTCATATTATATGTATTAATCAGACATCAAATTATGTCAGAAATATTAGAAATCATAAAAAAAGATGTATAAAATAAAGATATATGAATATATGAAATAAAAGATATATGAAGTTAATATAACTATTCAATGTAGCATTAAATGTTTTAACTTAATGTAACAATCTCCGTATCAAAATGAAAGCGATTAGAGTATTTATTTTCTTTAAACAAAATCTTCATAAAATCAGTCAGAAGATTATAATAAATTAATAAGTCATAAGAAATTTCATTCATATTGTATTCAATAATCAGATATCAAATTATGTCAGAAATATTATAAATCATAAAAAAAAGATGTATAAAATAAAGATATATAAATATATGAAATAAAAGATATATGAAGTTAATATAACTATTCAATGTAGCGTTAAATGTTTTAACTTACTGTAACAATCTCCGTATCGAAATGAAGGCGATTATAGTATTTATTTTCTTCATACAAAATCTTCATAAAATCTGTCATAAGATTAAAAGCAAACAGTATAAATTCATTTTCAACACCAAAATTAATAAATATGGATTTCTTTCCAAGATTAAAAAGCATGAATAATTATTTCATGAAAGAGTAAGGAATAAATATCTGCTCATTTAAAGGATGGAAGTAATAAGTATAAATATAAATCAAAAACTAATTCTTGAAATGATTTTTTTTATCTAAATTAAGTTTTGAATAAAAGCATATTAATTGTATATCACTACCAATTTAGAATTGTAATTTTAAATAGTTTAGTAATTGAATTATTTCAATTTTTGAAAAATTGAATTAAATATATATCATATGCATTATATTCTCAACACCACAATAATATTTAAATGGCTTATGCTACGCTATTGACTTCGTACAAAAGATACCCGTAAAAACAAAAATAACTAAGACTTAATAAAAATTTTATCTTTGAAAAGGTTCACCTAATTTTGAAGGTTATTTATTAACCAGAAGGAAGTTTATTAACCAGACATTTCATTGTTTCGAATAAAGTAGTTTACGAATTTCTTCCCCTTCATCAATTTTTTTATTTGGAATGTTGGACGACGGAAACGCCTTACCACGAGAATTTCATACAATGATGCACACATTGTAACTGCTAAGTAAAAGCACTTGGGATGCGTGCCAAAAAGTTGATGTAAATGAAGCTAGAATAAGAGCAATTTACATTGTGAAAGAGCCAAGAAGTACTTTTTAATGCAACATATGGTTCGTAAAACTTTTATTTTGTAACGGAACATGCCACTGGAACTATTCATTTAGCATTAAAAAAATAACTAGTTAAACTAGTTTATAAAATTTGATGTCTTATTACTTTGAATGAACCAAATAGGAGGGATTTCGGATATTTTTTTAAGGAATTGAACATATTCAATATTTAGGAATTGTTTTCTATATAAAGTACAAGATATTTATTATTAAATAAATTCTAACTATGATATCAGGTATTCAATACCAGACAAAATATCGTTCTGACAATTCGATGTCCATCATGCGAAGGCAGTTTCCGAAATGCAGTTTTCTGATTGTTAACTTTGCCATTTATCTGCGAAAAATTCGTATCCTTGTTGACATTTAGGCGGAATTCAACCAAATTTTCACAATTACGATAGCTCAATTAAGCCAATCAGAAAACTGTATTTTTGTAAACATATTGCATTTTGAGATATGTAAAAATACAGGATTTTGATTTGCCTAGAAAGCCATGGATTTGCGAAATATAGCTTTTTCTGTTTTCATACTGTAGATTAATGAAGAAGCTAACATAATACTGATGGATTTTACACTGTGCAGATATTTTGTTTAAAGAGTGTCCTATAAGGAAGGAAACGTAAAATAAACTTTCTATTCGATTTGGGGCACCCCTCTTATGTGGGGGTCTAGGCAAACTTCCCCGTATGCCCCCGCCTGAGTCAGGCTCTGATTAATTGCAGTGTTAAAATGTAAAGGTTTAAACCAGGTATTCAATTGGACAACAATTATTTCTGGTCTGGAATTTTACAAATTTATTCTAAACTACAATTCTATGACATTTGTGTTGTTTTTCAAGGTCTCTGTATCCAATACCGTGCCCTCTGATAACAACTTTTCTATCGAAAATCAAAACTTCTGTATAAAAATATTACAACTTTCACAATAAATAGATTGTTTGTTTTTGCTTCCTTCCCCTATCACCCTTTATTTCCGAGAATTTTAATTTTGAAATCAATAAGTCATCCGTTGAACAACCGTTTCAGTTTGACTGAATTTTAAATTCTCTCATCTTTCAAGAATTATTGAAATAAATAATTCTGTAGTACAAATTGAACTACAAACGGAACATAAAACATTGTTATAATAGTCTTCTTTATATTACTTTCATTTTGTTTCACATATTTTAAAAATTTTAGTTTAAAAGATATTTACAGTTTTATCGAGCTTTTGTATTATACACTATTTTTTTGTTGCATGAGTGGTATGTATCAAAAATGCAATTATGTGCGAAATTCACAGTTAAATAACTATGATTACAATTAATAAATTTAGAAAAACAGCTACGCAACAGTGCAAAGTTTTCATGGAGTAAATCTAAATGAACAATAGTGCACTATAATAAAAATGCCTAATGTTTAAATTTATATTCTTAGGAACACCTTAGTTTAATAGTTTATTAGTTAACATTATTTTTAGAAAAAAAGCTAAGTTATTATATTAAATTCTAGAAAAGATAAATAAACTTTTTATTCATTTCTATATAATGTATTATTGCTAAACTTGTTTTCCTGAAAATAAATTTAAAAAAAAATCTTTTTTCAGAGAAAGGCTGATTGTTACATCTCTTACTTATACTAAGAGAGTGCTATCATTTTAATCTTTTTCATAAGATTCTCTTTAAGATTGCTTATCAGTAAAATGCATTATTCATTTCAGCATTTTTCACATCGCAAGCAACAACCCTTAGGCCAAGACAGGCTGGTCGGTAGGCCACTGGGATCATGTCCAAGAGTTCGTGGGTTCGATCCCCGCCGGCTGAAGACTCTCCGTGTAGTAAATGGTAACTGATGCACGCAAAGTCTTCCACGTTCCCAGAATAAATCAATACCTCTCAGGGTACTGATCCAGGAGTTTCCTTGTCTTCTGGATTGGTTTAAAATTACATGGCTACGGAATTGAACATTAGCAGTCGTAAACCCAAAAATTGGGTCGGCTGTTCAACGACGGA
This sequence comes from Parasteatoda tepidariorum, assembly GCF_043381705.1. Lineage (NCBI taxonomy): Eukaryota > Metazoa > Arthropoda > Arachnida > Araneae > Theridiidae > Parasteatoda > Parasteatoda tepidariorum. The sequence continues at coordinate 30,707,667 of NC_092206.1, read as the reverse complement.
TATGGAAAAAAATAAAACATAAATAAATAAAAAATAAATAAGTAAAAAAAGCAACATCCCTTATTAAAATGAAATATTAATTTCCCCTTATAAACAAAACTTCGAAAAGTTCTAAAAAAATTTATTCAGTCGATAAAATGTAGAAATATTTGTTTTTTTGCAACACTTATAAGACACTTTTGCTCACACTTTAAAAAAATTGAAATTAAAATAAATAAAAGTACGCAAGAAAGCTTTCATTGTGTACTTTTAAAATAAGATTTCAAAATGACTTCAAATAAAAATGACAAACATGTTACAACTTGTTTTTAAATGATGCAAAATATTCTCGAAGCGATGTTTTGTTCTGTGCTTGATTATGTATTCATATAATTAATCGACAATCCTTCACTTTCGAAGCTTTGTGATTTGGTAACGAAGGCAGAATTAGCCCTCTTGGCAACCGTCAAAATCGTTAAAGTTTGTGATTGAGTAGTATTCTCCCTGAAGCATTGTCATCAAATGCATTGGGGTTTTCACTAACAGAAGCCGGAATATCACTTTCAGTCAAATTTTATCAATCATTTCCCCACTTAAATCATTAAAAAAAAAATGGCGAAAATTATTTTTGAATTTACCCTAACTCATGACTTTCATGTTTTTGATTTATTTACTTGTAAATTTGTATTGTAGCAAGCAATTTTTAAGTAATTCTCGAAGTTTATGTTTGAAAATTCAATTAAAAAAATTTGAAATATTTTCTCAATTTCTTCGAAACTATATAGTCGGTCTAAGAAAATGGAAATGTTTTTTTTTTTTTTAAATATATTGATATGATCTTACCATGACCCTATAACGATCGATTAATATTTAAGAAAACGGTCATAAAAGATCCAATTTTATTACACGCGTGTTACACGCGTATTTGATTAGTTCTGACGTCTAGTTTAAAATAAACCAACTATCTACAATTATCTTAAAAATATCGTGGTACTGCCATCTGGTGTCTAAAAGGAGAAATAAAATGCTTTCTGGGCAAAAGAAATGAATTAGTTATATTTTTATTGGCGCGTTACTACTGAACACTCCATCCCGGGAATATCACGGGAGCGAAAAATAGAGGGCGAAACCTCACCCCCTCATTTTCACGGGAGCGAGAAGGAAGGGGTTAAGGGAGGGAACATTTCACTTAAAATTTTATTACCATTCTTTTACTATGAAAACTAATTAAATAACTTCTTAATGGCAAAAAGATAATTTTACTTACGATAAATTCTAAATTAGCTACTAAACTGTTATTTATGTCAGGGATGAGTTATCAAATATGGTATAAGGTATAAATAATACTGATTAGGGTACCGTGGTAATTTTTTTCTTTAAGCTTGTCATAACTAATATAAATTAATGCTTGCACAAGATGCACATGTTTCATCCTGTTTAAAAACTTTAGTTTGGAAAGATTTATACCATTCCTGCAAAATTAGACAATAACTCACTTGTATAGTAGCTACGCGGGATGAGTTTTCGTAGTGATCTGAAAGGACCAATGAAAGCAGATCATCGGGTTAGCGAGTGCGGCAAGCAGGTCATTCGTTTGTATCTAAGTACGTTTCCAAGAAGCAAGCTATTTGAAATTTAAATTTAGAAATGAGATATATTGGCTTCTATTTTGCAAAGCTCAATTTTAAATCAGCATAACGTTTTTAAATAGAATTATTTCGACAACTAAATTAAAGTTAAATCTAAAAATCTATCTAAAATGAAATTAAGAAACTCTTAGATATTAAGTTTGATTTATTAAAGATACAAAATATACCACAAATTTCTGAAAGCAAAATTAAATTTCTGTTAGTGAAATACAATGTTTCAGATTCTTAGGGTTTGTAAATCACGAATGAAATCTCAAAGGCAAAAAACCATTTTCTGTTCTAAATCGATTTATTTTTAATGGATTTTTTCTTCATGGGTCGTAGATGTTATCCATTTGTTCGAGTCATTAGTTATCTGGGATACATTTTTCCTTAGCTCTTTCGCAGATTCGAAATCAAATTTTCGTTCGCTCATTATCTGATAATTTAATAATTTCTCTTCTGTGTATCTGTGATTTAAACTGACATAATGTTATAACTTCAGATATATAATACGCCATAAATTTATTTTGTAGATTGCATTTTAAAGTCAACAAATAAAAATAAATTCCCTTAATTTTGTTCTATCAAAATTTGTTCAAAGTCCGGAAATATTGCGCATGTAAATCAAAAAGAGTTGCGCAATTGTGTGATTGGTGTGAGAATACATTATTTTTATACATATTAGTTTAACGATTATCATAAAGTCTTTTTCAAAATTGAATCAAATCAAATAATTTCATTTGGATTGTTGAAGGAAATGTATTCCATTTTAAGAAATGTTTGATACAGCAAACTGAGATATGCCTCTTAAAATTTTTTTTTCAATATGTAGTTGTGAAGTATTTTGAATCTGAAGAGTACAATAAATTATTGTAATTAGAATTAATGCTCTCTCGATTACAATCGTGTAATCGAGTTTAGAAAATTATATAGTTAAAAAATCTTATTTTCTAAACTCTATTACACGATTGTATGGTTAAATTTTACTCTAAGTTTAAATTAAATGTTAATCAATCAGGTTTAAATCAAACCTCAATATAATATCGCACAATTTATTAATATTATAGTACTATAATTATTATCCATTGATATTGTTTTAATGTTGAATATTTAGATTTTAAAATTGATATTGTTAACAGTTTTATTAAAATTGGTGTCTTTGATAAAAGAAAATTTTTTAAATTTAGAGTTATTTTTTTCTGCAACTTTAATACTAATTTGTGTAATAAAATATTTAAAAATTTAGTTTTTTCACAATTGGTTAGAATCAAAAATATTTGCAATAATGTTGAAAGTTTTCGGAAAGCTGTGAATAATTTTTTAAATAATTTGAGTAATAATGATTTTCCTTTTAATTTTTGTAGTGTTAATTTTTTAATTAAAAAAATGATTGAAGAATTCTAGGTTTTTATATATTCTTCTTTTAACAGGGCGCNCAAATACATTTTATTTAACTTGTAGTGGATGACAATTGATGTTAATAGATCTTTTCCAAATATAAGTTCATTATTTAATTTTAAATAATTAATTTTTAGTATTTATGGTGAATTTTTTTGGATTGTCAATAATTTTATTTTCTGATGAATTTGTTTGAGTTTCTTTTCTAAATTAATTGGTTCTTCGTATTTCATGTTTTTTCTTGGACTTCTATACAAAACCTTCGGGGTACTTATGGTGTTACTTTAGACAATTGCCTCCCCCTCAATAGAAGAGGTTTTGTTTTATGGCTACAGGGGCCGGTACCCCCTTAAGACGTCGGCTTCGGTGGTCATATTTTTATTTTTATTTCCTTCGTTTCCTTTATTCAATGATAAACCCATTCTTCTCAAAGTTCAGATGTTATTTTCAGGCAATGAAGGGAGAACTTAAGATATTCTAATTAATTAAAACTGATGGTTTACCTTACAAAATCAGGCACTTAAACATTATTAATCTGAGTAAGGATATTTTGTTCCTAACACGTTTGTATTTTTTATCCTAAAAAGAATGAATGATCCGAAATGAATTATACTGATTATTTAATCAGGAAGAAGCTTAAAATTAATGACTGATTTGGGGCACATAAATGTTATTTTCCCTCCTTGCATATTTTGCTAAACCTCTGAAACTAAATACCACAAGCAATTGTCGTAATTTAGAATATTAATACTAAAAAAAGTAAAAATATTCAAAAAGATGCAATTTTAATATTTTAACTCCCTGAAAAAGTTATATCTTTTTTTCCTTTCTTAATAACGACAGGTACTTGAACTTCCCTCGGAAGACGCCGAAAGTGTTGCTCATTTAATGTTACCCAGTTGGCACCTGTGAACCTAAGTCATGGTGGCGAGCACCATTACCCATGCCACACTGCCACAAATACCCGCTCATGGGGAGGCCACATTCACATATCACACACAACAGAGGACAACACATGGAGAGAAACATCAATGCCCAAAGCTGGATTCGAATCCGCGGTCATTGGCTTCGCAGGCAGGCACGCTAACCACTCGACTACCTGGCCGGCAAAGCGATATCTTGAACCTTAACCTTACAACAATTTTAAGTTGAATCATGTTTACGTTCAAGATGAATTATTGTAGCATGTAAAAAATCAAGCTACCATGATCTATAAGCATGATTAGATAATATGGTTCCAATTAGCCCCACATTAAGATTGCAACAAGTATATCGGTGATTCTTTTTAAACATGACAATTCGGACTAAAAAATTTCTTCAAATTTAAAGTCTTCAAAATAATCAAAAAACATTTTTGTATACTTCTTTAGTTACACTTATTAGTATTTTACAGACAGCTGTGTAGTTTATTGACATTTACTCGAGAATAAAAAATAAAACAGAAATTCACCAAATCTTGAATGCCAGGAAAATGTCATATTAGCTTAGAAGTTTAAAAAACAGTCATTTTAAGTTAATAGTAAGTAAGTCAACTTAAGCCTTTATGTTAGATGGACCATAAATTGCTTAAAATAATTCTTTTCATCCACTGTAGAAAGAATGAAAAAAAATTTTGTTGCTGATATGTAAGAATAAAATTGTGTATAATAATCAATCATTAAATAAATAAAGAACTTTGATTACATCCAAGCATATTACAATCATGCATAAATTTGGTATTAGGTTAATATTTGCTTTCCCTCCTTACAGTATTGGCAGTTAAAAAAATTTCTGGTAACGCTTCAATGTAATGGCATTCATAAGCCAGGTTAATTACAAATTCGCCATTTTCTAGAGCATACCTTTATTTTAATTTAATATTTTGACCTAAGACGTTTATATTCTGCCGAAAACAACAGGATTTCTTGAAATAACTCCAATAAATTTATGTAGTTTATGTTATTAATGATTTCAAGAAGACAGGAAAATGACAACACAAAAACCTACTCTTCTTGAAAAAAATTTTGAAATAGATTTTGAACCAGAAAATTGGTTCTTTATTCATGCAACAAGACATGTTCATATAGGAGGGTATCTAATCAATCTATTACCATAAGATATTGATTGCTGGCTCTATCTATATTGGTTATAAACCACCAAATAAAAGTAGCCAGGAAAATGACAGATTTTCTTGGGACAGACAAATGATTGACAGAAAATATCATTTTTAACGAAGTTTTTGTAAATAATACCCTCTGCGTATATTCTAGAAATGCTTACACCGGTTGAGATAAAAAAATAAGATATTGAGAAATTTTTGGGAAGTTTTGAAGCTAGTTATTATTGGAAACTTTGTTTGGGACATGCCAGGAAAATGACATTTTGAAGTTCAATTAAATTTTTTAACTATGCAAAACAGTCAATGCTAGTGCAATGTCATTTTAAAATGCTAACAGCAATCAAGAAAAATTATATATTAAAAAGCCGGAAAACAAAAAAAAATGAAAAGATGTAATCGCTTCCCCACCTCACACTATTTATATACGTAAAAAGGAGCGTTCCTGTTCATTTTATATATATATATATATTTATATTTATTTATACACACGGAGGAAAAAAAAGGCATACTTTAAACTTACGGTCTAAATTTATATATTTGCTGATGATAAATTATGATGTTAAAATTTTCCTTTTTCTTTTTTATTATCTTGCTCATTGGATGAAATATATTGTTGTTTGTCTCTGGAGAAAAAGCTATAACGCAATTCGTTTTGTCTGTAGATCAGTTTTAAAACTGATGGAATTTATTTATCAGTTTTATATCCATTTATTTCAAGTAAAGCTATGAATAAAATATATTTTTTGTTCATAAAATCATGGATTAGTTTCACTTTTTTCAATACGTAGCTTTATTAAATATTTATTGCGGTACAAAAGAAGAATTTCCTCAATTTTTTTAAATGAACTGATGAAGTTTGTATGTTCTCCATGGACAGCAAATCTTTCCTGTTACTATAATTTTGATTTTATTCATATTTCATCTGCAGTAACTCACCAAATAGAAATGTAATTTGAATAGGTTTAATAATTAGTTGTTCTGTTTTCGAAACGGAATTAAAAAATCGCCGTGTTTCTAAAATCTAGCGTCACATATCAGTGCAAAAATATTCAATTTAAAAGTGTTACACTCAGAGCATATATAGCACTTAGAAAAAAAGTACGCAATGTACGTAAACCTCCTACGGTTAATCTGATGACAAGGAGACTCTAACCCATGAATCTGTGTTACAATCAGAGTGTTGTTGACGTATGCCTGTTTAGGCAGAGGGGGTGCGATTGTTCTTGTTTTCCAGTGGCGCCATCTACGGCCAAGAATTCGACTTCTACCACACCATACGTCACACCCGCTCATAGGGCGGACCCATTCATACATCCATTCATTCATCCACAGATCGTAATTTTGACCTGAATTTTGAGAACAATCGATCTCCTATCCAGTNCCATTCATTCATCCACAGATCGTAATTCTGACCTGAATGGAGAACGATCGATCTCCTATCCAGTACCCCCAGAGGTATTGATTTGGTATGGGAACATGGAGGACTTTCGAGTCTCGACAGATTTAACGTACATCAGTCACTTTACTACACGGGGAGTCTCCGGTCGGCGGGGTTCGAACCAACGAACTCTCGGACATGGGCCCAGCGCCCTACCCATCAGGCTATCCCTGCCAATCAGAGTGCTATATAGCACTTAGAAAAAATGTACGCAATGTACGTAAACCTCCTACAGTTAACCTGGCCGCAAGGACGCCCTAACCCATGAATCAGCTCTGTGGTCCATGCGAGTCAAGTGCGGAATTTTCATTGGCCATCCAACACTGAGATTCGAACCTAGTTCACCTCATTAGGAGTTAAGATGTTGATGTACCCTTCGAATTAGCTATTGATAATGCTAAAAACATAATTAAATTGAGCTAACGTTTGCACATGTCGAAGTCTAATTAGAAATTCAAATTCTTTTCAATTGTTGTCACCATTTTGCAAATAATTAAAATAATTTTAAAAGTCACCAGTATTTAATACACAGCTTAGAGTTTTTGAAGCTCATACCAGCCCACATTCCTTTAGGTTGACTAGAAAATATTTGAATAATTTTTCAATCTGCTTGATGCAGCTTCAGCTAATGTCTGCCTGATGCAGCTTCTCTTATGCTCATGCAACGAGTTCAAGTCAAATGAAGGCAATTGAGCAAAAGTTGTTATTTTAATTCATCTCAAAGGTCGTATACTCATTGCAATATGCCTAAACCATCAGATTAAATAGAAAATACTGAAGACTTTTGCAATAAACCTGAAGCATTGCAGAGTGCCGTTGGTGTTTTGCGAAGAGGCATATATTTTCAATTGGCCTACACCATACACATAAAATTTTTATTGACGTTAAAAAATAAGTTTTCATTTATTAAAAAAAGAAAAACGTTTCTGATACATTTTAGAATAAATTTGAACATCATGAAGGTATTGTATTGTATTTAAATTATTGTATTTAATTTTCTGTATTTGTAATTTATTTGTATAAGCATTTGCTAACCGTAACATTACAAGTGTTACTTCAGAAAAGAAGATGTTTTTAAAAATATTTTTAAATAATTTGAAAATACATTTAACAAGAATTCAGGAAAAATCTATTAATTTGTTTCACTTCTTTAAAATTTCTCCCACGCTGCTCTATACTATATATTTACGATTTCAAAATTGAATTCGTTATTTTCTCTTCAAATCAGTTCTTCCAAGGAAAGTTATTAAACGCTAAATGTGAAGAAAATATTTTTAATAAAAATCAATAAAGTAAATGTTAAAGGATTTTCTTCCACAGGAATATATCAGATGCAATTACGAACTACAATTCAGAAATGCGTTTTATAAATACATCATTCTTATAATACAATTTTCTCTGAAATGAAATCTCAAAATTTGAATATATATATATATA
>NC_092206.1:30651772-30699427 GCF_043381705.1 Parasteatoda tepidariorum | reverse complement strand
TATATATATATTTATATATTAGTTTTTGCCCCATTTCCAGAAAAAAATAATGTTTGACTTAGATACATGATTGCAGAAAATTCTTTTGATTGATCGTTTTTTAGCAAAGATCTTCCGAATATTTAGAATGACAATTGCCAACGCTATTCAAAGCCTATTCCTTTTGCTTGACACAATCACTTTTAGATTTATTTTTCGCAGTACATGAAATCGACATTTATAATATATGGACAAAATAATGGAAACACTTCTATATCAATTCATTTTTTTATATTTCTCAAGAAATACTTAAAACATTTATATTTTTACAAGAAACGAATCTTTACATTGCTACAACAATTAAGTTTTATTATTTTAATAAAATATATTAAATAATAAGTTCTATATTTCTTTGCTTAAAATAAATTTTCCTGGAAAGGAATTAGAAAGCTCTAATTATATTTCAAAGGAATTTTTCCCTCTGTTGATATGTTAATTAGAAAGTCATAAATAGGGTTTTAATATTAATTTCATTCTTTTGAAGACTCTTTCAATTATATTTACTAATTAACATGCATGAGAAAATCCACAGTGAATCAGAGGAAATGTTTTAAGGCGTTTGTATTAAAAATTAACATTTTGATTTATAATTTTTGATATAATTGAAGTTGAACGATGTGTGCAAAATATTGCTAAACTGCTTATAAAGATTTCATATTCTCTTATGTCTTATGATAGTTTACACTTAATAGTTTTGAATTTGGTGAAATTATACTTCATAAATGTATAGGGTAATTAAACTTAGTTATTCTAAGAATGAAAATTTTCGAAAACACGTTTATAAGCAAGCGTTCTTTCAAGTTACCGAACTTGAAATTTTCTCTGGTTCTTAAAGGTTAGTCAATAAGTTTTTTCTAGAGAGGTTTGGTCTGTTCTATGCGCAAACAGTCTGTTTTTGCTTTCTTAAGATTTAACACTTTTTATTGATTTCTCCACTCAGCACAAATCGACTTATCTAACACTTCATAGAGATTAAGGAACTTTTTTTCATTTCCAATGAGCTGCAGAATCAGTCTTCCCGATGAGCAGACCTACTGCGTTCTCCAGAAGTGGTATCCACTCTTTCAGGACCACCACAATGGGTGAGATACCGTTGGCCATGTTAATTTGAACGCCTAGTTTCTGCCACACTAGATGGCAGCACCGAGACTCTATTTGGATGCTAAAGTGCACTAGGAATTTAATTTTGCCGGAAATGCCAAGAGACAATAAGGAACTCCAGGGATCTTTTACATGCCGCATAATCATACGACATGACCGCTGAAGATTTTCTGCGTCCCGAAAATCCGGTGTCAGGGCCGGGGATCGAACCCGCAGACTTGGGCTCAGAAGGACAAACCAACTGCGCCACCCAGCCACAGACTAAGGAACTAAAAATATTTAAAAAACTCAACTCACTTTTAATAGCCTTTTTAAAACGTTTTTAAACATTTTTAAGGTATTTTGATGCTGACTTTTACATTGCGTTAGCGGAATATCGTTTATTGGCCGGAATCATGCTCATGTTGACACTTGCTGGAATTATGGTTATTGGGATAGGGAATTTTGACTCGTTTGTATGTCTATGGGATGCGCACTGGCTTCTTGGAATATCGTTTATGTTGTTCATTGGCTGATATCATTGTGTTCATGTTGACATTAGTTGGAATTGTGGTTGACGGAATATGGAATTTTGACTCTTTTGCGTGAATTGTTCATGTGCGCAGCTTACTTGGAATGTTGTTTCTGTCGTTCATTGAGCAAAATTATTGAGTTGACATCTGTCGGAATTATGGTTATCAGATATAGAATTTTGAATCTTCTTCTGGCATTATTCCTGTGTGAAAGCATCTTTTAATATCTTTTTTTTTGCCGTTCATTGGCGAGAATTACTGTATTCATATTGACAATTGTCGGAATTGTGGTTGTCAGGACATGGAAGTTTTACTTTTTTGCCGGCATTGTTCGTGTGAGAAAGCATCAAGGAATATCCTTTTGTGAAAGGCTTTTTTAATTATCATTTACGTCGTAGTTTGAATGGAATGATTGTCTCTTGGTTTGATGGACTTGCGGTAGTAGGGATAATATATTTTGAGTATTTTGATTATCTTGGAAGTAAAGCTAACTTGTTTTGCGTCTCAGAACTGTATCATTTAAGTCCCTATTTTTCCGGAATCCTACTTTTGCCGATTTTTTCCAGAATCATAGCACTATGTCGAACCCCCGAAAAATATTCTTATTGAAAATATTCTTGAAATAAATAAATGAATAAATGTAACAGTAAAATTTAAAAAGTAGCTGAAACAAAATTTAATTTTTTTTTTGTTCTATGGAAAGCAAAAATTAGATATAAAGCATTTTTTTTCCTCCATTTTTATTCAAATTAAAGAGGCAAGATTTTTAAATAATTTAAGCTGTGTGAATCGTGAAGTAAAGAAAACACTATTATAAATATTTAGCAATGAAATCTTAATGCCTATATTTTACTGATTTAAATTACAACATCATTTCATTTATTAACCCTTTTCTGATTTCAATTTGCGAAAGTCACGTAATTTTTTTTATTTTACAGCACATCTTCATTGGTCCTTTTCTAATTTTCACGAAATCGTGACTGAAGATACAGAAGAGTTTCCAATCATCACGCAAAACTGCAGAGAATATCTTTCCCCGAACTCTGATTAAATTAACTCCGGTATCCATTATTCCCTTCAACTAGTTTTGTAACATCAGTCGTAGAATTATGATTAGGACACGCAATAATCAAAGTTACTTCCATCAGAAGTGTAGCATTCAATTATCGATTTCAAAGAAAGCAAATGGTTTCACTTTTAGTAAAGTTAGAAATTATATTTATTAGTTTGATTGCAAAGAAACGTTATATCACACTAGAATTTCCTTAAAAATTTACAAACTGCATTTTTTTCGTTAAATTTCTAAATACATTTACAAGAAACAAAATATTTCGTAAAAGAATCAATTGTACCCATTTTTGTAGGCATGTTTTATGCCATTTACTTATAGAACAATTGAATTGCACTGTTAGAAATTTCTCGGAAAAAATGGCTAAATAGCAATTTATTGAATGGTTATTTTACCATATTGAATCGAAACAGTCAAATAACCATAAATAAAATGGTAATCAAACTGTTAAGCTTGAAAAAAAAACAGTTAATTAACTGTTTTCCCCTAATACTGTTAAAAATCAATCAGAATTTTATCGCACCCACTAGAACCACCTCATGAAGCTACTTAGTTCTTTAACATAGCGTACATATCATAGCCGAGCATGCTTATCTGTCTATCTCATAACTGGCAGAACTAGAGTTTGTGTCCTAGTGTTGACACCACACTATTTCCTCCATTCCCTTCACATGAAGAATTTCCAGTGTCCGGCTCTCTCCAATGTCCATTACTTCACAAAAAGTCGAGTTCCTATGTCTAGTTAAACAATTAAAAAAAATTTAACGCTTTTTCGAAATTGCTAGTTGTAAATGGTTAAGAAACCGTATAGATTTGTATTCATGGTTTTATAACCGTACTTTTTGTAAATGGTTTCAGAACCATAAAGCAAAAAAATTTTCTTCACCGTAAACGTTACGGTTAATCGGATGGACAGACAACTGCCAGTTATTTTACCGTAATTTAAGAATGAAAATTTTAACAGTGTAATACTTCCTGATTATAAGAATGCAGTATATGCTATATAACTGCCTTTTTGGGAGAATTTTAGCTTACTTTATTTTAGGCATTTGTTTTGGAGTATTTCAGCTTACTTTACTTTAACTTACCTTACTTAACTTTTTTTCAGAGTCAAATTTTTAAAATGATTTTTAGGAAACATTTTAGTTTACTGCTCCGCCACCTGCTGATTCCTCTCACCAACCCCTGTAATTGGTTTTCATTTATAATCATTCCTCTTAAATACTTAAATGGCCTTATTTCCTCAGAAGCAAAGAACCCTTTGTTTAGAAAATATACTATTATTAAAATTTTACGTAAAAACATTTTGCCAACATGGTAATCAAAATATTAGCAAAATGATTAGTCCGTAATTAAATTGCATTAGTTTATTATTTGAATAATCATCTATAATTGAGAACTAATGAAATTAATACAAATTTTGTGACTCAATAAAAAGAAGGAAAGAAAGAAAGTAGAATTGCGAAATTAAAGGAAAACTGAAACGTGATCACAAAATTCTACTATAATTAAGTATAATTTATTTTCTGGTTACTGAATCTGGGTGATAATTCAAAGAAATTATAAAGTAAACTTTGATACAAAATGTAATATTTTACGAAAACTTGTATTTCAAGCTTAAAGACATATAACTATTGAATTGAAAGACTTGCCTTTCTTTGAAGATTGTACAGCATATAAGAATTAATGTTGAATAATGCAAAAGTAGGAGTATTTCTCGAACAATACGTCTTGGAATATTTTACCGTAATTTAGAATTTCCATCATGTACTCAGAAAATGTATATAATTGTGTAAGTAACTCTATCGTTTTATTATGCGTTTTAAATAATAAACTTGCGTAAACTATCAAGCATCGGAGCTTATTTGTGGGTATTTATGTTAGATATTTTATTACAGTAAATAATTTATTTATATTTTACTACAACTCACATAATTACGAAAAAAATATGAAAATCGTGTGGTAACAAAATTTAATGTACTGATTCTTATTGTGCGCTTTCATTCTGGTTGATATTAACTAATTTTATTATGCGTCATGTAGCACTATGCTAATATTACAAACATATAAAAAAGGAAGAAATTTAATTTTAAGTGATAATAGGACAAAAAAAATCTAAATAATGTCGTTTATTTTTATTTAAAAATATAATCTATTAATTTTCTTCCAAACAAATGTCTTTATGGTACGAGTAGTTTTATAGTAGGTGTAGCATCTATTTTTCACCATAATGAACTTAAAGCGATGTTTTTATTTTTTTCTGTCACTTTAAAAATGGCATAAAGTTAAAAATATGCTTATATGAACATCTGTAGCTTAAGGGATAGAGCGATTGCCCCCCAATAAGGATGCCCTGGTTTGCATTCCAGTGGCGGCTGGTTGATACCAATTTTGCTCAAAGCTCCCACTGGGCTTAGCACTGGCATAAAATATCATCAATGGTAGACGGATCACGGTATAGAATCGTCTTGCCACCAGGCAAATTGTGAGATGTTTTTGAAATTTTCCTCTCCTTGTAACGCAAATTCAATTTGGTTCCTCCAAAAAGTCTTCCATGATGGCAAAATTGTCTAATTCCTTGATCCGGAAGTTCACTTTTCTTCTGATTTGTGTTCAAAATTAGACTGGACATCGTTAGTCGTAAATTCAGATTTGGTTCAGCTTTTCAGCCCTTTTTATAAAATAAAATAAAATAAGTTTGCATTATGTTTTAAATTTATGCCTTTTATATAATTTTAGTTTAATTTAAGTTCGGAAAATTCATAAAAAAAAAATTTTTTTTAAATTATTTTTCTAAATATTGTTTTTTTGTTCTATATCAGATAAGAAATTAAAGTATGAATATTTTATTTAAAATAATTCAAAAAGTACTACTAATAAAAGCATTATAGTTTTAATTCCATCAGTAATGAGTAATCTTATTTTAGCATTTATTTGTTTTCGGAATATTTGTAAAACATTTTTATTTTTGTTTATTTTACAAAAAACAATAAAAATGCAATAGCAAACAAAAGTAAAAAATTTTATTGAAAGTAGACCGACAAATAAAAATAATGACACACAGTATTTTCACCAATATTAGTAATTAGAAGCATCATTTTTAAAATATTTTGATGTTCAGATTCCTTAAATACCATCGAAAGTTCAGTAAAGTATTATAAGACCAAAGATTGAATAAAATAAAAATAAATCTAGAAACAGCAAACTTAATTTAAATTAAACTATATCAATAATATGCTTTTAACTAAATTACACTATATAGTGCATTAAAATGCACTATATAGTATAGTATAATGATAAATCATTCAATTTCGCAGATCAGTTTTAAAATGGACTTATACCCCTTAAGTACTATACAAGCATTTTCTTAAAAATAAATTTACTGTATCATTAAACTCGAAATCTTTTATTTGTTGTTGAAAGGGACTATATGTTACGAAATGTTTTAATTTGNTGCTTTTAACTAAAGGACACTATATAGTGCATTTTTTCATTCAATTTTGCAGATCAGTTTTAAAATGGACTTATACCCCTTAAGTACTATACAAGCATTTTCTTAAAAATAAATTTACTGTATCATTAAACTCGAAATCTTTTATTTGTTGTTGAAAGGGACTATATGTTACGAAATGTTTTAATTTGAAAATAAACTTTTAAGAGAAATGTATTGTTATATATTTTTTTAAGAAATTTGTTCTGCTGAGATGTTCTAAAAATTGAAAAATATATTTTAGGAAAAAAAAAAGTATTCAAAGACGAATAACATCTCAACCGTGCTGTTCAAGAAAAAAATGCATTGTAAGAGAATGCACTTTAACCGTTTTTTAAAGAAAAAAATGAATTTCTTTTGTCAGCTTTATAAAAGATTTAAACGAAAGAATAGTTCGGAAGATTTGACCAGGAACTCATTTTTTTTTACCTTTCATGCATTCAACTAAATTAATAAACCATTCAAAAGGAAATATTTATGCTTAAATATTTTTGCAGATATCTTTTGCAAATATTAATTTTTAATTGTGTAATTTAAAATTTAAAATTTTTAATTGTAACTATAATCAAAACTATATTCGCAATTTATGCCACTCATTGTATTTTTTTTGCTCAAAATGCAACATTTTAGTTCTGCTATGTAAGGAAGTATTTTCTTTTCACCAAAGGTTGTTTAATTTTAAAATATCTATGGGCTCTTCAGAAAGAATGACATAATTTAATTTAAATAAAAAAAAAACTGAATTTGATGCAAATAATACAAAATTGTAGATGAGATACAATATAAGAACGAAAGTGAAGTTAACCCTTAACAGAGTAATTTTTTTCTAACAATGTTGCATAAAAATATTTTTAGAATTGAAATAGATTTATAAAAAAAATTTATTTAGTTTATTTCCTAAACAAGCCAAATAAATTGCCAAAAAATCGATTTGCAAGACAAAAAATCGCCTTAAAAGTAAAACTAACTAAATTTTACTTTTAAGGCTATTTTTTTGGCGTGCAGGAGAGTTTTTAAATAAGTTTATCTTCTTAGCTTAGGAATAACGAAATTCATAAATTCTGTGTTTATGAGAATGAACGTACGCATGATGCACAAGAGGAAATAGTTCCCCAATGTTGCCCTTTTTTAACCCTTCCTTAACCTTAACTGTAACCCTCATTTGCGTAAGCAATGACCATTATTAATATTTTTTTTTAATTTAAATATTTTTTTTCTGCATTCCTTGAAGTTTTTAGCAAAGGGCAGTACAGGATAAAAATTAACTTCCTAACAAAATTCAGCAGTTTCTGAAGCTGTAGAGAAGGTCCCACGGCCTAATAAAAGGCTAAAGTAAAAATACAAGTTCATTACGAACAAATTTTAAAGCAATAAGTAGATTTATACTCTGTGTGTAAAAATTGAAGAAATAGTGTAAAAATAGAAAAAGAATATCATATGTTTATCTCACACACCATAACAATAGAAAAATTGCAAGTTAGTTTTTTTTGATGCGATATTAGATTTTGAGAACATTTAAATTAACTTTATAATTAATTCTTAAATTTTCTTAATTTAATGGATTTCTCTATATACTCCTTTGAAAATAATTCTTTTTAAACAATATAAATTTATCCGAACTTTTTACTAAAGGTCTAATTATTTACAAAATATTATAAAGTTATTAAATTATCAAAATTTTATTTTTTGTTCTTATCTCTAAAATATTATAAACATGTAGAAAAAGTAGTAGAAATTTGTAGGTATAAGAAATTTGTAGGAATACGAAATGTGAATTTTATGAAGTAAAAAGTCAATGATTTTAGTAAGATGTAAATGTAATAATTAAGTAATTTTTATATAATAATCTCCCATTTCCAACTGAATTTTATCACAGAGAAAAGAAAATTAGTAAAATTATTGTACTGTATGGTAATGATATTTCTGGTGAAAAATAAAAAAAATCTGGTAATGAAAACCAAAAAATACTACATTTAAACCATTCATTTAGTAGTTTTCCATTCATATCGTAACGGTTTACTAGAAATTCCAGTTTTCAAATTTATGGCTCTTGTTACTATAAATACCAAAATGAAAAGTAAATTTAACTTAAGAAATATTTTGTATGCCATACTGTGAGGTATCATGATAAAATTACCAAATTTTACCCCATATTATAAACCATAATTTGCTGTTAATTTTTCCAACATCATTAGCAAAGTACTTAGGTAAAAAATATTGAGCTTTTTGGTGTTCTCATAGAGTCAGAAATGCTGTAAATTTTACCATATTTTGGCAGTTTTGACCACATTTTTCCTCTCAGTAAGTTAGGTGTATTGTTTTTATGAGACATAAAATGCGGAAAGTCGATCCCTTATGATTATTTTAATCACTCCTCTGAATTTATAGCTTGAATTTTGAGAAGCTTACATTTATATGTTCATATGTTGCATAGTATTTACTTTTTGATAAATGTTACGTAAAACTATGCTGACTAATGCAAAATAACTATTTAAAATTTTAAATTAACAATTTTTCCTTTTTTAACATTTCCTTCCTTTTTAATATTCCTTTAAGATTTACTAAAGAGGAAAAAGACAGAGCGGTTTACGTTTATGGAAGCAGATTTTGAGAAGAAAAAAAAACGAATTTCGTGGTAGTCAGAAGTCTTTTCTACATAGAACAGCCCAACTTAACTGCATAATAACTCTAGTGGAGAACCGATTTTCCGTATGATTGATTTGTCATGACTTAATAATCCTGAAAATACATCAGAAGGCACCCTAATTATCATCTTTATGGAAAATGAACTTGAACAACACCTCCCTTTATTCTTCTTATCTGTTTAAATTACATCTGAATATAACCGGAAACCAAATCTGGACTAAAAGAATAGAAAATATCAAAATATTTCTATCGAATAAGTTTTAATTTTGACCCAGCAATATGTTTATAGAATATGAGGAACAGATCTGCCTAATGAACCAAAATCTTTAATTTTAAACCGATTACAACCTGAACTAGGGGCAGGCTGATATGGATTGACTGTCTGACCACAACCTCACTGTTAGAAAGTTATTTAAGAGTATTTCGAAACACTGAGAGTGAACAACTAGAACACCCTAGAAAATCGGAAAAATATTCTAAAACAAGAATAAGCCCTCAACAGACTGTAGAGTCATTAAAGAAGAAGGAAAAATCTATTTATCATCACTCTGAAAAATGCAAAATTTATGACACAGAATCTGAAAGAAGTATACAAATTTGGTGTTTAGACTACACTCATGTTATGTGATTAAAATATTGGGTTTGCAAGTGATATGCTTTGTTTGAAATTTAATTAAAGCAATTGCTGCTGTTAGATGTAACTTCTTTCTGCTATATAGAGCAATACAAAGTTATATAAAATCTGTTACACGAAGTAATGTATAAAAAAGTAAAGTTTCCGTTGTAAATGGAGTTTTATTTCGTAAAGAATTAGTGTTTAATAAATATTCTTGCACATAATCAGGAGATGAACCAAATCGAGGAAATTCTGCACAATGATATGTAGCTTTAAAAATTATTTATTTAACTTCCTTTCATCATAGCAATGTTAGAATTTCCAATACAATGTTTTCAAAATGTAATTTGCTTATTTTATTGAAGTATATATATTGAGAATCATAAATTCTCGAATCTCCATGAGGGTTGTATATTTTTCACAATAGAAAATGCTTTTGAGAAATGAATGTTATTCAAAGCATGTCAAATATTAATGCTTCTGTGTATGTTTTATATTCGTATTCTATGCATTTTGGAATTTTATCGTTAATAAGTAAGCGATGCAAATGTTGAATTAGAATATGTTATATTTTACTCCTTTATTGGCTATGGGGATATTTTCGAATATTATTGTAAATTAAAAGAGTCTTTACATAATAAAGCTATTAGAGTAATATGGAAAAATCGATATTCTTTTATTGTCCATTAAAATTACCTTCCTTAGTGAAACTAAATTATAAAACAGCTTTTTTAAAGAAAAATCAACAACAAAAAATATGTTGCATGTAAAGAGCTTTGTGGAAGAAGTAGGTAAGTGATATTTTTAGAGGTATTTACTAATTACGGAAAATCAACATAAAGTAGTTCGCCTCAATATGGGTATGTTTAATGTAACAGGATTGGTTTTGCTTTCCCTTTAACTTGTCTTAACTGACCCACATTCATTTTGACTATGCTTCCATGATTTTTTTATTAAAATTGAAGTAAATTATTTTCCCTACAGCTCGTTGTGAACCACACTGTCAGAAATGTCTCGGAACGAAAGGTTAAATAACAATTTATTAAATTGTTATTTTACAATATTCAAACACAGAAGTCAAATAACTGTAAATTAGATGACATTCTAACTGCTAACTACAAGAAAAATCGTTTAATAACTGCTTTCCCCTAAGACTGTTAAACAAAAAGAATTTTATCGAAACAATTAGACCCATCTTAATTAAACCACTTAGTTAATTAACTCTAGATGAATATTATACCCTAGAAGGCTAATATGTCTATATCATGATCGACGAACGGGGGTTCGAATCCCAGCGTAGACGCCAATAAATTTTCTCCATTCTCCTTATAACATGAAAAGTTTCCAGTGTTCCGCATTACCCAATTTGTGACCCTAGTCTATTAGAATGCGATTTACTTATTCACGTATAGATGGCAGCACCATAGAACTGCTTAACAGAAAAAGAATCTAGTCTTTCTCATCTCTTATAATAGGTGAAACATCCAGATAAACTAACTAAACTACATTCTCCGGTTCATTTGATAAAACACAACTCAACCACATTATGACTCCAATGCCCATCCCCTAACCGAAAGCTTAACTCTAATGCCCCCTTAAATATCTTTTTTTTTTCGGTTTTTAATCTATGCTAGTTATAAATGGTAAAAAAAACCCGTATTCATGGTAATTAAATCATTCTAGTTGTAAACGGTTTCAAAACTGTAAAATTAAAAACATGTTCTCTACCGTGAATTTTACGATTAGTTGGGTGGACAGACTGCTGCCGGCTATATTACCGTAATTTTAGAATGAAAATTCTTACAGTGTAAGAGGGTTATGAAGTTTGAGGCTTCACAATTTCGCTACCAACAGCATGATTGTGCTAACCATTGATCTAAAGCTGGGTGTGCTTCAAGCAGCAATTGGGTAAATAATATAATGCAAAAAGTCATTAGCCCTCCTTCTAATAAAACTATGATAAAATATTCCAATTACAACTTTTTTTTTCTTACGCTTAATACACTGTTGGAAATTTCTCTGAAAAAATGGCTAAATAACTATTTATTAAATGGTTATTTTACCATATTTAAATAAAATTGTCAAATAACCATAGAAAAAATGGTTATCAAACTGTTAAGTTTGAAAAAAACTGCTTATTAACTGCTTTCACCTAATACGGTTAAACAACCCGAATTTTATCGTACCAAGTAGAACCACCAAATGAATCTACTTAGTTCTTTGCAAGTACGGGCATATCATAGCTGAGAGGGCTTATGCGTCAATCTCTTGACAGGCAGAACTGGAGGTCGAGTCCTAGTATTGACACCCCAATATTTCCTCCATTCCTTTCAACACATGAAGAATTTCCAGTGTCCGGCACTCTCCAAAGCCTAATACCTATGTCTAGTTAAACAATTACGTTTTTGAAAAATGCTAGTAGTAAATGGGTAAAAAACCATAATGGACAAAATGTTCCTTACCCAAACTTTACGGTTAATCGAATGAACAGATAGCTGCCAGTTATTTTACAATAATTTTAGAATGGAAATTTTAACAGTGTGGCCACTCTGAAAATGTCTCTTAGCTTGTTCAACTACTAAGTTATTCATCAAAGTACCATGCCAAGTAAAACTTCAATGATAAATCTGTCGCCATGTATTTACAATTCTTTTTTTAATAAATTGATCTTGCAGTTGAAATATGTTGCAATAATACTCGTAATAAGCTATCTTAATATATATTTGTAAATTACTTTAGAAAGCAGAAATGATTGGAACTTATGGAAAGAGTGCATCGGATGGAATATTAAGTAATCAAAAGAAAATTAATAACATCGTTCACTGAAGCAAAGTTATAGTTAAAGTCAGTAAAAACCAGTTTAAATATCCAATGAAAATGAAATGTTATTCAAAATACAAAGCTTTTATTAGAAAGATGGTAAAGATTATGATATAACATGTGACTGTTGTTTTTGACATTATTTAATAAGATGAGATTATAAATTATTGAGAGAAAAGAAAGATAAAGTTGAGATGAAAGAAATTGTGGATTATATGTTTGATATTGAAAAATTTTGTTTTTCGAGACAGGTTATTCCTTAACGTGTTACAAACATCTTCATTCAAATGATCTACAAATACATTTACAAATACAGTACAATTTAACACATTTTTTTGAAATTTAATTCTTAAAACAATTGACTACGAAATTATGTTCTAAAAACCACAACACTGTTAGAATTTTCATTTTAAAATCACGGTTAAGTAACAGCCAGAAGTCTGTCCATCCAATTTACAGTCTATTTACGGTAAAGAACCCTTTTTTGTCTTTGCAATTTTGAAACTGTTTACAACTAATATTGTTAAAAAAATTCTAATAAAAAACTATACGGTTTTTTAACCATTTGCAACTAGCATAGATTTAAAACCGAAAAAAAGATATTTAATTGGACACTGGAACTAGGCTTTTGGTTAGGTGATGGTCATTAGAGTTATGTTGTGATTTAAAAACTTGGAATTATGGATATCATTCAGAGAATACGCTGGAAAAAAGAATCTTAAAAAGATGATTATTAGTTCGGGAATTAATAACTAAGATTACAGTAAAAATGCTCTACGAACCAATATTCAACTTGTTTAGAAATTTTAAGTTATTGCAATTGCAATTGCTTTTATTCGTGAATTTTTTCATCCTCCTCTACACTCTTCCTTTAAAAATAACTATTTATTTATAGTTGAAGTAAATTTCATTTATCCCTATTGTGATTTTCCTTTTATACGCCCACGTTTGAATTTATGAAAAAAATAAAAAAATAAAAAAAGAGACAGTTGTTGCCAGACATCAAATCTCCACATTTAAGATATTAAAAAAATTAATTCAATAGCTCCAGAAATGAAAATATTTTATATTTGAATTGATTTAATAGCATCATGCTATTGTTACATATCATTATTGAGTAAAATTACTTCCCTTTTATATTTTTTTTATTGTGTTGCGCATTCAGTTTTCCAAAAATTATTGTTTTTTCTTCAATTGCAGTTGAATTATTTTTCAAATCCAGATAATTCTCCATTTCAATGCCATCAACTTGTAAACTAAAATATGCTTGCATAAAATTTGAACAATGACATACATTTTTGAAAAAAACACCCTTTGTTCCTGTGAAAACTATCAATTTTTAATATCAAAACTATGATGAATGCGAAGCAGTCATGGGATTTGTTCAGTTGAGCGAACAGGAGGTAAAGACTTATAGTTTAATAAAAAGTGCTTAAGTTTACTATAAAAACAATATACGTGTACATATATTGATAAAAACAATAACAATACGTATACAATAAAATGTTATAACAATATACGTACATAGAAATATTTCATATGTATGTAAAAACCGTGCATTTCAATAAATGCATCATTCCTGAAATTATTTATTATGCGTAACAACACTAATACGTTATTCTATTACAAAAAATACAAAATAATTTATTTGCTTACAAAGTATCGTATCTTTTATTATTTGTTTAAACAGTAAAAGACTGATATTTACTTATCTGTAACGGCGAAAAAAATGACAGATAGAGATGACAGATATCTAACTCGGTAAAAAAAAAAGGTTATTTTTACTTATATTATTTTCCTCCATTTGAATCTCCTGAAATAGGGAATGAAAGATTATTCTTTGATACGAAAATAGAAGTTCTTTTATCTATTTACTTTATCATCTACGCTTAAAAACTGACTAAACAGTATAGGGATAAAAATGTCTATTTTTTATTTTAAAAAAAACATTCATTCAGAGTTTAGTTTGTTTTCCAATTTAACAAAACTTTTATGTTCCAAATATTGATGATAGATAACAGAAAATTTTAAATTTTTCATCATGTGCTAAGAATGACAAATAAAGATACGTCAAAAAATACAACGTCTTTTTTTATGAAAAAAAAAATTAAAAAAACTCTAGAATAATCGAGATTCTGATGCATCTTATATTGCGCAAATTAGTTCCTTATGATCTCCACATCATAGCTGAACAGTAAAAGAAACAATACACAGCTTTCTTGTAGGGTTTATTTAAAATGGTGGTGTTATGTTAATTAGTGTTCGATAATGTAAGTTTTAATCGCTTTATCTAATTATTTATTCTAATATTTTTTATTATAAGAAGAAATAATATTAAATATATTACTAATTAAATAAATTGCTACTAAACAAATTCCTATTATAATAAATTACTGTTTTCTTACCCCTTCTTTTCTAATTATTTCATTTTCGTAGATATTTTTCACTCAGAAAAGGACATGAATGATCTTATTAAATTTCCAATAAAAAAATAATAAACCCATGACCTCAATTTTCTGTTACGTGGATACAGTTGATTACTTTTTTTAGTACATGAATTAAATCAGTATCTATCAAATGGCACTAAGTGTGACATGAAATTTTCATACAAAAATAAAGTTTTTTAATAATTTTGGAGGAATGAATTGGTATATTTTATTTGTTTTGAGCTTACTTAAATAGTTCTGAGGTTGTTAACCTCAATTCGAATTGTTTTTAAAATATTAATAATGGCTTTTTAATGATGAATTAAAGAGAAATAGATTGTTATATCTCCGCGATGGCTAGGGAATTCAGAGAAAATATGACCTTCTCGTTCATAAAGTCACTGGTTCAAACGGCCCCCATAATTGGTTTGAAAGATTTATTTTTCTTATTATTCTTCCGTATATTTTTGCTATATCCTTAAGTCAGGTTTTTCTTATATTTTTTTAAATTTAAATATATAAATTATATTTTTCTCAGGTATTCTTTTTTTCTATTTAGCAGAGAATATTGTAAATAAAGATACTGAAAAAAGCAATTTGTGATAACTATAAATGTTTTGCTTAAAGATTTGTAATAGTTACCAGTTTGAAATGAATACTTAATTCTGAACTGCATTTTTAGAATTATCGTGGTGTTCTTCATTATTTTTGAATTTCTTAAAAAATATATCAAATAATTATGTTACTGAATATTAAGTAGATAAACTGAAGCAGAAACAAATTTAACAAAAACTTTTTCTTGAATTTCTTTTCATGACGTAAACCATTTCAATATTTTTAAGAGACTAAAACATTTCGTGACTGCTGAATGGAATGCTTTATGGATTTGACATATCCATAAACTTATTTGCAAAAAAAGTCTGAATTTTTAGCCAGTCGTTGCAAAAAATAGGATAGATATGAGAGAAAGAAAGAGACTGTTCAAACTTGACGTAATGGTTCATCGAAGAAACACTCGTCCCTTGCACGAACTCTCGCCTTCTCACCCTTGACGACAAGAGATCTTGGGTTCTAAGCCGGGCTCAGTCAAGGTTTGAATATTTACCAAATTTGTTGTCCAGTAGTTTAATTTTTAAATTTACTAAATTTATTATTGCCGACCGGCCTGTGTAGGGGGCAGGGAACTGTCCTTGCATCAGAGAGGTCCTGGGTTCGAATCTCATGCAAGGCATGGATGTTTCTTTCTCTCTCTCTGTGTTCTATAAACGGGTTGTGGTTGTGTGAATGGCGTGGCAGAAGTCGAATTCCTGGCCATAGATGGCGCCACTGAAAAACAGGAACAGTCGCTCTGCCTGAACAGGCATAGGACGAAAAAAAAACTAAATTTATTGGCTACCAGCGTGATAATAAGACCATATTTTATTAGTAATTTTAAGATAAGTCCCAAGCGCTAACGGTAAAAACTACCATACATATCGGTGTTCCAATATAGTCAAACAATTCGGAAAATTCTGTTATATTGTAGTAGTTTCGACTAGAATTTTCTTTCAGTGAAGATAAGTCTAATGCATTAATAATTCTTTCGCACATTTACACTAAATAATGAAAAAAATAAATAAAACAAGCCACATTATCCATTATTACTCCTGAACACAACACAAGATAAAAATCGCATTGGTTTAAATTTAAATAATACATGCACTCATTTGACAGAAGGATTAAAGTCAGACTATATATGATGAAAATGAGGATTTAAAATGTCTTTTTCCGGTTGTAAATTTAAAGTTACTTTCCAACTGATGTGTCGCTTACAATAATGAGTCAGGAATATTCCCAAAGCAGTCATGCATAATGCGTTCTATTCAGAATTAGAATAGTGTTGTTTCCAGCCAAGCCAAAGTCTAAGCCCAGGCGGAACTTTTGCCAAAGGGACAGGAGTCGAAGCTACTATTTCAGTTCGGTGAGTTAGTTTGTAAGCATGCATTTATATTTTATGCATAACAGCTAATGGGAATGGCAGGGGAAACTTTCCCATGAGAAAGTTCTAGAATATATACGTCAAAGAAATTACTGACAGTATTTTCCACATTCAGAGAGAAAGTTATTTACTACTCTACAAATGTCTTAATTTTAGCAAATGAAACGATTCGTTGTTTTATCCAAGAAATATACTTGAAATGCAATGCTTGGGAATTAGTCAATTAGCTACTTCGACACTTTCAGTTAATCTATACTTCGAACTGTGATCAAAGCATCCCTTAATGAGAAATTGCATAGCTTTCTGCTCATATTTTATGTTAATAAATGCATGTTTTAGATCATGGGAAGATTCCTAAAATTTTTATAAAATTAAAATTTTAACATGAAAATTATTATGGAAACTATTATGGTGTTCGTTATTATTTAATCTAATATAATGGAGACTTGTGTATAGTCTTAGTGATCGGACAAATTTTCAAAACTCAAAAACACCGTAGTGTTTATCTCATAAAATAAAAATATTTAAAAATTTATCAAATTTAAGAGAGAACAGTGCCACCCTGAATAATTTTTGATCTAATGATCGGATATTTACGTTCTAGGACTCAATATTAATGACTTGAGGGGGTGTTCTCAAATATGCTAATTAACTGCAGATGATATTTTAAGTTACGAAATCAGGCAAAAAAACGTACATTCTTTGAATAAACATATATTTTATTCGATGAATTCGGATTTCCAACCCCCAAAATATGGAGGGTAGCCGCAATCTGGGAAATATGGTCCCAATAGTTTCCACAGGAGAGAGATAAAAAATATGGACCCTTAATGTTAATTTCATCTTTCGCGTATGCCGCTATTTCTCGAGAACTTTTTAAGCGAATTTTAAAAAAAATTGCATACAATTATAAATTCGTTTATCCAAAGATAATTCCATGGAAAAAAGAACTTTTAGAAAATATTTATTATTTTTTTTATTATTACATTAAAGAATGGTCAAAACAATTGTAAGGTATTAAATGTAAGGTATAAAATTCAAAGTTATTGTAAGGTATAAAATTCAATTGTAAAGTATTAAATGTTTTGCATCATTTGTTAGAATATAATTTTACATGGCACAAAATTTGAGCAAAATCAGTTGAATAGTTCTTGAGAAATTCAAAAAAAGTCAAATATTTAAAATTTGATTTGTCAGTAACTATTTAACCAATTTCGCTCACATTTTGTATTATGCCCAGTAAAATTGCATACTTTAATGAAAAAAAATTTTATACCTTACAATTGAAAATTTTTTCGACTATTATTTAATAAAATAACAACAATAATAAATATTTACTAAAATATTTTTTTATTGAATTATCTTTGGATAAACCAATTTTATAACTGCGTGCAACTTTTTTTCAATTCGCTTAGAATATTCTAGAGACATGGAGAAATACGCAACAAGTTAAATTAGCGTTAAGGGGTCCAAAATTTAAATCGTTCTTCTGATCAAACTATGGAGACCACATTTCCCAGACTGCAGTTACCCCCTATATTTTGTTGTCAGAAATTTGAATCCGTTGAAGAAAAAAATGCATGTTTCATTAGAGAAAGTACGCTTTTGTGTCTTATTTCGCAACTCAAAATATCTCATATTTGAGGTTACCCCCTTGATCCATTAAGATTGAATCCTAGAATGATAGCTCATATGACTCCTAGAATGTAATAGCTCTGCTACTCATTCGCTCATTTGATAGCTCAGGGGATAGATTACTCGCCTCCCAATAAAGTAACCCAGGTTCAAGTCCCAGCGATGGCTGGATGATGCAAATCCCTCTACCGACTCAAATCGGCCACAGTGTTGACGTAACGAATCCTCAGTGGTAGACTAATCATGGGTTAGAATGCCCTTGATGTCGGACATTCCGGGGGGAGTTTCCATGATCTTATCACATTGTAACGCAAATGTGGATTAGTTTCAGCAAAATGTCCTTTTAGGTTAGTTTGTCCCAACGCTTGATTCAGATGTTTCCGTGTTTCCTGTGTTGGGTTCAAAATTACAACCCTTTAAGGGGAAGATTGCTAGGACATGATAATTTGTCTTAATGATTTATATAATACAGTAATGTATATGAAATAATGGTAAAAAGAATTTATTAGTTATCAGAATGTAAAAATTTTGACAATATTCAGAGCCCAAGAAGTTTTCCAAATTCGGGAAATTTCGAAGAATGTTGAACAATAAATTATCGAATTTCTTTCATATTAAATTGCGAGTTAAATGGAACCTTCTTATCGTATTTATTCAATTCTTAATAATGGTTTAATGGTTCAAATTTAACGGATGCATGGTTCAGTTTAGCACTTTAAGGTTGAATCCAATTTTCCTCGATTTATTGTTTAACGTAAAACCAATTTTTCTGATGATCACATCAATATGATCAAATGTCTATTTTGAAGACGATTGGATTGTTAAGTGGTCAGGGAGCTTAACTTACCTCAGACAGGTGCTGGGTTTGAATCCCGGACAAGGCATGGATGTTCTTTCATTCTCTGTACTATATGTCCTTACTGTGGGAGCAACGTTAACTCACCTGATATGCTGCCCATGAAGGAGTGGCAACAAATATGCCTTACTGATACCTGAATGATGAGTGTCAATCAATTGGGCATTGGGGAAGATGAATTTTTATTTGGAAAATATAAAGTAATTACACGTGTTTCAATCGTCCTCTGTAACTTGTCTTATAAACCTTTCGATAAAAACTCTCACGAAAATGAAAGAAAAAAAAATATTTCAAAAATTGATTTTAATTATAGTATTATGTGTTGTAATTTTAGTTAAAACATTTTTAAGAATCATTTATCATTGTTTCAGTTATTTTTCTGATCAGTAACGCAGCAATCTATTAACCAGGGTCAAAATTTCGCTAGGTCGTGATAGCCTGGTCGGTAGGGCGCTGGGCCCATATCTGAGAGTTCGTGAGTTCGTACCCCGCCGGCCGAGTCGCAAAGTCCTCCATGTCCCCATAACAAATCAATACCTCTGGGGGTAATGGATTGGAGATCGATCGTTCTCTGATTCAGGTCAAAATTACGAATGTATGAATGAGCCCACCTTATAAACAGGTGTGACGAATGATGAGGCAGAAGTCGAATTCTTGGCCATAGATGGCGCCACTGAAAAACAAGAATCGCACTCTCTGCCTTAAATTTGCTCGGTTTCTCGGTTTACCCGTGTGACAAGTGGCGTTAGAAACAACTAATTCGCTGTGTATGGGATCTAGGCAATATTATTTCGAATAATGCTCTTATAGTAATAGAATATGGAGCTTGCAGAAGTGATTATCCAGCAGCTATGCTCAATTCCAATGTATACTAAAAACGTATTTGTTTTTGGAATTCAAGATACAGTTTTTTTATTTCATTATATATAAAACAAAAAATATCTTTCTCAGCAAAAATTTTCCATCAAAACTTAAGTATTAATTGCTTATACAATGCAAAATATATTTATATTTTTTATACGTTTTGTTATTTATGATCATTTGTTTTATATCTCCTCTGAGCTCAAAATTATACCTCAAAACCTGAAAAAAATAACTGCAAAAAGTTTTTTGCATTTATATTTTTTCTGTTAATTGGTTTCAAGTAGTTTAAAACAATTCAAGAAATTGATAACAATTTTTAGAATTTGATAAATTATATGAACTTAAAAAAATTATCTTTATCTTTTAACCATTATCTTTTTAATTACTAAGTATAAGTGTTGTCTTTTGAACTTCTCATAGAACATGTGTAAATTGTTTCTACTTATAAAATTGTATAATATATTGTAACAGGACAAATTAAGTAAAAAAATCTGTCCCGTATGAATACTGATATACAAACTGAAATATTATTAGCAGAATTTGCTTCATTTAAAAACCGTTCATTTTTTTTTGAATAAAGAAAATGCTTAAAAAAAAATCTAAATTTTGTTTCAATATCTCACAATATTTTCTTGAAAAATAGATTCATACACTTCAACCCTTTAAAGAGTATTTATGAAGTTTTTTTTTCTCCCAGTTTAAACACTTTAAATTTGAATTGTAGCTATAATTTCATGAATAGCTTATAATTATCATTTTAACTATCATAATTATTTAATATGTTTATAAATTTTTTAACTATCTTAATTTTAACCTTTTACTTTTCGATATCTTTTCTTAAAGGATTATTTGCTATCGCAAGCTAATATATTTAAAAAGCTATTATGTTTTCGTTTAAAAAGAATTACTAATTAGACGATTTTTTTCCAATTTGATGAAAATTTATAAAATCTATATTCATAAAAGTAAATTTTCAAGTAAAAAATTGAGCATTTTTACTTTATTTTCATTGTTTATGAATCTAAATGCGAAAATATTGTAACTTTAAAGTCAAATATAATTTATTTTTCGGTTCGCTGAACATTATTGGCTTTTCTACACATTGTCATTTTTCGCCATTTTCATAATTTGCACAGTGATCTGGTGCGAAAAAAGAACTGAATTTATTCATGCAGTCATAAATAACTGTTCCTAACTCATAACAGTTATAAAAAGATATTATTCGCTAAGAATATTTTATTGAAAACAACGACAGAGCTTTCAGTACTCAAGTTATAAAAAAATGGTTTTAAAATTTTTAAAGTGGAAGATTATACAAAGTAAGCATTTTTTAAATGTAATAAGGCTGTTTTAAGTCCTCCCTTTATTCAGAGAAATAGATTTGTAAGGATTTTGCCTGAAGCTAAAACCAATCCAGTTTCAGAAATTTGCACTCTATTTTTATCATGCGAAATCTGTGTCGCTAACTTCCAAAGAATCGTGCTTAAGGGTTTTTGTTAAACTATCTTCTTTTACAGATACTATTAACGCCTTTGTTTGGAAAATTTTCAAGAAGTTAATGTCAGCTTAAGGATATAATATCACGCATTTGCTGCAAACGGTAACGTTTAATACTACAGTTTAATCATTAATATCTATCTCTCTCCCTNGGTCATCTAATGCGGTGATACAATCAAAGCATTTTATTACAATATCATTTTTGTGAAAAATGACATAATCGTCCTTTCTCCTTGCTCTGCATGGATGTATGTTTGTGTAGATAGATATATACATAGATAAATAGATAGATAGATAGATTAATAGATGATAGATTTTGTGTTCCTTTTTGTCCTACTTTACAGTTGAGAAGAATAAGGTAACAGTATTTCCAAACGTGTATCAGCCTGCAATTCAGCATTCGCAGTTAACTTTGATTGTTTCAATCGTTTTTAAATTTTATGTCATTTGATTACTTACTACTATACATTCAGTAAGAATCAGCCCTTTCTGAATACTGTCTGAAACAGAAAACGTAGCAATGATTTTAGTTCGTTTCATTGATAACCTCCTCAGTGCTAATTAGCTATCCTTAGAAAGAATACGGAAAGATCACGATAGCCTGGATGGTAGGGTGTTGGCCCATGTCCAAGTAGTCGTGACTTCCATCCCCGCCGACCGAAGATTCCCCGTGTTGTAAATGGTGACTGGTGCAATTCAAATCTGTCGAGTCACAAAGTCATCCATGATCCCATAACCAATCATACCTCAGGGGGTACTGAATTAGAGATTGAGCGTTCTCTGGTTCCGGTCAAAATTACGATCTGTGGATGAATGAATGGACATATGAAATGGTACGCCCTACAAACGGGCAGTAACAAGTGTGTGGCTGAAGTCGTATTCTCGGAAATAGATGTCCTCCATGATAAACTAGAAACGCACCCTCCGCCTTAAATTCACTTGGTTTAACCAATCAGGCTTACTGGTATTAGCAAGTGGCATTAGAAACAGTAACAAACAACCTTAACATGAAATCACAGATGCACGTAGATATTTCGCATTTTTATTTGTCTTAAAAGAAGATTTCGATTGCTAATGTTTACTTTTTATTGAGAACAAGAACTCATTTCCACTGTTTTATATTAAATAACTAATAGTACTCCTTATGTTTAATCACATGCAAGTTATAAAACTCTTATACGGTCTAGAAAATATCATGTTCTGAGAAAAAAAATATGGTTGAAATTGCCGGAATATGATAAAAATTTACCGTGGTTCTGGTTCAATAGAAACAGAAAAATGATCGACAAACTTTACCTAAGCGCTTTGGTAATGATTTGGTAAAATTAAGAATAAAATGGGGTTTTATAATACGAGATAAAGTTTGGTAAATGGGGTGAAAATTTATCATGATTACTTAGGGGGTGGCACACAGCCATTTTTTCGGTTAAATTAATTCTTCAGATTTATTTTTTTACTAAATATGTGGTAACATAAAATATAATTTTGGAAACCATAAGTTTCCATAGTCCTTTACTTTATGAATGGTAAGAATTACTAAATAAAAAATTTGAATACCGTATATATTTCTTTTATCATCAAAACTAAGATTCTTTTTACCATTTTTCATTCTTTTTAGAATTTTTCTTCTCCGCTTACGAAGGTGCATTATTGAAAACAGATAGTGCTTATTCATACAAATTTCAATCCATTCACACGAAAACGTTTTTAGTACAAGATTTCGATAAATATCTTTAAACAAAAATCCTCTAAACTTATCGTGATTACCGTTTGCGTAATATATTATTTATAGAATTTTCTTCACCAAAGTAATAAACACTTACGATAGGGAAAAGTATAAATACGAAATTGTATTTTCAACAAATCAATAATCAATCATCATTATAAATATTCACGAAAGGACATCATCAATCAACAACCACCACAAGAGGAGTTTTTCTTTCCGATGGCCTGAAATATAGTTGTTTTTTATATTGCTTACTTCAGCCGAGAGGAGCAGTTTTTCAACCAACTTTTTAAGGTTCGTAGTTTATGAATCGAATCGAATAATAGTGATGAGAAACGTATTGATCGAAGAAAATGTAGTTTACGGTCCCCTTTTTCTGCTTCAGTAATGTACAAAATGACAATAAAAGGGGAAGAAAATGATGCTTTAGATAATGTTGAACCTACTTTTAAAAGAATAAAAATCAGTTACTAGAGCGAAAGTTTTGTTCGAAAAATACCCTGATATTATTAAGATGGAAACGATAAAAAAAAACTCTTACGACTATCAGCATTACAATGTCTGTATCGATTATATTTATACTAAAAAGAAATATATATTTTTTCATATTAAATAGTCTTATAATTACTAAATCTCGTTGAAAGTTTTGAAAAATGTTATCAGGAAAGTGTCCAGTACTGCAAGATGTAATTTAGTTGGAAATGTCCATTATTGAATATCCATAATTAACATTTCGAAATTTAGGAAGTTTTTGTTAATAGTTTCGGTTTGTTAATAGGTTTGTTAATAGTTTGTTAATAAAATAGTTCGACTTCAAGTATAACATATAAAGTTATAAAGTAACTTATAACGTATAAGTAACATATAACGTATAAGTAACATATAACGAACTTTATTAACTAAACTGATAAAATTTGTTTGAGTGCGTGCCTTTAACTAGTTAAAAACTTACTATATCTAAAAGTTCAAAATACTGAACTTCAAAATATATTATATTTATACTAAAAAGAAGTATATATTTTCGTATTAAATAGTCTTATAATTACTAAACCTTGTTGAGAAAATTAAAAGTTTTAAAAAATGATACCAGAAAAGTGTTCACTATTGAAAGATGTAATTTAGTTCAAAATATCCATTCTTGAAAATCCATAATTAATATTTCAAAATTTATGAAGTTTTCGTAGAAAATATAACAAAATAGTTCGAATTCAAGTGTAACATATAAAGTTATATGTAACATATGACGTAACGTTAAAACGTATAGCGTAATGTAATATATAACTTATATATAACATATAACGACTTCAAGTGTAACATATAATTTCAACATATAACATTATCTAAATTAATTATAAGAAACTAATAAAAAAGCTTTATTAAGTAAACTGCTAAAATTTTTTTGAATGCGCGCCTTTTACTAGTAAAAAATTTACTATATCTAAAAAGTTCAAAATACTGAAAATATCTTCAAAATATAACTGTTGACTAAACTTATTCTTATGGACCATCTTTAAACCATTTAAATTTGTTTCATTTTTAATGCATTTATAATTTTGAAATAAACTTTTAGAGAACAAGTTATGAGAACCGAATCTTTTTAACTGAAGCTCCCATGACATTTTTCATTTTTAGAAGGTATTCTTTATTATGCTAATCATGAAAATAACCTATAGTTTAAAGATATTTTTTGCGAACGCTGCATATTAAAATCTTCAGTTTTTATGTTAATCAGCCATTGGATTCAAGTCAATGATGTTATTTCCTTTATATTATAAGACATTCTCTTAAATAAAAAAAAACAGGTATCTTAAAAGTCGCCATGAAACTTTAATGATGACACGCTGTGCTTTCATATCCATTTTTAAGGAATAAATATGGAAATATGCTTTTTGAATGTTTTGTTCTTCTTGAAAGTTAAAAATCTTTCGTAAAAAATCCAGCAAAGTTCTAAAGAAAATATATATGTCGATCAAATATTTGCCTTTAATAGAATTCTCAAAAAGAAAAGAAATTTTAATACCCTTACTTCTTCGAATAAAAAGTTTTGAAAGCGGTAGTTAAAATTTAAGTCACAGAGATTATGTACTAATAAAAATTAATAACATTCATGACTAAATTAAGGTTAAAAAATAAAAAATGCGGTTGTATTGGATCATTTATATGATAGATTATTTAAGTTTTATTATAAACTTTTAGAAGAATAATTAGATAGTACATGGATATAATAAAATATTTGTCTTTATGTTTATTAAAAGTAGAAGGTAATCTTTCAAGGAAAAAAGTACCATCTTCAAATTTTATGTGAACTCTGCAAATCTTGATATTTGTTTTTATTTTTTGAACAAAAATTAAAGTGCACACCTCATATGAAGACTACGGGGAAAGAACAGTTTATGCGCATTAGAGTATAATGAGCCGTGAACCATGGAAGGTTCTCGTGGTCTTCCTCTCCATGTAACGCAAATGAGGGTTAGTTCCATCAAAAAGTCCTCCACGAAGGCAAATTTCTCCCAATACTCGATAGAGGAATTTCCTTGTCTTCTATATTGGATTCAAAATTACAAGGATACGTAGTTGAACATTAGTAAACGTAAACTCATAAAATTGGGTCTGCTGCTCAACGACGGTTATAAAAAAAATTACACTGTTAGAAACTTTTCTTAAAAAGTGGTTAAATAAAAATTTATATAATTCGTATTTCATCAAAATCAAACAAATCGTCTAATAATCATTAATAAGATAGTATTCAAATGTTATCTGTGAGAAAAAACCATTTAGTAACTGCTATCACCTAATACAGTTAAACAATCAGAATTTTATCGTACTAACTAGACCCACTTAATGAAACCACTTAGATCAGTGCAGATGAGTACATATTACAGTCGAGAAGGCTAATCTGTCAATCACATAATCGACTGAACGGGAGTTGTAATCACATCGTTGATACCTGAATACATGAAGAGTTTTCAGTGATAGAACACGATATTCTTATTCAGGCATAGATGCAAGCTGGCAGCACCATAAAGCTACCAAACTGTCCTCTATGCCCAGTTAAATTTTTTTTCTTTTCCGGCTTGGAATGCACGATAGCTATAAATGGTTCTTTATTATAAAATTTACTGTTAATTGGATGGGCATACAGCAATCTGTTATTATACTTTGAACTCTTCAGACCTAAATACAGTTCCTCCATTTATAATAATCTAATTTTGCTCTCTAAAGCCAGCATGTCGTTAAGTTTTGCCATAGCATTTTGTGAAAATTGTTACTAAGATTTGTCACAATATTTTGAAAAGTTCAAAAGTGGAGAAAGTCGGATAAATCTTGATGTTTCTTTTTGTTTCAGTATAAGCAATAAAAGAACTGTAATAGAAAAATCCCCCATTCTCTGACATTCTGTTAAAACGATTGTGCAATTGATGTAAAGTATGTTTCTATCATGAAAAACAATTTTCTTTTATTGCAGCTCTATGTATTTAATGGAAGACAGTTATTATAATTTGCTGAACTTAAGTAATAAAAATTACATTAGAAACAGATGATACTTTGTGTTTTATTTTAGTTAGCTTTCTAGAAAACCTCTTTAACGTCAAAAGAATGGGCTCAAACAATGTTTTTTATTGTTTTAAAATAAATTACGAAAAGAACATTTATTGTGTATCACATTGATATAATTAGAGCTGTGCTAGTGTTCGAAATTAGAAAATGCAAATACATTTTATTTAAAGTATTAATTAGTCAATTTCCGTTAATGCCCTCAATTTAAAAAACAAAACGACAAAAATTAGACATTAGAAAATTAATGTTTCATTTATTGACAGTAAGAATAAAAAAAATTGCTAAGCAAAACGTCTACAATTTTTTTAACTTTTTCTAGAAAACTAAACAAATGTCTAAAAAACTTTAAATTTTATGGAGATTGTTTACATTAATAGAAATTTCTTCTTTTCGCGAAAGCACTAATTTTGACTTATTTTATTCAATATGGGATACAATAACCCCACCCTCAGCTCGATTCCTGTCATCCACTTTAATAATTCTTTCGTAATCTTGACGGTATACAGATTTATATATCAAAATTAAATTTGTTTAATTAAAACTTCTTGAAGTAATTTTTTTTTCCATTAAGAAAGATTTGATCCCCGATTCCAGTGAAATAAAACTGATGCCTATTTTAATTTCTCACGTTTAAAATTATAATTTCAATTTCATAAATTAACTGCACGCAGTTTTAAATGAAATCCATAGTAATAAAGTGAAATGTTTGTGCATTTGTATGTCTATGCGCCTATCTTATAGCTCTAGAACCGTCTATACTAGAATGTTAAAAGAGATATGTATACATTAGTTATGCTAGAGCCTTAGGTTTAAGGGGCAATTTTAGTTCCCAATCCCAAAATTGTTTAAACATTTCAATTAGAACACTCCCAGGTAACAAGCAGCTTTAAGGCAAACGCTGTATTTTTTGTTCATTTGGTTGGCACAGAAAGTTTGACTAATTAATTCTTTGTTAAAGATAGTAGAAATATTAGTGTTCCAAGCTTCTTTCCTTAAAGACTTAAAGAAAATGTGAAAAAAAAACTCTCATTTTTAGCTTTAACTGTAAGACTTGTTTTTTGCTTTTTTTTCATTCTGGCATTGCCCAGGGTCTCAAATGCAACATTTTGCTTGTGTTTAAAATTTAATAAACAGGCCAAAATCTGAAGTATACATTTGAGAATGTGAATTTATGCTCGGTTTGAGAACGCTTTCTACTCTTGATTTGTTAAGGAGGATTTATTCTCGATTTCAGAAGTTTTTTCTAGTCTTGTTTTGTAATGTATATTAAATCTCGATATAAAAGAGTTGTTTACGCAAGATTATGACGAACCTAATAGCGCGTAAGCTATCATAGTTAAATTTAACATTGTTTTAAGCTTGCATCGGTTTACTAATTTATAAACCTTGATGGGCTTTGTGGTAAATGATGTTACTGACATTAAAATCTAGCACTTATAGGTATGGAACTAGACATTGATAAAAATCCAGACGATTAACGATTCAGATTATTTCTGTTTTTCTAAAAAAACAAAAATAAAATCATTGACGTTAGCGAGCTTATAAAGAAGTTTTTCGCTCGTACATTAATATTTAGTTATTTTTTGGCTATGACAGATAAATTCAATGATCAACGATAACGTAGTGGCATGGGTGCACTACATTACCATATTAGTATTTCTAAAATTATCGGAAACAACGTGTTTATCGCGTTTATAGTTAAGCTTTAAAAAGGCGTTTCTATGAAATTAAATAATTTGAAATCAACAGTGTTTGAAAAAATAAATAAAATATGTACTGGAAGGCAAAAATAATGGAGAAATTGTAGAAATTTTTTTAGGATAAACGTAACAAATCGCCATATTATTAGTGACACCAATGATGTTTAATTAATTTTGCTAATAGATTCTAATGTTTTGGTAATAGGTTCTAATAAAAAGTTTGTTTATTCGCTTAGGGGAACTGTAAAAGTTCGCTGTGCTATTATTGATGCTTATGATGCGTAATTAATCTTAACAACACTTATTTATTGAAGGAAAAAAAATAAGCTTTGTACGAGTAAAATTAATGGGGACATGGAGCTAATTTGTGTACGAGAACCTAAACTCTTATTGATGCCAATGAGACTTAACTAATTATGGTAATAAGTACTAATTATGGAAAAATTGTACTAATTTTTAAAAACATTTTCAAACAACTGTTTCAGCTGGTGCATGTAATTACTAATTATCAAACATGCTAACCAATTCATTAAATAAACAAAAATATTCCTATAAGGATTACTTTTAATGAATTTCGAAACAAGCAAATAATTAAATAAATTCAGAACATGTATGCTCACAACTCTAACATTCATACAATTCGCGGAAACCAGTTGTTTCCGCTCGGGAGTCATTAGGAATGGTTTCCACCATTCGATAAGATGTCTGGAAATTAATGAGCAAACTTCAACTGTGTGAGAAACCTTTTTTTGTTGATTAAAATGAAATAAGATATATTGACCAGAAGCCATTAATGACCAAGTTTATTGGAAAAACGTGTTCGTCATTATATGTGATTAAAGTACTCCTAATGAAGCCCATGAAGTAAACAATGAATTAGAATTTAGCGAAGCATGTACATTATCAGCAAACAAATTACTGGAAACGATTGCCAATTTAACCCTGTTCAAAAACGAAATTATATTTCGTTAAATAACTTGTAAGATTTTTTTTATGAACGTGAAATTAGTAGTAAATGCATAGTGTTCAATATAGACCGCCATTAACCCTTAGACGCGGAATTTTCATTGAAAATACTTTTCATTCTTTTTAATTTATTTTGATTTAATCAAAATAAGTGAAAAATATTATATTTAACAATTTAACAATTTATGGTAATTGAATGCAGCACGAGACACCGGTGCCTTTTCTGCTACCATCATTAACTGTTTAAAGCCGAATTTTTGTTAAATATACTTTTCATATCTTTTTGATTATTTTGTATTAATTTAGGTCAAAATAAGTGAAAAATATTATATTTAGCATTTTAATAATATATGGTATGGTATAGTTATTTAGTATGATTCACTGGTGCTTTTTCTGAGACCACCACTAACCTTTTGACACGAATCTCCATGAAATATACTTTTCACACTTTTTTCATTATTTTGTATTAATTTAGATCAAAATAAGCGAAAAATATTATCTTTAATATTTCAATAATTTATGATAATTGAATACAGCATAAGACACCGGTGCCTTTTCGGCGACCACCATTAACCGTTTGAAGCCGAATTTTTGTTAAATATACTTTTCTTACTTTTTTCATTATTTTGTATCAATTTTGATCAAAATCAGTGAAAAATATTATATTTATTATTTTAATAATTTATGGTAATTGAATGCAGCATGAGACACCGGTGCCTTTTCTGCTACCATCATTAACTGTTTAAAGCCAAATTTTTGTTAAATATACTTTTCATATCTTTTTGAATATTTTGTATTAATTTAGGTCAAAATAAGTGAAAAATATTATATTTAGCATTTTAATTATATATGGTATGGTATAGTTATTCAGTATGATTCACTGGTGCTTTTTCTGAGACCACCACTAACCTTTTGACACGAATCTCCATGAAATATACTTTTCACACTTTTTTCATTATTTTGTGTTAATTTAGATCAGGATAAGCGAAAAGTATTATCTTTAATATTTCAATAATTTATGATAATTGAATACAGCATAAGACACCGGTGTCTTTTCTGCAACCATCATTAACCGTTTGAAGGCGAATTTTTGTTAAATATACTTTTCATATCTTTTTGATTATTTTGTATTAATTTAGGTCAAAATAAGTGAAAAATATTATATTTAGCATTTTAATAATATATGGTATGGTATAGTTATTTAGTATGATTCACTGGTGCTTTTTCTGAGACCACCACTAACCTTTTGACACGAATCTCCATGAAATATACTTTTCACACTTTTTTCATTATTTTGTATTAATTTAGATCAAAATAAGCGAAAAATATTATCTTTAATATTTCAATAATTTATGATAATTGAATACAGCATAAGACACCGGTGTCTTTTCTGCAACCATCATTAACCGTTTGAAGCCGAATTTTTGTTAAATATACTTTTCATACCTTTTTCATTGTTTGTATTAATTTAGATCAAAATAAGTAAAAAATATTATATTTCATATTTTAATAATTTATGGTAATTGAATGCAGCATGAGACACCGGTACCTTTTCTGCTACCATCATTAACTGTTAAAAGCCGAATTTTTGTTAAATATACTTTTCATATCTTTCTTATTATTTTGTATTAATTTAGATAAAAATAAGTGAAAAATATTATATTTAGCAGTTAAATAATATATGGTATGGTAGTTATACTGTATGATTCACTGGTGCCTTTTCTGAGACCACCTCTAACCTCTTGACGCGAGTCTCCATTAAATATACTTTTCACACTTTTTTCATTATTTTGAATTAATTTAGATCAAAATAAGTGAAAAATATTAGATTTAATACTTTAATAATTTATGATGATTGAATACAGTATGAGACACCGGTGTCTTTTCTGCTACCATCATTAACCGTTTGAAGCCAAATTTTTGTTAAATATACTTTTCATACCTTTTTCATTATTTGTATTAATTTAGATCAAAATAAGTAAAAAGTATTATATTTAATATTTTAATAATTTATGGTATGGTAGTAATGCAGTATGAGACACTTGTGTCTTTTTCTGCGAACACCACTAACCATTTGACTCGGAATTTTTGTTAAATATACTTTTCATACTTTTTCCATTATTTTGTATTGTTATAGATCAAAATAATTGAAAAATATTCTATGTAGCATTTAAATAATTTATGGTAATGCCGGATGGTAACACCGGAGCCTTTTGAAAAATATTGAATATTGAAAAATCTTTGAATTTTAATTTCAAATATCGTCTTTACTAATATTAATTCACTTTTCATCATCTTAACTATCAACATAATTAACTGATTAAACTCCGAATAATGAGAGAGAGAGCAGAGAAATTCTTTATTTGAGCGATTCTATAAATATCGTTAATGACAGTCAGTTAAAAAATGGGCAAAGGTGCCTTTTATATGAAAATATATTGCATTTTTATTTGATTTGAGTTTTGACTTCTTTTTACTATAATTTTTTTTATCAGATAATCATCAATATTATACTGGAAATAATCGGAGTTTTTTTTGATAAAAATTTTTCTTCATTTTTCTTTTTTGTAAAACCAGCATTTGTTTTTAGCAAAATAAAGAATTACAAGAAAATTTTTAGCTACTATAATGTCCAAATTCAAAGCAAAATAAGAGCGATAGGTGAACGAACTTAGTTTAGGATTTTAATTAAATGTGTAGCTAATTGTAAAATGAACGAACGTGACAATACTAACTGTGGTGTACAGTGCTAAAAGAAGCAATGAAACGCCCTGAATTATTTAATTCCTACTTTTGATCCGAGTTTTAAATACTGAGGTTCAATCTTAAGATTTGAAGATCAGACCTAAATTATAGATTTAGATTTAGCGGTTGGGCAGCTCCAAAGAGCAGGATGCACCAACCAGTGGTCTAATGGACCCAAACCTTAAATCATGATTCACAAAAAAACTTTATACTTGAAGCAAAGTTAAGCAAACACTTGACAGGAATAACTTGTAATTCCCGGGTCTTAATGTTATGTCGCCTTAAATTCTCAAATCTTTAACAGAACAGAATAGACCTTACATTCCCAAAGTATATGTCATGTAGTCTTCTCCTCAAGGTGTCAACCTGAACAGAGAGAATCAGATTCAATACCCATAATGTATAGGTGTCTCCTAAGGGTGCAGTGTCTGGTGAGAAGACCAATAATATTCCTTAAACTGTTCCTATTCAGCTTAAGAAGCTCTTTTTGAAGCACACTAGGGTAGTCACGATTTACCTCTTTAGCATGTCTCTGACCATCCGAGTTACGCCCTTGCTCATGGACAATTTTACCATAGAACTTGAACATAGATGCCCTGAATGAGGTCGGAGTGACCTCAATTATGCTAATTAGTTTTGTAGAAACTGGTTAAAATTGTATTAGTAGTGCACTGTCATATGTTGAAAAGTTAACTAATCTTTAGAAGAGTATTTAAATTAAAACTTATATTGCTTTAGTTAGTAGATTTATTTGCATAACTCACTCTACGCGATTCCGTATTTTATCAACACTCATCGACGCTATCTACATCTTACCCACAAAATTAGTTTGTTTAAAACTGATCAATGGTATCAGGGTTTGATGCAACGTTATTAATAATTAGTTAATAGATGTCTAGGCCATACCTATTCTACGCGACTTTGCATTCCTTTGATAATCACCGACGATACGCAACTTAAACTTTCAGAAATATCAGCTTAAAGAACCTTGATATCTGGTTTTGCTCAATAAACTATGATCAGGTTTAATATTTTCTCATAAGCTATAAAATTTAACCATATTTCCGTTTAAGTTGAATCATAGTATCGTGTGATATGATTGAGAATTCAAATGAATTGAGTTGTTATCTTGTTTAAGTTACAAAAAAAAATGTGAACAATGTTAGAGTTAAATGTTTGCTTTTTTTTGTAATTGTCTCAACATACAATGCGTGGCAAAGATCATATATTTATTTTGAAAATTCTATACATTTTTCTTTTGCGTCACTAATTTGACGCTTAAAATATCCTCATTACAGATTCGAATATGTAACATGTCGTATATTTGAAACTAAGTATGAATATTTCAAACAAAACTCCTTGCTCGGATAGAGCTTTCGCCTTCCAATGAGATGAACCGGACTCAAGTCCCAGTAGATACGACTTCCACACCCAGCTCGAACGGACCACAGTGCTGACGTACTATATTCTCAGAAGTAGGCGGATTTCCCAGTGCAGTCCGACTAACCGTAGGAGGTTTACATGGTCTTCCTCCTCATGTAACTCAAACGTGGGGTTAGTTCCATCATAAAGTCTTCCACAAACTCAAATTTCTCCCAATACTTGATCCAGGAGTTCCCTTGTCTTCTGGATTGGGTTCAAAATTACAAGAGAGTGGGACATAGGTAGTCGTAAACTCAAAATTGAGTCGGCTGTTCGACGACGGTTATAACATATGAAATAAAAACATAACTCTTTAAAGTATTTCAGATAAAAACTAAATATTTTATTTTCTATTTACTATGATACCGAAAATTCGAGAACTATTGAAATATAAAATAGATAATTAATGGAGCATGGAAAATAAAACTACAGGTTTGAAAAATTACATGATATGCCATTTCGATTTTCAACTTGAAATAGTCTATTTAATTCTAAGAATTCTGTAATGAAAAAAATACTTCGAATAAAAATACGTCGAAAATACTGTTCGAAATAAATATTTTTCGCCAAATTCCCTAAAAAGTTAACGGTAATCATTAGATTTAGGTCATGGAAATAAGCTGGAAAATATAAATTTAAATTTTACTTAGTTTGAACTAGCTAGTATTGCTAGATGGATCTGGATAATAATTTTTACTAACAGGTAGAAATAATGTAACTTCCTAAAAAACAAAATGTGTTTGTCCTGTTGAATTATTTGATATCTCTCTATTCATTTTATTTGATGTAAAAGATGAATTAAACTTACATATTATTATTGATAATTGTCTTCCCTAAATATGATCATTCGTCCAGAAAATTTTTTGTATGAAAAATATGCCTTCTCTTTCTACTAATCCTTCATATTATGAAACCGCGTCTGGGACGTATTAAAGATTTTTTTTCCGTCACTAAAAATATCATATAGTGAACCATGTCGTATTAAGAATGAAGTTTTTAGGGCAACAAAAGTTGATATTTTAATACTTACCAATAATTAGACAATAATCATGTTTTTTTTTAAGTTTAATTGTAACTTTATAATGAAGTTTCAGATTTGAAGCACTCTTTATTTTACAAAACACAATTTCAGACTGCCGCATTATTGTCCGAAAAACTGTATTCCTTGAGAAATTAAGGTTGATTTTTTTGGACCTCATCACGAGATACCGAATTATTGCACACTGCTCGAAAACCTTTTTTTTTCTTTCTTCCCGAAGAGAAAGCTTGGAAAGATGTCATACCCAAAATTTCGCGGCTTGATCAAAAATTTTGCACCAACCGAAAGATTTATCATTTTGCAAGTGTACTTATATTCCTCACCCATGCTCCGAAATACAGTTATTTGATCTTTATGATACATTTGACACACTGTTAACTTTCTCTAGATCAGGGAGCTAAATTCCAAAGAGCGCGATGCAAAATTGAATTTTCAGGTCAAAGTTGGCTTGTTCTTGACTTGAATAAGGAAATAAATGTGGGATATGTAGATTACTGTGATCAATGGCATTATTTTTTTCAAGTTTGCTTACTATGGCAATAGAATAAATCAAAATTAAAGCATATTCTGGTGCATATAATTCTGTAATGCACATTCTTAAGAAAATAATATCACAAATGTTGAGGAATTTACGTATGTATTAGATTTATATATTTCAATACGGTACACTGTGGAACAAAAATCATTTTTCGGGGTCAAAAATACAAAAAAATGAAGTTATAGGAAAAAAAAATCTCAATATGGTTTTTTGTAGTAAAATGTCCAAG
Source organism: Parasteatoda tepidariorum (assembly GCF_043381705.1). Classification (NCBI taxonomy): domain Eukaryota; kingdom Metazoa; phylum Arthropoda; class Arachnida; order Araneae; family Theridiidae; genus Parasteatoda; species Parasteatoda tepidariorum. Next base: position 30,663,955 of record NC_092206.1, on the reverse strand, counting down.
GAATATGACGGTGTATTTTTTTTTTTAGTTTATTAATGGAAATAGCAATTAAATGAAAATAAAGTCGAAATAAAAAAAATGGAATTTTTCAGTTAAATTTTTATTAATATGATAAATCCTTATAGTAAATAAAAATATTGAAACTATGCATGATTTATACATAAATGTATTTCTAAGATATATATGAATTCGTTATTTTGTATAAATACTATCAAAACCAGAACCATTTTCTTATTTCTGCCCTGTACAATGAAATTTCAACTTTAGGGTGCTCTATAAAAAAGGCATTACGTTGCCGAGGTAAAAAAAATGTGCACATTTGTTTGGTATATGTACTCAAGAACTAAAAAAAATTAGCTGCGAATATTTGCGAATTTGGCTGATATATCTATTTTGCAGTTCGTGTCATTTTTATAATAATGATAAAATTAATGAAAAAATTATAAAAATGAACTTGAGATTATTATTTTTGTTATAACATATTCAAAATTATTTATATCTAGCAAAATAGATTCATTATTTTTTTAAAATTCGATAATAGAATTTGTAATTAACAATCTTAAATATCTTGATTCAATTTATTTAGTTTAAATTTGTTTTGATAAATATTTGCGATTTTACATCCATTACTTTATTTATTAAAATTATTAACCACAAATTTGTAATCAAAGATCTCAAAAACTACTAGTAAATAATTTTTATTTATTTATTTACAATTTTTTCAATAATCATCCGCCATTTTGTTTTTTTTTGTTGAAATTTTGACTTCATATTTGAAATCAGCGACCCAAAAAACCTATAGGTGATCAATTTTTAGAGCATTAAAGTTAATTTTCTAATTTTGGCAGCATTTTTCTGATTTTGCCCCACTGTGCGGTACGCAGATTTCTACGTCTCACTTTAGCGTTAGAAATATCAATAAAGAAGATACTCTTGCAAATTCTAAAATGCACCCACTAACTAAGCAGCTTTTCTAACATTTTTCTTTTAAATAATTGATATTGAAAAATGCATGCTATTTAATCCTTAACGTCTGAAATCTATTCAGTACCTGCTTCCTCATTAATTAGAAGCGCCTCAGATTTCAAAACTAATCTTTGCTTGAAGGTATGAGATCTTTGTAAACTTGTTCTCAAAAGATTCTAATTTCTTACGTCGTAAAAAGAATGACAACAAAAGTTATACCCGCCCGAAGATCCTGAAAATAATTCCTTCATCAAAGATAAGCCTTTGATGTATTGAACTTTCAAGGAATGAGAGAATTGTTTAATTTTCGTATTTTCTTTAGAACCTTAAGGATAGTTTTAGTTTAAGTGAATTTTGAAGACTCCCCCTACTAATTTAAGATATATATTAAAATAATTTATGAAAATTAACGATCCGATATGTTCTCTTATTATTATATTTTTAGTATTTTGATGTCATATCAGCTTTATAGGAAATTAGTAGGTTATATTTTATCATCTCCCCATTGATGGCCAAGCACCTAGCCATATAGGTTATATTTCATGTATAGAAGATATGACTTATAAAAAAAACCTAAAAAGTAAATTTCACCTTTCAAGCATAACTTAATTTTTTTAATGTAGGGTAATGGATACACATATTTTTATTAAAAGATATTTTAGTCGAGTTTTCACTACAAATAATTATAGTATAAAATATATCAGCATTTTTTCTTGCTATGTCATTAAAGCACATGATTTGAAGGGAAAAAAAGTGTAACGCTTTGTCTTAATTATTCTGTTTCCCATTATACATTAAACTTTACATATTGCACAGTTTTTAAATTAAACTTAAGTTTCAATTATGCATTCAATTTTTTAATGATTTTGAAGTTTCCTTTCACTTAATGATTTTAAATTAAACAATGCTTTTTTTTCATAATTAGATTGAAATTTTGACATTTCATAAAAAATGGATCTATCTTTCTGCTAAGTGGCAACTGCGTTGATTAAACTTTTATCTAACATATTGTGAGAGTTCTTTGTCACTTGCTTCCTTCAATGTCTTTTTTGACAAAAACTTATGAAGCAAGAAACTTATTTGTACCAGTCAATAATGCTTAAAAAGAAATAGTTCTGTCTCAACCTTCAGAGGGTTCCTGGAATAGTATTGTATAGAAAACCTATTTTGAAGATTCGTTACAATAAATTGGATCGAAATTTTTATCTTTTATAACTCATCTACAGAAAAAAAATTTCTTTTTTCATTTCTATCAAGAATCATCATTATATGCCTTATTTAAAGAACTGACATCGTCTAACACCTACTGGAAGGCTTCACAAATGTTAGTTGTTGATTATAGTGTTTCAAAGTTCTCTAATTTGTCATAAGCAATGTATTCATAACTCGGAAAAAATGGTGCATTACTTACTATACCAAAGCTAAGTTATGATAAGGAAGATCTATCAATATTAATAAACAAAGAATGTGATAGGAATAAAATAAAATGTATTCAAATCTTTGTTAACTCTAAGAGATTAGAAAGAGTATTAAAGCAAAATATTTAAATCATTTAATATTAAGGGCAAAAAAACGCTTGATGGCTTCTTTCCACAATTAGATATATATCACAACTAACAATACATTTGTTAATATTTAAACTAGAATTTTGATGCTAAATTTTCAATAAGTATTTTTAGATATATATTACAGAAACTAGTGTAAAAGTAGTTATGGTTTATAAAGAAATGAGGAGCATTTATACATGTATGTTTTAAAAATTCATGCTCAGATTTTGTACAATTGCTGAATTTATTTTTAAAAAGGATTCGCAATTGTGAAAGATTTCTTCAATTCAAGTTGGAGCTTTCTTCTCACTAATCTCCCCATACCCGTAAAAAGAGATATAGTTAGATTTAAAATTTCAACTTTGAAAATTCGAGTCTGTTTTTATTACCATAACATAATAATTTTCTCTTGTTTATATAAACAAAACAAAAATTAAGCGTTCTAAAGGACGGAAATTATGTAGCTAACAGTCAAATAAATAATCCCAAGAAGCTGAAGTGGTACGATATTACCATATTAAAAACTTAAGCTGCTTCAAAAATATGTATACAAATTGCAATGAACAGTCGCTCAAAATAAGCACCCATTTTCATGACTTGAAGACGTGAAAAGAAACAAAAAGTGATTTGAAATATAAATAATATAATATTTTATAATATAAAATATTTAAAAAAAATATTATATTTTATAAAACATTATATTTATAATATAATATTTATATTATAATATTTTTAATATAATGTACAAATAAGTATCATAATTTTTGAGGCGAAGAAGTTTTTAATCAAGCAATGTATCTAACAGTTTTTTCTTTAAAAAAATATCGCACAGAATTTAATAGACCCAGATAAGTCTGTAAGATAGATTTTAATGTAGAGGCAACATTTATCACAAAACCTTAATTAGGATTATAAATGATAATCAAATAAGTCATGCAGGCTTGAAGCAATGTTAAATTTAACTATGCTAGTTTACGCGCAATGAGGTTTGCATTAAGATTGCATAAACAGTCATTAAAAATTTTGCTTACCATTAAACATCATCATTAAAAAATTTGCTTCTGAGAATCTTAAAAAACAGAGGAAAATAAATTAAGAAAAAAAGGTTTACAATAAAACCTAAGGAATTATGTATGTTTATAAAGGTTTATGCCTTCATTTAATTTTTAAAACATATTACTGGTTTTGTAATATTTCTTTTTTGTAAGAATAATAATTAACTAGTCAGCCTTATTGTATCAATATAAAAAACACAAATTCAACGTTTGCTGTAAGGTTGTTTGCAATCTGGGGACTATATTGAGGCAATCTGTGTTTACTATTGTGGAAACTGTGTTTAACTTAGTGTGGAAAAAATGGCATTTTTGGTTGGATATGTGCTGTATAACTAGTGACGCATGCAATCTGAAAGCTTAGGTGAATTTCTATTTAATTTGAGGTGCATAATTTGTCAAAAACAATCATTTCGTAGTATTAAACTAAGGCATCTTTTAGGGGCAATCTGTACAATATTCTCCTACAACGTGATAAATTAATACACGGAAACATATCTAAACAAAAGTTATACCCTCAAATATTTCGATTTATATTAATATTATTGATACGGATATTACTTTCCCATATTACTCCCTAAAGAGACTTATATATGATCAATAATTCATACAATTCCGGGAAATTATTCTAATCTTATCCCAAAGGAGTTTTAACTTTCTTAGAGAAATTCGAGGAAAATATGCAATACCCCTTTATTGAATTAATATTGGCCAAAACTTTGTAGAAAGTTTAATTCGCAAGTTCAGGTTAGAGTTCCTGGTAATATCAAGGATCTAGTTACGGATCAAACGAAGATAAGTATATCTGACAAAATCAAAATGTTGTAATAAGATGAAGTTTCTCAAACTAAAAATGTTTACCCACATTTTTCTTTATTATAAATTTTTTTAATTAATTTGTAGAAATATATGTAATATTTATTCGGAATAGGTTCATCTGAAAACTATTCCACTCTGGTGAAATAATTCCCTTTTAATGGCTTTCTTATAACAAGATCAAAATGATAAAAAAAATATTTCACCAATATTAAGAAGAAACAAATGTTTTTTATTTATTTCTCCATGTTTTTTCTAATGATTGTACGAATGTAATCGAATGTATATGCGAATGTAGTCGAATGTATATGCGAATGTAGTCGAATGTATATGCGAATGTATTTAGGACTAAGATACACCCCCTGAAATGTCTTAAATATTATGTTCTGATTTTAATATTGTGTATTTTTCCTCTCATAGTAAACATACCATTTAGAGACACGATGGCTCAGGGGATAGAGCGTTCGCCTACCAATGCGGTGAACCGGGTTCGAATCCCAGTTGATACGAATTCCGCATCTACTACGAATACGCAAGTGCTACTTTTCAAACCGATTAAGTTTGATTGACGCGAGGAATTTTTGCCGACATCTATTTCTTAAGGAAAAAATTACCTGTAGAATCTTAAGAGTTAACAAAAATATGTACAGAATTATGATTGAAACTTGCTTTTCTTAAAACGTTTAATTTCATTACATACAAATAAATTGATTAAATTTGCATGTCATTTTCGAAGCTACAAGAACTTCCATTGAAATCAAAGTGAGTTTTCAGAAGAAAAAATATTTAATGCAAGGTATAAAGGCGAGTGATCTCAGTGTAAATGCATTTTTGGTACTTCGAGCTTCCACATTGACTTTAAATTGCATATAAGCCCTCGAATTCCTGTTAATTTGAAAAATTGTCCATTCTCACAATTGTTAGAGTTCTTTAACAAATTTGTAGATATATTACACCACAGTGCTTTAATGCTGCAGTTTCACAACAGCAAGCTACTTGGGTCATTAAAACATAATATTATTCATTTAATATAGTGTTTTTTATCAGTGGTTTTTGTATTATAAGATAAAAATCCAGTTCTAAGTTTTATTTCCACATTTTTGCCCAAGTTTGCTGCAACTCTTATAAGTTTCTGAGTTAAACCACATTATGGTGAAAACAAAACCTTCTTAAACTTACTTACACGATGTTATATTTTACTTTAACAGAAATATGGTTAAGTTTACCACCTTATTATGAACTAACCCTCTGGATGATTTCCAGGGGCAACTCAAATGTAGCAAAATTTGCTCATCCCGCGATTTTCGCGGGCATAAGTTTGTCTTTGTTTAATGAGAAGCGCATCCCGCCTTTTCACCATTTAACCAGTGAAATCAATTATCTATAATATTAGACATTTAATTTAGGTTTTCATCCACTAAATTGTGGCATTTGAAGGTGTTTGGTATTTATCTCTCTAATTTCATTATGTTTGTCACCTTTTTCTAATCAGAAATGGCTGCTAGAAAAGATTCAGAGTATATATTACTGATGATTCATCTGATTCTGAAAGTGATTTTCATTTTGATAGTGATATAGAGTTTTCGGACTGCTCCTCAGATGGAGATGAATCTGATCATGATTCAATAAACTTACAAAGCGTTAGGCAGTGGTACAAATTGGTATGAAGATAATTTCGAACTTATATATTTTTCTTTGTGAATAACATCTAAAATTGATTTTTCTGAAAAGTTTCTCGTAATAAGAACCTGTATAAAAAATATTTTCAAGAAAAAAAATGCATATAATATTCCTTAATATATATAGATGTAAAATATGCAAAAAAAATTAAAGCGATTTCGTTGCAGAAATTGAGCAATTAGAGGGTTAAGCAAATTTATATGATAACTATTACGAAATATCAATATAATAATTAACGTTGACTAAACGTTCTGAGAGTCCACATCTGAAAAATAAAATAAAAATATGTTTAATTAACAAAAGCCTATCGATAAATTCATTTAAAATTTCAACATATAAATTTTTATATAAATTATTACATGAATTATTATATACATATAAATTATTATGCAATTAAAAAATAACTAATAAAATTAATAAATAAATTCTATTTCTTTTGCATTAATTGACCCATTGGGTATCCTTAAAAATTTGAGGTTCTTTAGATATATATTTACCAGTGGTAGCAGACATTTTTAAAATGAATAAAACTTTCATAAAACATCATCAAAGCTTCTGAACATATAAATTGAACATATAATCTGAACGAGTTGGTCAATCTCACTTCATATATCTCAAACTAATCATGACCTTAGCTACCAAGAAGGAAAAGATTTTTGAAACTACAAAAATTCCGTAGTAGCTGGAATTTATAATTTTGTGCTATGTGTGATACATAACCTTAAATGTTTATTTTAAAAAATATAAACGATTAATCATGTTGAAGATCTGTGAATCTTTTTGCAATAGTTATTGAACATACGATCGATATGTCTCTTTACTCGTTCCTTAACAACAGAAAGAACGTGATAATCGAAACAGTATCAGAAAGATATATCTCTCCTCCACTAAATTATTCTTCAATAAAGCAGAGATTTGGTAGGAAACAGACTGAAAGACATAATGATGGGAGATAATGTTGTTTGCGTGTATTTCCATTCCGCTCCGCTAATGCGCAAAATTGTGATGGCTAGATGAGGAACTGATGATGTCGCCTTTGTTCCATTGTTCAATTCATGGATTGAACATCAGTTTGTAGATAATGCGCTTCACTGAATTTAATGCTGTGTATAATTCTTTTTTAATCAAAAGAACTTATGTTATTTACTGAAGGGATCACAAGTATTGGACATCATACTATTATATTCAAATAAAGACAGAAATTAAAAAAAAAAATTTTTAAGATTTTCAGATAAAGTGAGAAATTGTATAGATAAATAAGGTTAATGCATAGTACAGGAGAAAATCAATCTAGTCAGAAGAAATTTATAATTTTTATTTAGAAATATGATCAAGAATATTATGTTTGGGAATACAGAATAGAGGAAATGTGTATGTTCACGTTAAAAAAAATAACAGAAACAAGAAAATTCAGAAAATATTTAAGGTGAATGCTATTGTAAAATGCAATGGCTACAGTAATATTCAACGTTTAAAAATATTTTTATTGCAAAATTTGCCTGGATTAGAAGCTTAAATAGTTCAGTAAATTACCCTTTTTACCTGTTACCAGAAGCTCTTCCTAAAATCAAAAACATATACATACTTTATTTATTCAGATATTGATTACTACTTAATCTTTTGGAATGGCTGGTGTAACAATTGCCTTCAAAGTCTTTTTTGTTTGTTTTGTGTTTATAAAATGTTCGATTTATGAGAGGTAAATATAAATGTTTTTGGAAACGTTTGAAACAAACTTGGAATGTTAGTGAAATGTAGAAGAAAATACAAATGTGAAGTTTGACGCGTTTGTTTTTTCTTCATAAAGGGTAGTACACACAGCTCGGTGGTAGTGGAATTGTTTTGTTTTTTTACAAAATATTATGCATAGAACTCATTTATACCAATAAATTGGAACCGAGACATTTCGCTTATTTAAATAACTGTTGTTCCAGCAATCCACAAGAGATTGAAAAGTTTTTAAAACTTATCAACAAATACATGGAAAAAACTTATGCATACTAATGCATTAGTATTTTTATAAGTGTTCACAAATAGTTATTTACACAAAATAAAATAAAAATGCTTCAAATTTCTTTTAAAAGAAAAAGTATCCGTATTATAAGTCAGAGTGTTATTAGTCTCTTTTTGTCCAATTGGATACTCTTGGATTTTTTTTCCTTCACAAATTCGGGGTGAGGGGGCAGAGAAGAGTTGGAAAGGACACAATAGAGGTCGTTTTGAACGTCCAATTTATTTGACTCATTTTTATTTTTGGCTTAGTTGAAGAGCCCGACTGAAAAAGATAAGTCAATACAAATGGAGACACTGCATTGATAGTTCATCCTGCCTTTTTCGATACGAATCGCACATCACAGACTAGACTAAGGTGACCAGATTTCTAAACCATGATTTGAAGACCATTCAGCTGAGCGTTCTCGAAAAATTTTACAAAAGTGGCACCTATTTATCTATGGAAAATAATAATTTATAAGTGCAATAAAGTTTCGCCTTTTTTTAAAAAAAAATTTATAATTAATATTGATGCTAATCTTTCTTCATCAGACTTCTTCTCATTACTGAGCAGTTTTGATTTATCATGTGATATTCTACACTTGTTGAAACTTGTGAAATAAAGGAACTCGTGATTTTTTTTTGTTAAAATTATTTTCAGACGAGTTTGGAGTTTCCATAAATAAGTTTTAGTAATTTACATTTTTTTGCTTGTTCATGATACAAAATTATCTGGTTTAAAAAAATACGCACGTTTCTGATTTTTTTTTTTTTTTAAATTTCCCTGCATGTAAAAATTATTAGATATTTTCGGAATTCGAAACTATTTTTAAGATTTGAGGACATTTTCTATCCTCGAAGAATTTTAAAGTTTTAAAGGACAGATTTTGTCCTTAAAACTGTCGAGGACTGTCCTCAAGACTTGAGGACGTCAAGTAACCTTGTATTAGACCTAAATATTTTAACTTCAAATATCTCCTTAGCTTGAATGTTCATTATTAGTTGAAATAGCAAGTGCAAAGTGTCAAAAAATATTTAAACAGACAAATTGAATGGATTTCGTAGTAATGGGTTCTTAAAAGTCAGGATCACCAAAAAAATCAGGATCAGAAAAGCATCTTCTAAATTTATTTTTTAAAGATACACTAGGGTCTAATAATGAAAAGGGTCTAAAACATTAAGCAAGTGGAATCAGACTAATCTCAACCCCCAATTCTAGACATTGCGATATTTACTTTTCAGAAAAGATTTCCTTATCGGCTGAAGACCTCTAGTACAGATAATGCTTAGATCAGTGAATTAGATTGAGCCATGCAATTGATATACATTTACTTTTACTCAAAATAAAATAAATATTTGTTTTGCTATTTGTATATCAAAATCAAAAACTAAGAGCGTTACAATAATCTAGAATTTAAAGCACAATTTCTGTTTAGAAGAAGCAACAATAAATCGTTTACTCATAACGAAAATCAGGCAATTTTATTTGAAATAAAATTTTATGAGGATAAAGGTGTACTTTATGATTTTGTTTGAGGAAATTTTATAAAATGCTACCTAAATCTTTTCTATAATAAATATAGTATTTGGAATCCAGTATTAAAAAAAATGTATATAAAAATAAAAATTATTTTTGAGTTTCCAACTAATAATGAGTTTAAACCCCAAGTTTCTGAACTTTTGAAACATAATCCTAGGATCTGAAACTTTGTTAAGTTACCGAAGAAATTTTAGTGTATTAGTTATTATATAGATTATTAGGATACACGGGAAGAAAATTGGGTTTCTATAGATCAAAACCGATGTATATATATATATATATATACAGAGAGAGAGAGAGAGAGAGAGATGTATCCATTCTTTAAATGTAGCTTTTTTATAAAAAAAAAACATACGTATTCATATTTCTTCCAGCGAAAATTTTTAACAATTAATCGGAAAGAAATTAAAATAAGTTTTTAATGAAACTAAAATTATTATTTAAATGACGGCAAATACCAAATTTATTGTAACGTCTTTGTGATGAAAAAGTATAACGCAAATATTAATGTTTGTACTATATTGAGTAAAATACGTTCGAAACTAAACTAAAACTTTTGAATTAGTGTTTTAGTACGAAATGTTAGAAGTGTTTTAACTTATAAATATATGAAACGGGAAGTTGGGCACTTCCCGTGTCAAGGAGAAGCTTAGTTGTGAGATAATTAAAGAAAAACTGGAATTTTTTATTACTAGTTTTGATTTAAATTTTATATAGCTATCCAAAGATAGCTTCCTACTTCGAAGGGAGTTTTAAACGTATTCATAATAGTTACTATCTAGACGCGTATGGTATTGCTTCCTTAATATTGTTTTCCTTAATAGAATTTCAGAATTTAATTTTTGACTTAACGCGTATTTATGCCTAAAATTCTTATTAACTTCGAAATTAGTTGTTCGATTGGCTTGGTTGTCATTTCCTTTGAATAAGCGTAAAAATTAAACAAATTCTAAGAAAACAATTCCTATGCTTTTCTAAATAGCCTTGTCAGATACTCAAATAATATAAACCACGAAAATAAAAAAATTCTAAACATTTTTTATAAGAATCACTTATTAATTAAATCAAAAATGTATACTTTTGTAAGAAAATGTTTTTAAAAATATTAAGTTTGTGTGTACAATCAATGTGAGGAAATATTTTTTGGAAATGAAGCTTAAAAATAATTGATTGAAAGAATAATCCAATGAAATTTATCGTTAAGTCTTTGTGATGAAAAAATATAACGCGAATATATGGTTATACCGATTCAATTGTGTGATCTAATCCTCTTAATCTTATGGTTGTTTTTAGTAATAATTGGATAATCCAAGCTTGCAAAGCTAAGTCAGAAATGTGCGAACAATAGAACGGAAGGGTGAAAGTATGTCTTTGCTCAGAACCCCGAGGATAGATGGCAGCACAACTCATTCGTAAGGCCTCAATTTAAACATAGATATGAAGGGGCAGGAAATTTTCACCAGATACCTCCATGGTACTGGTCAGGGACCGACCACAGGACTTTCAATTCCACAGATTTTACAAGGGGGTATATTGCATGTACTCGGTCTTAAAATTATTTTTTATGTTCATTATATAAACTAACTATATATTGCATAAATATAAACCTTTGTTCGATCAATTTTGGTTTAATAAATTTTTCACCACGAGTTTTTCTTTACCCTAAATTGCATTTGTGATATTTTCGTCCTTCATTTTATTGTTCTTATACATTTTTAATAGCGCATTTAATTATCTAAATTGTACAACGTAAGTCAGTAGGATTCTATTTAAATAAAAAAAATACTAATATTATCTGCTTAAAACAAAGAAATATTGAAGCAATCACCGAAATTTGAACTTAATCAAATGCTTTAACCTTTGTTTATAATTACTTTTAATAACTTCCATTCAACTAATTAGCTAATTGAAAAGACATTGAACTGAAAGGACGAAAACTAATTGGAAAACGCGAAAATTCACCAAATTTTACGAAGAACCTCTTTCGTTGCCTTTCCTCAGATAACTTTCACAAAACCCAAGTCAAATGCTTATATGCTGTTATAGAAGGTTTTCTATAACAAATTTCGTTACTAATAACGAAATAAAATTATCAGATCGCTATTCCTAAAATAATTTTTAATTAAAAATGGTATTCAAAGATACATTAACTTATAGTTGGTATATCCCGTAATTAAGTCTTTATTGTAATAATGCTATTCTTTACTTAGTTGCGTGATAGTGCCTGTTAGTATTTAAAGCAAATTAGCCTTCAAACTCATTATCTGCGACTCCATTACTGCCTTCTTTGCATATGTTTCATATAATTGAAAGAGATATGCAGAACTGATTATAAAACTTCGCATGAGCTATAATTATTCTGCATATTTCCGTGATAATAAGCCATTTTAAGAGGGATAATTAAGAACAATTATTTCTCATTGCTTATAAGAATAGCTTAAATTGAAGTTTGAATAATTCAATAATAAAAAGTTTTATTTCAAACTTAATTTAGACTCATTAAATCTATGACAATCTACGCATTTGTAAAATCGATAATATATATATATATATATATATATATAGAGAGAGAGAGAGAGAGAGAGAGAGA
>NC_092206.1:30648978-30651252 GCF_043381705.1 Parasteatoda tepidariorum | reverse complement strand
TTTTGATTTTATTTTGTTATTCATATTTAAACTTTTGTTCATTAGCTTTCCCAAACCCTTAAAAGTTTAATCTCCAATTTTTAGAAATGAAGTTATTTTTTCGTATGTTGTGAGGTGAAACCAAACCAAAATTAAACTCACGAAAACGAAACTAAAATATTTTGCTTTGAGTATTGGAACCTTTATTTATTTCAATAAATTATATATATATATATATAATTCATTTTATATATATATAAAATTTCAATTCGCTAGTCCTCGAAACATAGCGAAATATGCAACAAAAAAAAGAAGAAAAAAAAGAAATAATATTAACATTAAGGGGTCCAAAGTTTGGAGAGCTGTCCAGACCAAACTATTAGGAAAATAGTTCCCAGATAGCGATCATCCCCTATATTTTTGGGTCAGAAATCCGAATCCGTTGGAAAAAGGTATGTTTATTCAGAGAAAGTATGTTTTTGAGTCTGATTTTGTAACTTAGGCTGTACTTATTAATTACTATATTTGAAGTTACACCATAAGCCATTGAATCCTAGAAAGTGAAGATCCGAGCAATAGATCAAAAGTTATTCCAAGTGACCCGTTTTTATATTTATATATTTTATTTTTTTAATTTATTTTGCTAACTGCACATCCACCTGACCATGCTATCATAATTTTAAGGGCATTTATCCTTATATATAACGTCAAAGTATAGATTAATCCTAAGGTTTCCTACATTGCCTAAAAATTTCGAAATTGTATGCAAGCCAGCATGTCGTACATTGACTGTAACATACATAGTTATACATATAGCTATAATGTACGTCATTTTGAGTTTGAACAAAATGCACAATATCAGCTGTTTGATGGTTTTGTGGTACTTATTATTCCGCTACAGAATGCTTATTGCAATAATTGTAAATATGTAACAGTAAAGGCATTAAATATTAAGAAAAATATGTAATTTACTTATTTATTATTTTATTTTTGCAAATTAAACAAAAAGCTTTCATTTCTTAATGACAGGAATAATAAAACACTTTTATTCAATATTTAATGATGCCATAACTGCAAATTATTAATATTAAAGTAACTATTTTTTTTCCTTTGTTTTCATAAGTCGATAAATCAGTGAAAAATGATTTTATTAAGAAAAAAATAATGTGTTACCAAAATAAACTAAAAATAAATCAGTTAATTATGTGAATTAGAAATTACAAAAAAATACCCCTTCAAATTACATAAGATACTAGATTCCAATTGAAAAAAACTATTAAAAATAATATGGTAAACAATAATTTGGAATTATTATTGAAGTAAAAATTTTTATATTGAGTGTTCAAATCATTATAGTTTGTAAACTACTTAGCTTTTATTTTTTTCTTAATGTGAAACTAAAGAAGTCTAGTAAAAATATGTTATCAGACTGTCATTTTTAATGTAGAAAAATGAATTACGACGAATGATTTAGAAAGCGCTGCCTTCCACGATTTGAATTTTCTTGACTACTCTGCCATCTAGTGTCATAACTAAATACTGATTTTAAAAAGCATCGTTCATGAAATCTATAATATCAATTATTATAATAGGTATGAATGAAAGTAATTGTTTTCATATCTTGAAATATATAGTATGGATTACTTAAATATGCCATATAGGATACTGAAGGATTTTATTAATGTTTATTAAAAGCATAGATGCATTATTTTCGAAAAAAACATGGTTAATTATTTAATTGTTTCACAAGTTTTTACTATCTATTAAAAATGGCGAAAAATAATTGTAATTTATTACAAAAATTTCCTTGTCAAACTTTGGAATTATTTAAAATTTATGTTCATACATTGAAAATGCAGTAATATTAGAAAATAGTAGTAAGTTTGTTTTTAGTAAATTTATTAATTTAAATTTATGTGTAATCATTTAAGTTTTTAGAAATAATCAAACAAATAATTGAACATATATCTTTCGGATAGGGAAATAATTTACAAATACAATTAACATATAAATAAAAACTTTAAAACTTTTTGAAAACTTCTGAAAATCAGCATTTCGGTTTCAAAATACTCAACTTACAATTCTTTTTGACAAAATCTTGAAGTATTCCTTTCGGTAGAAACCAAGGAAATCTTAAGTGAAAGTTTCAGGCCTTGAATATTAAATGTAGAGCGAGTTAATTTTATCTATTTCATATTTCCAAACACGCATAACACAATTTTCCAAGTAGAATCATTACATTGATAGGAAAATCGTGAATATAAGGTTCCCAATATATATAAATATATATATATA
>NC_092206.1:30638661-30647883 GCF_043381705.1 Parasteatoda tepidariorum | reverse complement strand
ATACATATATATATATATATATATATATATGTATATATAATCCACAAACAAAATCGCACGTTATAGTATTCTAAAATGACTTTTAAATATGGCGTGTCAGCTAAATGAATATTTCGAAGGAATAAAATAAATTTTAAATGCTTAATGTTTCTGATACGATTAAGACTCTGAAAACTAGAAAAAGAAACCTTAACTAAACTTTTAATTAACAATTAAATGATCCTTCATTTAGTTATTAAATACTAGATGATTTCCTTATCTCACTATTCTGCTGCTAAGTATATCACCGTCATTTATCATCGAATACATTGAAATTCTTTTTAGGAGAAAAAAAAATAATCAGACGCACGCAGACAATTTGATTTATTATTGGACAATAACGACTGTACTTAGCGCCTTGTCAGAATGTTAGTTCACTGCAATATTAAAAAAAAAACATTTTTTGATCGATATAATGATTCAATTTAGTACCATAATTAGTTTTGCAGCAAATTTGAACAGTGTTATAGTTTAATTCACAACGATATTTTTGTCCAACCAGAAATGTTGAAGAATATTATGGTACAACTTATTTCTACAATCAGGGTCAGAATACTTGGATGTAATTTTATTTTAACTTAGAACTATCAAAATTAGGTTGAAGCAAATCTGAACAATCTGTTCCATCGTAGCATCATCATAATTAGAAGCAGAAAGTCTGCACAATATTATGGTTTAACTTACTACTGTATTCTGATTGGAGGCATTAGGATATTTTGGTTAGAATTTGCTACGCATTCATGTTGCAGAAAATTTGAATGAAATTATAGTTGAACTTAGAACCATGATTAAGCCGAAGAAGATTTGAATTATATGGTTCATCTTAGCATCATAACCACATTGCAGTAAATTTGAGCAATCATATTATTCAACATGGCACCATAATTCTGTTACAGCAAATTCCAACAATATTCAGGTTCAACTTAGCATAATAATTAGTTAACAGCAAATTTTATGGTTCTATTTCGCACAATTATTAAGATATAATAAATTTTCACTATAATATGGTTCAACTCAAAAATATATAACAATGCCTACTGCAGTACATAATTTAAGGACGAGATCATATTTACTCTTTTGAACGTCACATCGTTTGTAATTTCAATTATTCCCTAAACAAGAAAGTTTGAGAATAAATTGTGAATGCCTGGCTGGCAAATGAAAGTGGCCTCTCATTCTGAAAAGGTTAATTGCACGATGTAGATGGGCCATTGTCCTTTAATTAGCGTGATTATTATTTGTCCAATTAACGACTTGAATGGGAACTGCATGCCTGTTTAACTAGAAAACAAATTAAATACAACGAGGTGTGTTATTATACAGTTCACTCTTTTACTTCAAATATTATTTTCCCCTCACAAATTAACAACCTAAAGGAGGATTTGTAAAGAAATTCTTAATGAAAGTAGCAATTAATACTTTGATCATGTTAGAAATAAAACGCATTTTAAAGGAATGTCATTATTTTTTCCTATTAAAGGGTAATAAAATAATTCTAAACTGTTTTTATATTAAATTGAATAGCTGAGTAAAATTATTTATTTGCCATGTTTTGTCTCTTGACTCAATCTGATTAGACCTTATCTGAATTTTTTTAAATTTATTTTCGAAAATATGAATCATCTTAAAATACAATTAAAATAAATATTAAGATAAATAAACCTGCATCTTTTAAGAGTTCAGAAACTTAAATACACTGTAAAATATTTCAGATCAAATTACAAAATAAATTTGTGTGCATCATCCGCAAAATACATTTTACCGTAAAATCTTTTTTTCACGATAATATATATTACCATAAAATAACTAAATCCCTCTAATTAAATAAATACACTGAAGAGTCAAAAATATGGTACAGGCCTGAGTATGCAAATAAAGGGGTGGGGAGCCAAAGTACAGCGCTGCTATCGGCAACGCGTATATAAGACAACGAGTGTCTAGCACAGTTCTTAGATCGGTTACTGCTGCTACAATGCCAGATTATACAGATTTAAGTGAGTTTGAACGTGGTGTTATAGTCGGCGCACGGGAGATGAGACATAGCATCTCCGAGATAGCAATGAAATTTGGATTTTCACGTACGACCATATCACGAGTATACCGTGAGTATCGAAAATCCGGTAAAACATCATTATTGAACATATTTGAGATGCCTTGCAACGTGATGTTCAGAAGATATCCCCACCCCCTCTTACTTCCACTGGCTTATGGACAGCCCTGCAGGATTCATGGTGTCAATTATCTTCAGCACTACTTCACGCATTGATCGAATCCATGTCACGTCGTGCTGCGGCACTTCTGCGTGCTCGCGTAGTCCCTACACGATATTAGGCAGGTATACCAGTTTTTTTGGCTCTTCAGTGTATTACAGCAAAAATAAAGATATAATATTTAAAGATGGATATTAAGGTTAAGAGATATTACGGATGATGCACCCAAAGGGCTAACATTTTATACTGTAATTTAATCCAGAAAAATTGACAGTGTAGAAGTTTTGACAGTGATATAAAATACATCTTATATTTCTATGTTGCTGGCTGAGAATTTAAAAAAAAGCAGAACAAAAACTAGTTTTTCAATTTTTTCATGTGTTATTTAAAATATGTTATAATGCTTTGTAAGGAAAAACAATAAAACTATGAAAGTTTTTTTTATTTATGGAAAAATAATACAGCTGGAAAAGATATTAAATATAACGAATTATTTTCATAAAATTGAAATATTAAAGCACAAAAAATTTAATGTTGTGTCAATCAAACCATTTTAAGAAAGAAAGATATACTTTTTATTAATAAAATTTTCAAATAATTCTTTTTTCAATATTTTCTTTAAGACTTTTTAATGGAACTAACCCATTTATGTGGTACATGGAAAATAAAACCACGAAAACTACCCATGGACAACCTGGCACCATGATTCAGATAAAAAATCACTGAATAGCAGCAGTGAATGATGCGAAACACTACGGCAAAAATTGTTTGAAATAATAAAAATTAATCAAACATTTTTCTTTTCTACATAAAAAACAACGTTTTTCTTGTTATTAAACTTCGTTTTATAATTTCTGCATTTTTTAAGCATTGAAAAGGTATTAATCGATACATTGCGTTTGAAAAAATTAAAATTCTTTGGGTTAAAAAAAGAGATTAAAGCGCTAGTCTAATCAAAACTTTCTAAAATAATTTCAAAAAAGAAACATATTTTTTTCGGTGTCATAATTTAAAACCTGCAATTAAAAATTTATGAAAATGAATAAGCTAATCATGCTAAAAGTATGAGATAAAAAAGTCATAATTAATTTTTTATGACATTGATCCGCAAAAAAAAAAAAAAACATTTTTAAGAGTTATAAAAAAAGCTTAGATTGCTTTAGTTGAATAAAAATATTCGTTAAGGATTTAAATTTTCTTAATTTCTTTCAACAATAATTTGTACTATTGTTTTATTATTTTCTTACGAGCACGTCTTATCACAGATTAAAATAAAACCTTTTATACTTATAATTGCTGACTTTTATTTTATGCTTGCAGACTGTGGTTATTACGACTTATGTTCTATTAAGCTTGCTTTTAATTTTTTCAGGATTGAAAAAATAAACGAAGTAAAATAGTTTGCATTTATTTTCATTTTGCTTTATCCCTTTAGCAATCTTTGGTGTTAAACATTCAAAAAAGTGTTCTGTAGCGTAACAAGCTAGACTTTTTTTTAACGAACTTTAAACTTTTCTCATAGTTCAAAGTCCTGTTTGAACTCGTTTACCTCATCGAGTAATATTACTAAAAAAAAACAAGTAAACTAAGCCTAAAGATAACAATATATATTCCTAAGCTTGGTTTTTAAAACTGCAGTGGGTAACGTACTTTTATCTGATGTAAATGACCTAGGTTCAAATGGAGGATTTAGCTGATTGAAGGTAAACGAATACACTCTAGGTTTTTAGAAGTGTATCAAAAATGTTTAAAATATATTACGTTTAAAACTGCTAAATGACTTATTGCTGTTTGGTTAACCATGGGAGGTTACTATGGTTTTTCCCCGTATCGAAATATTACCCCTCTGAGTTAAATAGCTTGACGAAAAATATAGACACAAAATATAGATAGAAAATATAGATATTGTTCACAATGCTAAACCAAATTACCTTGAATGCATTTTCGAGCGAGGACAAGGAGTTCAACGACAGTGTAAAAAAACACTTCTAAATTGATACGATTTTTTTTCAGATTTTTTACTATATTTTATAACCGGCATTCAACAGCTGACCCAATTTTGAGCTGACGATTGTCAATGTTCAACTCCGTAGCCATATAATTTTACGCTCAAGACAGAAGACAAATGAAATTTACGGTGACTGAGGCACACGTTAAATCTGCTGAGTCACAAAGTCCTCCATGATCCCATAACAAATTATATCTGACCGGGTACTGACTCAGGAGTTTCCTTGTCTTCTGGATTGGTTCAAAACTACAAGGCTAAGGAGTTGAACAAAAGTAGTCGTAAACCCAAATTTGGGTCGGCTGTTCAACAAGGGTTATAAAATCAAATCAAATAAAATGAAATCCTGGATGAAGCATTGGGGAAAACTAACCTTCGTGAAGCGGACATTTTGCTGGAATTAACCTGTTTTTTTGTTACATGGAGAGGAAAACACGGAAACCTTCCACAGTTAGCCCGCCGGCAAAGGAACTCTAACCTGTGATCCGTCCACCACTTTCATGTCAGCACTGTCGTATCAACCTGCCATCACTGTGATTTGAACTTGGGTCACCTCACTGATCTCCTGATTTGATATGATTGTTGAAATCCTTCAAAATTCTCTATCAAAACAAAAACTTGAACCTGAAGACCTTACATATAAGAAGGATAACGGGAGGCATTTGAACTGGAAGCGCGATTGAACATCTTAAAATTTATCCTGTTGTTAAATATTTTTCAGATATAGGTCAGAGATCATAATTTTTCGTCTAAATAAATAAGTTCAATTCAATCAATAATATCCTTGAATGGGAGAAAAGAAAGCATTGTTTTTAGCTCTGAAATCTAAACTTATAAAAATAAAATTCCAAGCTTACGTGAAAAACAAATTCTCTTAATATTAAAGAATTGAAGGGAAATGATATTTCGGGCAAGCTAAACTACAAATTTTGTTAATAAAATCAAAATATTTGGTATTTAAGCCAGTTATTTGGTTATGATTTAATTCATACGGTAACCGTTTATCGAAAATTCCAATTTTTGAAATTTTAGTTCTTATTACAGCGCATGTAGTAAAAAATACAACACTGAAAAGTAAATTTGTCCGAATAAGTGACTACTATTTCCATGCCATGCTCTACGGTATCATGACGAAATTACAAAATTTTGCCCCATTTACCAATTTTTAACACACAAAGCTATATTTTGTTGTGAATTTTACATAAATAATTACGAAAGCACTTCGGTACAAAATACCAAGTTTTTTATTATTCCTTTAGAGCCAAAAACACATTTAATTCCACCATTCAGTGGTAGTTTGGACCATAATTTTTTCTCAATGTATAAATAAAATTAATACTGTTTTAATTCTTTGATGAATATTTAACTACAAACAGTGCTTTTAAGTTATTAATCTAACTAAAATGCTTACTTCCTATAGGGTTCTTTTCATGGAAATGTACTCTATTATGATTGAGTATTTTTGAATAAAAGACGGGTATACTTTTGAATATACGAAAACCTACAGTAAATATCTCCAAAAAATTATCTAAATTAATTTAAAATGACTATTTAATATTTTTAAATGAAATTAGAAACTTAAAAATTATTAATGTCAACTTAAAAAAAATATCGAAGTTTTCGAAGATCTTTTACTGAATCTTTTACTGAAGTATAGTCTTACTCGTAGCTTTTTACTGAATCTAAAGCAAAGATTCAATAGGGGAGTGTCGGGTACCCCTAACCCACTGTCAATTTCATATGTATAGAATATTTTTTCAAGTCAATGGGCCATCGGACATTAATTGTTATATCAAAAAAAGATTATTTTCAAAGTTTGAAGCATTTATGCAGCTGGTAACATGGTAAACAATAGTTTTTAAAATATATGGAATACAGTAGTCAAATTTTTTAAATTTCTATTTTTTTAAGTTAAACTATTCTTTTTTTGGTTTATTCTTTTTGCATTGCTTAATTAGATGATAAAACAAAAGAAACATACAAAAATATTGATTATTACTCAATATTATACAGAAATATAAGCAATACTCCTTAAGTGGGCGGGGCTACCCGACTCTCCCCTAGTTTAAACGTTTGTGCAAAAAAATCGGCAGACTTCCGAAGAAATAAAGAAAGATTTGATGATTGCACCATAAAATCTGTAATAACGTAAAATAACATTTTGATATGCAGCCAAACAAATAAATAGTTAACTTTCATCTTTATTATATAATGGGATAACGACCCAAAATCATTACATAGCTAATGGATGGTTTTCTACACTTGGGGGTTCTACAAGCTCTTTACTGCTTACACTTCCAGGTTTCTGTTTTCGATGTAATTTGAAACCATTTGGCTCACATTATGTTTTGAGACTCTATCGAGTATTACTTCTTGTATACGTGTATTTATTATCTTATTCATTAGTTGTGTTTAAAAAAAAGTGTCGTTTCGAGAACCGCAATTGGAAGATCTGTCATTTCAAGACGTAGGAATCGTTGTTCGAAAAGCAAAAGGAATGGTTATGAAACATTTCTTACCTTGTCAACAATACACCAACTTAAAAATTTAAACCTAATTTGTAATATGAACTTAATCTCGCTACTCGAGCAATAAGCTAACACTAGCCAACGGCTAGCAACAAGAACAAACAGTAATAAAGAAGTGAAAAGAGGCCTAATCGCGACTGCCAAAAAAGCGAGTTCTTTCTAAATCTAACAGCCATGTCACTTTTTTTAACAATACATCTCTAAATAACTAAAACAAATTTTCACATCTATCAGGATTACTTAATATCTTTAAAATTTTATGAAATACAGCAGGTTTGAGCTCAGAAATTTTATAATTTATTTAATTTATTAAAAACAAAATTATCTGTTTAAAAATACCGCCTTGCTGTAATAGGCAGTTATATACTTTCTAACCGAAAGTAGAGCAGGTCAAGAGAACGAGATAGTTGTTGTTCATATTTATATTGAAAACGCCATCCATAACAGTAAAATTATTCATTCAATGATTTCAAGTTTTTCTCACAGATCAAAGCAGCTTCATTTGAGGCATATATTTATATTTTAAAAGATTATTTATGAAATGAATCATCCACCAATCAGGCGTCAGGCAATCGACATATAACGAGTAATGATTGCTTTGTTCCAAACAAATGGTATGACACCAAAAATAATGGTATTAAAATAAATGGGCGGTTTTGTTTTTAAATAGCGCAATAGCGAGGCGCAATAACAAAGAAAAAGAGAGTCCCTACAGAAGAATGAGAGCTTTATGATCCATTCAAAACATAATTGACGAAGAACAAGAGGAAGAGCAAAAAACAAATTTCTTCTCATGGTCTAATTATTATTCATTGCTTAATTATGTACAAAAACATAATTACTTGTCCAAAAGGTGGAATATGAAAATATTGTAAGATAATTATCTTAATCAAGCACAACTGAAAGAATTAGCTTCATCAATTAAGGCTTTAAATAACTTAAACAATTTTAGAATTGTTTTACATCTATAGTAAACAACTTTAATTATGTATACACACTCAGAAATAAAACTCTCGCTTTTGATGATTTTTCAATCCTTGAGCAGTATTTTGTTATTTTTCTGATTCATATTGTCACGAAATCAGGTGTTTTGCGACGAAATGGGAATTCTCAAATATATGACGAAAATGTTTCCTCAACTCGAAACCTCATCATCGTGCACTGAGGGAGATTTTAACTAAAATGTTGAAACTAGAATTAAGACTATACAATTGAAAGTAAAGTAGGGAATTAAGCCGAACGGATTGTATGATGGTCAGAGTTGACTTCGTATCAGGAAGATCCGGGTTTGATCCGGGCTTCGGGTATGAGTTTGATTTATCTTTCTGATACACCTGTCCTTGTTGTGATGCGCGATTTATATGGTGTACACGTTAAAGTGATTATCAGAAAGGAAAAGATGCATGAGGGACTATAATTCATTTTTTAAATAGAGAATGACGGAATTTTTCTTTAATTTTTTTAAAATTAATTCCCCCGAAGAAGAGACGTTAGTTATTTTGGCGCTTTGACGAAACTTGTACACCTATCATATACCAGGTAACGTTTTTGCCAAAAACATAGAAAGTTTCGTGATATTTGCGTTTCCCTTTTTTACAGCTTTTAGCTTAAATTTCAACTATTAATTGTCTTTTTTCAACATGTCTCGTACTTTTTCGTGAATAGTCTTATGTATAAACTGTCATTAAGGAAGTGTTCAAAAGTGACGTAGTGTTCATGTGCTCAGCCTTGTTAAAAAAAAATACCTCACGGGCTATCTTTCAACAAAAACGTCTAAGTTTAATAAATGCTTTGCAATTTTTAAGCTATGATGAAAATTTTTAGTTGTAGTTTCATAAGTTAAAGAAACGCATAAGTATTTTAATGCGCAATCGAATTTACTCCAAATAAATTTTAAATGTGACAAATAAAAAACTTAAAAGATGTACAAAGGTGCCGCCTATTACCTGGGCATGCATTTAGCATTATTTTGGATATGCATTTAATAATTATTAATCGGATCTGTGTTATCCAATAGATCTGGTACTTTGGGTACATTTTTGTACTGAACAACTAAACTGTATGTAACAAATATTTGTTCCTAATGCCTTACATGTATATAGTACGTTTTGGCACTAAATGCGTCATATCATGCTTTGAAAACTCAACTCCAATAGAAAAATTAATTGTGCTAAAAATTTATTTATTAATCAGTCTAGTTAGATTGAAACTGCAACAGCTATTTAAGTTACCATTTAAAGTTAACAATCAATTGTTTTTTTACCACGTTTATATAAACTTGCCTTCGTGTATGTCTGTCCGGGTGGAATTTTGTAATCGATTTTAAACTAACTTCCTGACTAGCTACAAACTTCAAATTTGGCACATAGTTCAGAATTGGGTGACAATGCATGAAAATGAAGAGAAAAAAGACATACAAAGTAAAATAAAATTAAAATTA